>NC_090840.1:37371354-37671354 GCF_028021215.1 Eschrichtius robustus
CTGCGTGTTCGCTGGAAACGGGGACCTGATGGCACAAGCCTTGCTTTCCCATTTTGAATGCTCCATTCATGCTGCCTTGAAGCTACCTAAATAACAGTTTTAGGACGTGTCTCTAGTCACTGTAGGCAGGGCTCAGGGAAGGGAACGAGTGTTCTCTACATCAACAGGTTGCTTTCGTAGCCTGAGTGGGAGCCTCTCCTGAGACGCTGTAGAGCTAAAAGGAAACTTGACGTGAGTCCTTTCCTCAAGGTAAAGCCTTGAAGAGCTCTGCCGAAGCTAAGTTTGGAGCAGTTTCATTGAGGCATTAGTTTCAGGTCTGTTTTCTTTTAATGTTAGTAAGCTTTTCAAGACAGTGAGGACCTCACGTGGGCACCCTATTCCCTGCAAGAACACCGAGTACCGGCAGGATCCACTGGGCTGCTAAGGAACATCCAGGCCCGGAAACCTTTCCCAGTCACTCTGTGTATTTTGAGTGTAGGGCAACACACTGCACTCTTCCTTGGGAGAGCTAGATTTCCTCATCCCTCTTTTGGCTCCAGGAAATGTGTTCTCTCATATCCTCCACGTCATGCAAATCTGTCTCTTTGCCCTAGGCTGAAGGGCACTGAGAAACCAAAACTGCTTCGCATTCCTTGCACAAAGTCATAGCTTAGGACCCCATCCTTAGAGGAGAAAGTCGGCTTGCGTTCCTGCTGTAACCAAAGCACAGTTCTTCCTCTTACTCGCCAGGGTTTTAGAAGAAGCTAAGCGCGATAGCATACCTATGGCGCTCCTTGGGGGAGGCGGTTGGCTACACGCAGAACTCCGTGCCAAATAAACTTTATTCAAGGAACGGAGCAGTTTGTAGCCAGAGTGTATATTTACTTGGTAGAAATCACAAGGAGGTAGGCTGCGTGTTCGCTGGAAACGGGGCCTGATGGCACAAGCCTTGCTTTCCCATTTTGAATGCTCCATTCATGCTGCCTTGAAGTTACCTAAATAACAGTTTTAGGACGGGTCTCTAGTCACTGTAGGCAGGGGTCTGGGAAGGGAACGAGTGTTCTCTACATCAACAGGGTGCTTTTATAGCCTGGGTGGGAGCTTTTCCTGAGAAGCTCTAGAGCTAAAAGGAAACATGACGTGAGTTCTTTCCTCAAGGTAAAGCCTTGAATAGCCCTACCGAAGCTAAGTTTGGAGCAGTTTCCTTGAGGCATTAGTTTCAGGTCTGTTTTCTTTTAAGGTTAGTAAGCTTTTCAAGAAAGCGAGGACCTCTCCTGGGCACCCTATTCCCTGCAAGAACACCGAGTACAGGCAGGCGCCGCTGGGCTGCTAAGAAACATCCAGGCCTGGAAACCATTCCCAGTCACTCTGTGTATTTTGAGTGTAGGGCAACACACTGCACTCTTCCTTGGGAGAGCCAGATTTCCTCAACTCTCCAACAGCTCCAGGAAATTTGTTCTCTCACGTCCTACATGTCATGCAAATCTGCTTCATTGCCCTAGGCTGAGCGGCACTGAGAAACCAAAACTGCTTCGCATTCCTTCTACAAAGTCATACCTTAAGACCCCATCCTTACAGGAGAAAGTCGGCTTGCCTTCCTGCTGTAAACAAAGCACAGTTCTTCCTCTTACACTACAGGGTTTTAGAAGAAGCCCAGCGCGACAGCATACCTAGAGCGCTCCTTGGGGGAGGCGGTTGGCTACACGCAGAACTCCGTGCCAAATAAACTTTATTCAAGGAAGGGAGCAGTTTGTAGCCAGAGTGTATATTTACTTGGTAGAAATCACAAGGAGGTAGGCTGCGTGTTCGCTGGAAACGGGGACCTGATGGCACAAGCCTTGCTTTCCCATTTTGAATGCTCCATTCATGCTGCCTTGAAGCTACCTAAATAACAGTTTTAGGACGGGTCTCTAGTCACTGTAGGCAGGGCTCTGGGAAGGGAACGAGTGTTCTCTACATCAACAGGTTGCTTTCGTAGCCTGAGTGGGAGCCTCTCCTGACACGCTGTAGAGCTAAAAGGAAACTTGACGTGAGTCCTTTCCTCAAGGTAAAGCCTTGAATAGCCCTACCGAAGCTAAGTTTGGAGCAGTTTCCTTGAGGCATTAGTTTCAGGTCTGTTTTCTTTTAAGGTTAGTAAGCTTTTCAAGACAGCGAGGACCTCGCCTGGGCACCCTATTCCCTGCCAAAACACCGAATACAGGCAGGCTCCACTGGGCTGCTAAGAAACATCCAGGCCCGGAAACCTTTCCCAGTCACTCTGTGTATTTTGAGTGTAGGGCAACACACTGCACTCTTCCTTGGGAGAGCTAGATTTCCTCAGCCCTCTTTTGGCTCCAGGAAATGAGTTCTCTCATATCCTCCACGTCATGCAAATCTGCCTCTTAGCCCTAGGCTGAAGGGCACTGAGAAACCAAAACTGCTTCGCATTCCTTGCACAAAATCATAGCTTAGGACCCCATCCTTACAGGAGAAAGTCGGCTTGCGTTCCTGCTGTAACCAAAGCACAGTTCTTCCTCTTACACGGCAGGGTTTTAGAAGAAGCTAAGTGCGATAGCATACCTAGAGCGCTCCTTGGGGGAGGCGGTTGGCTACACGCAGAACTCCGTTGCAAATAAACTTTATTCAAGGAAGGGACCAGTGGGTAGCTTGAGGGTCCATTTACTTGGTAGAAATCACAAGGAGATAGGCTGCATGTTCGCTGGAAACGGGGACCTGATGGCACAGGCCTTGCTTTCCCATTTTGAATGCTCCATTCATGCTGCCTTGAAGTTACCTAAATAACAGTTTTAGGACGGGTCTCTAGTCACTGTAGGCAGGGCTCTGGGAAGGGAACGAGTGTTCTCTATATCAACAGGCTGCTTTTATAGCCTGGGTGGGAGCTTTTCCTGAGAAGCTCTAGAGCTAAAAGGAAACATGACGTGAGTCCTTTCCTCAAGGTAAAGCCTTGAATAGCCCTACCGAAGCTAAGTTTGGAGCAGTTTCCTTGAGGCATTAGTTTCAGGTCTGTTTTCTTTTAAGGTTAGTAAGCTTTTCAAGACAGCGAGGACCTCGCCTGGGCATCCTATTCCCTGCCAAAACACCGAGTACAGGCAGGCTCCACTGGGCTGCTAAGAAACATCCAGGCCCGGAAACCTTTCCCAGTCACTCTGTGTATTTTGAGTGTAGGGCAACACACTGCACTCTTCCTTGGGAGAGCTAGATTTCCTCAGCCCTCTTATGGCTCCAGGGAATGTGTTCTCTCATGTCCTCCACGTCATGCAAATCTGCCTCATTGCCCTAGGCTGAAGGGCACTGAGAAACCAAAACTGCTTCGCATTCCTTCTACAAAGTAATATCTTAAGACCCCATCCTTACAGGAGAAAGTCTGCTTGCGTTCCAGCTGTAACCAAAGCACAATTCTTCCTCTTACACCACAGGGTTTTAGAAGAAAACCAGCGCGATAGCATACCTAGAGCGCTCCCTGGGGGAGGCGGTTGGCTACACGCAGAACTCCATGCCAAATAAACTTTATTCAAGGAAGGGACCAGTTTGTAGCCAGAGTGTATATTTACTTGGTAGAAATCACAAGGAGGTAGGCTGCGTGTTCGCTGGAAACGGGGCCTGATGGCACAAGCCTTGCTTTCCCATTTTGAATGCTCCATTCATGCTGCCTTGAAGTTACCTAAATAACAGTTTTAGGACGGGTCTCTAGTCACTGTAGGCAGGGGTCTGGGAAGGGAACGAGTGTTCTCTACATCAACAGGGTGCTTTTATAGCCTGGGTGGGAGCTTCTCCTGAGAAGCTCTAGAGCTAAAAGGAAACATGACGTGAGTTCTTTCCTCAAGGTAAAGCCTTGAATAGCCCTACCGAAGCTAAGTTTGGAGCAGTTTCCTTGAGGCATTAGTTTCAGGTCTGTTTTCTTTTAATGTTAGTAAGCTTTCCAAGACAGTGAGGACCTCACGTGGGCACCCTATTCCCTGCAAGAACACCGAGTACCGGCAGGCTCCACTGGGCTGCTAAGAAACATCCAGGCCTGGAAGCCATTCCCAGTCACTCTGTGTATTTTGAGTGTAGGGCAACACACTGCACTCTTCCTTGGGAGAGCCAGACTTCCTCAGCTCTCCAACAGCTCCAGGAAATTTGTTCTCTCACGTCCTACATGTCATGCAAATCTGCTTCATTGCCCTAGGCTGAGCGGCACTGAGAAACCAAAACTGCTTCGCATTCCTTCTACAAAGTCATACTTTAAGACCCCATCCTTACAGGAGAAAGTCGGCTTGCCTTCCTGCTGTAAACAAAGCACAGTTCTTCCTCTTACACTACAGGGTTTTAGAAGAAGCCCAGCGCGACAGCATACCTAGAGCACTCCTTGGGGGAGGCGGTTGGCTACACGCAGAACTCCGTGCCAAATAAACTTTATTCAAGGAAGGGAGCAGTTTGTAGCCAGAGTGTATATTTACTTGGTAGAAATCACAAGGAGGTAGGCTGCGTGTTCGCTGGAAACGGGGACCTGATGGCACAAGCCTTGCTTTCCCATTTTGAATGCTCCATTCATGCTGCCTTGAAGCTACCTAAATAACAGTTTTAGGACGTGTCTCTAGTCACTGTAGGCAGGGCTCAGGGAAGGGAACGAGTGTTCTCTACATCAACAGGTTGCTTTCGTAGCCTGAGTGGGAGCCTCTCCTGAGACGCTGTAGAGCTAAAAGGAAACTTGACGTGAGTCCTTTCCTCAAGGTAAAGCCTTGAAGAGCTCTGCCGAAGCTAAGTTTGGAGCAGTTTCATTGAGGCATTAGTTTCAGGTCTGTTTTCTTTTAATGTTAGTAAGCTTTTCAAGACAGTGAGGACCTCACGTGGGCACCCTATTCCCTGCAAGAACACCGAGTACCGGCAGGATCCACTGGGCTGCTAAGGAACATCCAGGCCCGGAAACCTTTCCCAGTCACTCTGTGTATTTTGAGTGTAGGGCAACACACTGCACTCTTCCTTGGGAGAGCTAGATTTCCTCATCCCTCTTTTGGCTCCAGGAAATGTGTTCTCTCATATCCTCCACGTCATGCAAATCTGTCTCTTTGCCCTAGGCTGAAGGGCACTGAGAAACCAAAACTGCTTCGCATTCCTTGCACAAAGTCATAGCTTAGGACCCCATCCTTACAGGAGAAAGTCGGCTTGCGTTCCTGCTGTAACCAAAGCACAGTTCTTCCTCTTACTCGCCAGGGTTTTAGAAGAAGCTAAGCGCGATAGCATACCTAGAGCGCTCCTTGGGGGAGGCGGTTGGCTACACGCAGAACTCCGTGCCAAATAAACTTTATTCAAGGAAGGGACCAGTGCGTAGCTTCAGGGTACATTTACTTGGTAGAAATCACAAGGAGGTAGGCTGCATGTTCGCTGGAAACGGGGACCCGATGGCACAAGCCTTGCTTTCCCATTTTGAATGCTCCATTCATGCTGCCTTGAAGCTACCTAAATAACAGTTTTAGGACGGGTCTCTAGTCACTGTAGGCAGGGCTCTGGGAAGGGAACGAGTGTTCTCTCCCTCAACAGGGTGCTTCCTTAGCCTGGGTGGGAGCCTCTCCTGAGACGCTCTAGAGCTAAAAAGAAACTTGACGTGAGTCCTTTCCTCAAGGTAAAGCCTTGAAGAGCCCTGCAGAAGCTAAGTTTGGAGCAGTTTCCTTGAGGCATTAGTTTCAGGTCTGTTTTCTTTTAAGGTTAGTAAGCTTTTCAAGTCATCGAGGACCTCGCGTGGGCACCCTATTCCCTTCAAGAACACCGAGTACCGGCAGGCTCCACTGGGCTGCTAAGAAACATCCAGGCCTGGAAACCATTCCCAGTCACTCTGTGTATTTTGAGTGTAGGGCAACACACTGCACTCTTCCTTGGGAGAGCCAGATTTCCTCAGCTCTCCAACAGCTCCAGGAAATTTGTTCTCTCACGTCCTACATGTCATGCAAATTTGCCTCATTGCCCTAGGCTGAGCGGCACTGAGAAACCAAAACTGCTTCGCATTCCTTCTACAAAGTCATACCTTAAGACCCCATTCTTACAGGAGAAAGTCGGCTTGCCTTCCTGCTGTAAACAGAGCACAGTTCTTCCTCTTACACTACAGGGTTTTAGAAGAAGCCCAGCGCGATAGCATACCTAGAGCGCTCCTTGGGGGAGGCGGTTGGCTACACGCAGAACTCCGTGCCAAATAAACTTTATTCAAGGAACGGAGCAGTTTGTAGCCAGAGTGTATATTTACTTGGTAGAAATCACAAGGAGGTAGGCTGCGTGTTCGCTGGAAACGGGGACCTGATGGCACAAGCCTTGCTTTCCCATTTTGAATGCTCCATTCATGCTGCCTTGAAGCTACCTAAATAACAGTTTTAGGACGGGTCTCTAGTCACTGTAGGCAGGGCTCTGGGAAGGGAACGAGTGTTCTCTACATCAACAGGTTGCTTTCGTAGCCTGAGTGGGAGCCTCTCCTGACACGCTGTAGAGCTAAAAGGAAACTTGACGTGAGTCCTTTCCTCAAGGTAAAGCCTTGAATAGCCCTACCGAAGCTAAGTTTGGAGCAGTTTCCTTGAGGCATTAGTTTCAGGTCTGTTTTCTTTTAAGGTTAGTAAGCTTTTCAAGACAGCGAGGACCTCGCCTGGGCACCCTATTCCCTGCCAAAACACCGAATACAGGCAGGCTCCACTGGGCTGCTAAGAAACATCCAGGCCCGGAAACCTTTCCCAGTCACTCTGTGTATTTTGAGTGTAGGGCAACACACTGCACTCTTCCTTGGGAGAGCTAGATTTCCTCAGCCCTCTTTTGGCTCCAGGAAATGAGTTCTCTCATATCCTCCACGTCATGCAAATCTGCCTCTTAGCCCTAGGCTGAAGGGCACTGAGAAACCAAAACTGCTTCGCATTCCTTGCACAAAATCATAGCTTAGGACCCCATCCTTACAGGAGAAAGTCGGCTTGCGTTCCTGCTGTAACCAAAGCACAGTTCTTCCTCTTACACGGCAGGGTTTTAGAAGAAGCTAAGTGCGATAGCATACCTAGAGCGCTCCTTGGGGGAGGCGGTTGGCTACACGCAGAACTCCGTTGCAAATAAACTTTATTCAAGGAAGGGACCAGTGGGTAGCTTGAGGGTCCATTTACTTGGTAGAAATCACAAGGAGATAGGCTGCATGTTCGCTGGAAACGGGGACCTGATGGCACAGGCCTTGCTTTCCCATTTTGAATGCTCCATTCATGCTGCCTTGAAGCTACCTAAATAACAGTTTTAGGACGGGTCTCTAGTCACTGTAGGCAGGGCTCTGGGAAGGGAACGAGTGTTCTCTATATCAACAGGCTGCTTTTATAGCCTGGGTGGGAGCTTTTCCTGAGAAGCTCTAGAGCTAAAAGGAAACATGACGTGAGTCTTTCCTCAAGGTAAAGCCTTGAATAGCCCTACCGAAGCTAAGTTTGGAGCAGTTTCCTTGAGGCATTAGTTTCAGGTCTGTTTTCTTTTAAGGTTAGTAAGCTTTTCAAGACAGCGAGGACCTCGCCTGGGCATCCTATTCCCTGCCAAAACACCGAGTACAGGCAGGCTCCACTGGGCTGCTAAGAAACATCCAGGCCCGGAAACCTTTCCCAGTCACTCTGTGTATTTTGAGTGTAGGGAAACACACTGCACTCTTCCTTGGGAGAGCTAGATTTCCTCAGCCCTCTTATGGCTCCAGGGAATGTGTTCTCTCATGTCCTCCACGTCATGCAAATCTGCCTCATTGCCCTAGGCTGAAGGGCACTGAGAAACCAAAACTGCTTCGCATTCCTTCTACAAAGTAATATCTTAAGACCCCATCCTTACAGGAGAAAGTCTGCTTGCGTTCCAGCTGTAACCAAAGCACAATTCTTCCTCTTACACTACAGGGTTTTAGAAGAAAACCAGCGCGATAGCATACCTAGAGCGCTCCCTGGGGGAGGCGGTTGGCTACACGCAGAACTCCATGCCAAATAAACTTTATTCAAGGAAGGGACCAGTTTGTAGCCAGAGTGTATATTTACTTGGTAGAAATCACAAGGAGGTAGGCTGCGTGTTCGCTGGAAACGGGGCCTGATGGCACAAGCCTTGCTTTCCCATTTTGAATGCTCCATTCATGCTGCCTTGAAGTTACCTAAATAACAGTTTTAGGACGGGTCTCTAGTCACTGTAGGCAGGGGTCTGGGAAGGGAACGAGTGTTCTCTACATCAACAGGGTGCTTTTATAGCCTGGGTGGGAGCTTCTCCTGAGAAGCTCTAGAGCTAAAAGGAAACATGACGTGAGTTCTTTCCTCAAGGTAAAGCCTTGAATAGCCCTACCGAAGCTAAGTTTGGAGCAGTTTCCTCGAGGCATTAGTTTCAGGTCTGTTTTCTTTTAAGGTTAGTAAGCTTTTCAAGAAAGCGAGGACCTCTCCTGGGCACCCTATTCCCTGCAAGAACACCGAGTACAGGCAGGCTCCGCTGGGCTGCTAAGAAACATCCAGGCCTGGAAACCATTCCCAGTCACTCTGTGTATTTTGAGTGTAGGGCAACACACTGCACTCTTCCTTGGGAGAGCCAGATTTCCTCAACTCTCCAACAGCTCCAGGAAATTTGTTCTCTCACGTCCTACATGTCATGCAAATCTGCTTCATTGCCCTAGGCTGAGCGGCACTGAGAAACCAAAACTGCTTCGCATTCCTTCTACAAAGTCATACCTTAAGACCCCATCCTTACAGGAGAAAGTCGGCTTGCCTTCCTGCTGTAAACAAAGCACAGTTCTTCCTCTTACACTACAGGGTTTTAGAAGAAGCCCAGCGCGACAGCATACCTAGAGCACTCCTTGGGGGAGGCGGTTGGCTACACGCAGAACTCCGTGCCAAATAAACTTTATTCAAGGAAGGGAGCAGTTTGTAGCCAGAGTGTATATTTACTTGGTAGAAATCACAAGGAGGTAGGCTGCGTGTTCGCTGGAAACGGGGACCTGATGGCACAAGCCTTGCTTTCCCATTTTGAATGCTCCATTCATGCTGCCTTGAAGCTACCTAAATAACAGTTTTAGGACGTGTCTCTAGTCACTGTAGGCAGGGCTCAGGGAAGGGAACGAGTGTTCTCTACATCAACAGGTTGCTTTCGTAGCCTGAGTGGGAGCCTCTCCTGAGACGCTGTAGAGCTAAAAGGAAACTTGACGTGAGTCCTTTCCTCAAGGTAAAGCCTTGAAGAGCTCTGCCGAAGCTAAGTTTGGAGCAGTTTCATTGAGGCATTAGTTTCAGGTCTGTTTTCTTTTAATGTTAGTAAGCTTTTCAAGACAGTGAGGACCTCACGTGGGCACCCTATTCCCTGCAAGAACACCGAGTACCGGCAGGATCCACTGGGCTGCTAAGGAACATCCAGGCCCGGAAACCTTTCCCAGTCACTCTGTGTATTTTGAGTGTAGGGCAACACACTGCACTCTTCCTTGGGAGAGCTAGATTTCCTCATCCCTCTTTTGGCTCCAGGAAATGTGTTCTCTCATATCCTCCACGTCATGCAAATCTGTCTCTTTGCCCTAGGCTGAAGGGCACTGAGAAACCAAAACTGCTTCGCATTCCTTGCACAAAGTCATAGCTTAGGACCCCATCCTTACAGGAGAAAGTCGGCTTGCGTTCCTGCTGTAACCAAAGCACAGTTCTTCCTCTTACTCGCCAGGGTTTTAGAAGAAGCTAAGCGCGATAGCATACCTAGAGCGCTCCTTGGGGGAGGCGGTTGGCTACACGCAGAACTCCGTGCCAAATAAACTTTATTCAAGGAAGGGACCAGTGCGTAGCTTCAGGGTACATTTACTTGGTAGAAATCACAAGGAGGTAGGCTGCATGTTCGCTGGAAACGGGGACCCGATGGCACAAGCCTTGCTTTCCCATTTTGAATGCTCCATTCATGCTGCCTTGAAGCTACCTAAATAACAGTTTTAGGACGGGTCTCTAGTCACTGTAGGCAGGGCTCTGGGAAGGGAACGAGTGTTCTCTCCCTCAACAGGGTGCTTCCTTAGCCTGGGTGGGAGCCTCTCCTGAGACGCTCTAGAGCTAAAAGGAAACTTGACGTGAGTCCTTTCCTCAAGGTAAAGCCTTGAAGAGCCCTGCAGAAGCTAAGTTTGGAGCAGTTTCCTTGAGGCATTAGTTTCAGGTCTGTTTTCTTTTAAGGTTAGTAAGCTTTTCAAGTCATCGAGGACCTCGCGTGGGCACCCTATTCCCTTCAAGAACACCGAGTACCGGCAGGCTCCACTGGGCTGCTAAGAAACATCCAGGCCTGGAAACCATTCCCAGTCACTCTGTGTATTTTGAGTGTAGGGCAACACACTGCACTCTTCCTTGGGAGAGCCAGATTTCCTCAGCTCTCCAACAGCTCCAGGAAATTTGTTCTCTCACGTCCTACATGTCATGCAAATTTGCCTCATTGCCCTAGGCTGAGCGGCACTGAGAAACCAAAACTGCTTCGCATTCCTTCTACAAAGTCATACCTTAAGACCCCATTCTTACAGGAGAAAGTCGGCTTGCCTTCCTGCTGTAAACAGAGCACAGTTCTTCCTCTTACACTACAGGGTTTTAGAAGAAGCCCAGCGCGATAGCATACCTAGAGCGCTCCTTGGGGGAGGCGGTTGGCTACACGCAGAACTCCGTGCCAAATAAACTTTATTCAAGGAACGGAGCAGTTTGTAGCCAGAGTGTATATTTACTTGGTAGAAATCACAAGGAGGTAGGCTGCGTGTTCGCTGGAAACGGGGACCTGATGGCACAAGCCTTGCTTTCCCATTTTGAATGCTCCATTCATGCTGCCTTGAAGCTACCTAAATAACAGTTTTAGGACGGGTCTCTAGTCACTGTAGGCAGGGCTCTGGGAAGGGAACGAGTGTTCTCTACATCAACAGGTTGCTTTCGTAGCCTGAGTGGGAGCCTCTCCTGACACGCTGTAGAGCTAAAAGGAAACTTGACGTGAGTCCTTTCCTCAAGGTAAAGCCTTGAATAGCCCTACCGAAGCTAAGTTTGGAGCAGTTTCCTTGAGGCATTAGTTTCAGGTCTGTTTTCTTTTAAGGTTAGTAAGCTTTTCAAGACAGCGAGGACCTCGCCTGGGCACCCTATTCCCTGCCAAAACACCGAATACAGGCAGGCTCCACTGGGCTGCTAAGAAACATCCAGGCCCGGAAACCTTTCCCAGTCACTCTGTGTATTTTGAGTGTAGGGCAACACACTGCACTCTTCCTTGGGAGAGCTAGATTTCCTCAGCCCTCTTTTGGCTCCAGGAAATGAGTTCTCTCATATCCTCCACGTCATGCAAATCTGCCTCTTAGCCCTAGGCTGAAGGGCACTGAGAAACCAAAACTGCTTCGCATTCCTTGCACAAAGTCATAGCTTAGGACCCCATCCTTACAGGAGAAAGTCGGCTTGCGTTCCTGCTGTAACCAAAGCACAGTTCTTCCTCTTACACGGCAGGGTTTTAGAAGAAGCTAAGTGCGATAGCATACCTAGAGCGCTCCTTGGGGGAGGCGGTTGGCTACACGCAGAACTCCGTTGCAAATAAACTTTATTCAAGGAAGGGACCAGTGGGTAGCTTGAGGGTCCATTTACTTGGTAGAAATCACAAGGAGATAGGCTGCATGTTCGCTGGAAACGGGGACCTGATGGCACAGGCCTTGCTTTCCCATTTTGAATGCTCCATTCATGCTGCCTTGAAGCTACCTAAATAACAGTTTTAGGACGGGTCTCTAGTCACTGTAGGCAGGGCTCTGGGAAGGGAACGAGTGTTCTCTATATCAACAGGCTGCTTTTATAGCCTGGGTGGGAGCTTTTCCTGAGAAGCTCTAGAGCTAAAAGGAAACATGACGTGAGTCCTTTCCTCAAGGTAAAGCCTTGAATAGCCCTACCGAAGCTAAGTTTGGAGCAGTTTCCTTGAGGCATTAGTTTCAGGTCTGTTTTCTTTTAAGGTTAGTAAGCTTTTCAAGACAGCGAGGACCTCGCCTGGGCATCCTATTCCCTGCCAAAACACCGAGTACAGGCAGGCTCCACTGGGCTGCTAAGAAACATCCAGGCCCGGAAACCTTTCCCAGTCACTCTGTGTATTTTGAGTGTAGGGCAACACACTGCACTCTTCCTTGGGAGAGCTAGATTTCCTCAGCCCTCTTATGGCTCCAGGGAATGTGTTCTCTCATGTCCTCCACGTCATGCAAATCTGCCTCATTGCCCTAGGCTGAAGGGCACTGAGAAACCAAAACTGCTTCGCATTCCTTCTACAAAGTAATATCTTAAGACCCCATCCTTACAGGAGAAAGTCTGCTTGCGTTCCAGCTGTAACCAAAGCACAATTCTTCCTCTTACACTACAGGGTTTTAGAAGAAAACCAGCGCGATAGCATACCTAGAGCGCTCCCTGGGGGAGGCGGTTGGCTACACGCAGAACTCCATGCCAAATAAACTTTATTCAAGGAAGGGACCAGTTTGTAGCCAGAGTGTATATTTACTTGGTAGAAATCACAAGGAGGTAGGCTGCGTGTTCGCTGGAAACGGGGCCTGATGGCACAAGCCTTGCTTTCCCATTTTGAATGCTCCATTCATGCTGCCTTGAAGTTACCTAAATAACAGTTTTAGGACGGGTCTCTAGTCACTGTAGGCAGGGGTCTGGGAAGGGAACGAGTGTTCTCTACATCAACAGGGTGCTTTTATAGCCTGGGTGGGAGCTTCTCCTGAGAAGCTCTAGAGCTAAAAGGAAACATGACGTGAGTTCTTTCCTCAAGGTAAAGCCTTGAATAGCCCTACCGAAGCTAAGTTTGGAGCAGTTTCCTCGAGGCATTAGTTTCAGGTCTGTTTTCTTTTAAGGTTAGTAAGCTTTTCAAGAAAGCGAGGACCTCTCCTGGGCACCCTATTCCCTGCAAGAACACCGAGTACAGGCAGGCTCCGCTGGGCTGCTAAGAAACATCCAGGCCTGGAAACCATTCCCAGTCACTCTGTGTATTTTGAGTGTAGGGCAACACACTGCACTCTTCCTTGGGAGAGCCAGATTTCCTCAACTCTCCAACAGCTCCAGGAAATTTGTTCTCTCACGTCCTACATGTCATGCAAATCTGCTTCATTGCCCTAGGCTGAGCGGCACTGAGAAACCAAAACTGCTTCGCATTCCTTCTACAAAGTCATACCTTAAGACCCCATCCTTACAGGAGAAAGTCGGCTTGCCTTCCTGCTGTAAACAAAGCACAGTTCTTCCTCTTACACTACAGGGTTTTAGAAGAAGCCCAGCGCGACAGCATACCTAGAGCACTCCTTGGGGGAGGCGGTTGGCTACACGCAGAACTCCGTGCCAAATAAACTTTATTCAAGGAAGGGAGCAGTTTGTAGCCAGAGTGTATATTTACTTGGTAGAAATCACAAGGAGGTAGGCTGCGTGTTCGCTGGAAACGGGGACCTGATGGCACAAGCCTTGCTTTCCCATTTTGAATGCTCCATTCATGCTGCCTTGAAGCTACCTAAATAACAGTTTTAGGACGTGTCTCTAGTCACTGTAGGCAGGGCTCAGGGAAGGGAACGAGTGTTCTCTACATCAACAGGTTGCTTTCGTAGCCTGAGTGGGAGCCTCTCCTGAGACGCTGTAGAGCTAAAAGGAAACTTGACGTGAGTCCTTTCCTCAAGGTAAAGCCTTGAAGAGCTCTGCCGAAGCTAAGTTTGGAGCAGTTTCATTGAGGCATTAGTTTCAGGTCTGTTTTCTTTTAATGTTAGTAAGCTTTTCAAGACAGTGAGGACCTCACGTGGGCACCCTATTCCCTGCAAGAACACCGAGTACCGGCAGGATCCACTGGGCTGCTAAGGAACATCCAGGCCCGGAAACCTTTCCCAGTCACTCTGTGTATTTTGAGTGTAGGGCAACACACTGCACTCTTCCTTGGGAGAGCTAGATTTCCTCATCCCTCTTTTGGCTCCAGGAAATGTGTTCTCTCATATCCTCCACGTCATGCAAATCTGTCTCTTTGCCCTAGGCTGAAGGGCACTGAGAAACCAAAACTGCTTCGCATTCCTTGCACAAAGTCATAGCTTAGGACCCCATCCTTACAGGAGAAAGTCGGCTTGCGTTCCTGCTGTAACCAAAGCACAGTTCTTCCTCTTACTCGCCAGGGTTTTAGAAGAAGCTAAGCGCGATAGCATACCTAGAGCGCTCCTTGGGGGAGGCGGTTGGCTACACGCAGAACTCCGTGCCAAATAAACTTTATTCAAGGAAGGGACCAGTGCGTAGCTTCAGGGTACATTTACTTGGTAGAAATCACAAGGAGGTAGGCTGCATGTTCGCTGGAAACGGGGACCCGATGGCACAAGCCTTGCTTTCCCATTTTGAATGCTCCATTCATGCTGCCTTGAAGCTACCTAAATAACAGTTTTAGGACGGGTCTCTAGTCACTGTAGGCAGGGCTCTGGGAAGGGAACGAGTGTTCTCTCCCTCAACAGGGTGCTTCCTTAGCCTGGGTGGGAGCCTCTCCTGAGACGCTCTAGAGCTAAAAAGAAACTTGACGTGAGTCCTTTCCTCAAGGTAAAGCCTTGAAGAGCCCTGCAGAAGCTAAGTTTGGAGCAGTTTCCTTGAGGCATTAGTTTCAGGTCTGTTTTCTTTTAATGTTAGTAAGCTTTTCAAGACAGTGAGGACCTCACGTGGGCACCCTATTCCCTGCAAGAACACCGAGTACCGGCAGGCTCCACTGGGCTGCTAAGAAACATCCAGGCCTGGAAACCATTCCCAGTCACTCTGTGTATTTTGAGTGTAGGGCAACACACTGCACTCTTCCTTGGGAGAGCCAGATTTCCTCAGCTCTCCAACAGCTCCAGGAAATTTGTTCTCTCACGTCCTACATGTCATGCAAATCTGCTTCATTGCCCTAGGCTGAGCGGCACTGAGAAACCAAAACTGCTTCGCATTCCTTCTACAAAGTCATACCTTAAGACCCCATCCTTACAGGAGAAAGTCGGCTTGCCTTCCTGCTGTAAACAAAGCACAGTTCTTCCTCTTACACTACAGGGTTTTAGAAGAAGCCCAGCGCGACAGCATACCTAGAGCGCTCCTTGGGGGAGGCGGTTGGCTACACGCAGAACTCCGTGCCAAATAAACTTTATTCAAGGAAGGGACCAGTTTGTAGCCAGAGTGTATATTTACTTGGTAGAAATCACAAGGAGGTAGGCTGCGTGTTCGCTGGAAACGGGGACCTGAATGCACAAGCCTTGCTTTCCCATTTTGAATGCTCCATTCATGCTGACTTGAAGCTACCTAAATAACAGTTTTAGGACGTGTCTCTAGTCACTGTAGGCAGGGCTCAGGGAAGGGAACGAGTGTTCTCTACATCAACAGGTTGCTTTCGTAGCCTGAGTGGGAGCCTCTCCTGAGACGCTGTAGAGCTAAAAGGAAACTTGACGTGAGTCCTTTCCTCAAGGTAAAGCCTTGAAGAGCTCTGCCGAAGCTAAGTTTGGAGCAGTTTCCTTGAGGCATTAGTTTCAGGTCTGTTTTCTTTTAATGTTAGTAAGCTTTTCAAGACAGTGAGGACCTCACGTGGGCACCCTATTCCCTGCAAGAACACCGAGTACCGGCAGGATCCACTCGGCTGCTAAGAAACATCCAGGCCTGGAAACCATTCCCAGTCACTCTGTGTATTTTGAGTGTAGGGCAACACACTGCACTCTTCCTTGGGAGAGCCAGATTTCCTCAGCTCTCCAACAGCTCCAGGAAATTTGTTCTCTCACGTCCTACATGTCATGCAAATCTGCTTCATTGCCCTAGGCTGAGCGGCACTGAGAAACCAAAACTGCTTCGCATTCCTTCTACAAAGTCATACCTTAAGACCCCATCCTTACAGGAGAAAGTCGGCTTGCCTTCCTGCTGTAAACAAAGCACAGTTCTTCCTCTTACACTACAGGGTTTTAGAAGAAGCCCAGCGCGACAGCATACCTAGAGCACTCCTTGGGGGAGGCGGTTGGCTACACGCAGAACTCCGTGCCAAATAAACTTTATTCAAGGAAGGGAGCAGTTTGTAGCCAGAGTGTATATTTACTTGGTAGAAATCACAAGGAGGTAGGCTGCGTGTTCGCTGGAAACGGGGACCTGATGGCACAAGCCTTGCTTTCCCATTTTGAATGCTCCATTCATGCTGCCTTGAAGCTACCTAAATAACAGTTTTAGGACGTGTCTCTAGTCACTGTAGGCAGGGCTCAGGGAAGGGAACGAGTGTTCTCTACATCAACAGGTTGCTTTCGTAGCCTGAGTGGGAGCCTCTCCTGAGACGCTGTAGAGCTAAAAGGAAACTTGACGTGAGTCCTTTCCTCAAGGTAAAGCCTTGAAGAGCTCTGCCGAAGCTAAGTTTGGAGCAGTTTCCTTGAGGCATTAGTTTCAGGTCTGTTTTCTTTTAATGTTAGTAAGCTTTTCAAGACAGTGAGGACCTCACGTGGGCACCCTATTCCCTGCAAGAACACCGAGTACCGGCAGGATCCACTGGGCTGCTAAGGAACATCCAGGCCCGGAAACCTTTCCCAGTCACTCTGTGTATTTTGAGTGTAGGGCAACACACTGCACTCTTCCTTGGGAGAGCTAGATTTCCTCATCCCTCTTTTGGCTCCAGGAAATGTGTTCTCTCATATCCTCCACGTCATGCAAATCTGTCTCTTTGCCCTAGGCTGAAGGGCACTGAGAAACCAAAACTGCTTCGCATTCCTTGCACAAAGTCATAGCTTAGGACCCCATCCTTACAGGAGAAAGTCGGCTTGCGTTCCTGCTGTAACCAAAGCACAGTTCTTCCTCTTACTCGCCAGGGTTTTAGAAGAAGCTAAGCGCGATAGCATACCTAGAGCGCTCCTTGGGGGAGGCGGTTGGCTACACGCAGAACTCCGTGCCAAATAAACTTTATTCAAGGAAGGGACCAGTGCGTAGCTTCAGGGTACATTTACTTGGTAGAAATCACAAGGAGGTAGGCTGCATGTTCGCTGGAAACGGGGACCCGATGGCACAAGCCTTGCTTTCCCATTTTGAATGCTCCATTCATGCTGCCTTGAAGCTACCTAAATAACAGTTTTAGGACGGGTCTCTAGTCACTGTAGGCAGGGCTCTGGGAAGGGAACGAGTGTTCTCTCCCTCAACAGGGTGCTTCCTTAGCCTGGGTGGGAGCCTCTCCTGAGACGCTCTAGAGCTAAAAGGAAACTTGACGTGAGTCCTTTCCTCAAGGTAAAGCCTTGAAGAGCCCTGCAGAAGCTAAGTTTGGAGCAGTTTCCTTGAGGCATTAGTTTCAGGTCTGTTTTCTTTTAAGGTTAGTAAGCATTTCAAGTCATCGAGGACCTCGCGTGGGCACCCTATTCCCTTCAAGAACACCGAGTACCGGCAGGCTCCACTGGGCTGCTAAGAAACATCCAGGCCTGGAAACCATTCCCAGTCACTCTGTGTATTTTGAGTGTAGGGCAACACACTGCACTCTTCCTTGGGAGAGCCAGATTTCCTCAGCTCTCCAACAGCTCCAGGAAATTTGTTCTCTCACGTCCTACATGTCATGCAAATTTGCCTCATTGCCCTAGGCTGAGCGGCACTGAGAAACCAAAACTGCTTCGCATTCCTTCTACAAAGTCATACCTTAAGACCCCATTCTTACAGGAGAAAGTCGGCTTGCCTTCCTGCTGTAAACAGAGCACAGTTCTTCCTCTTACACTACAGGGTTTTAGAAGAAGCCCAGCGCGATAGCATACCTAGAGCGCTCCTTGGGGGAGGCGGTTGGCTACACGCAGAACTCCGTGCCAAATAAACTTTATTCAAGGAACGGAGCAGTTTGTAGCCAGAGTGTATATTTACTTGGTAGAAATCACAAGGAGGTAGGCTGCGTGTTCGCTGGAAACGGGGACCTGATGGCACAAGCCTTGCTTTCCCATTTTGAATGCTCCATTCATGCTGCCTTGAAGCTACCTAAATAACAGTTTTAGGACGGGTCTCTAGTCACTGTAGGCAGGGCTCTGGGAAGGGAACGAGTGTTCTCTACATCAACAGGTTGCTTTCGTAGCCTGAGTGGGAGCCTCTCCTGACACGCTGTAGAGCTAAAAGGAAACTTGACGTGAGTCCTTTCCTCAAGGTAAAGCCTTGAATAGCCCTACCGAAGCTAAGTTTGGAGCAGTTTCCTTGAGGCATTAGTTTCAGGTCTGTTTTCTTTTAAGGTTAGTAAGCTTTTCAAGACAGCGAGGACCTCGCCTGGGCACCCTATTCCCTGCCAAAACACCGAATACAGGCAGGCTCCACTGGGCTGCTAAGAAACATCCAGGCCCGGAAACCTTTCCCAGTCACTCTGTGTATTTTGAGTGTAGGGCAACACACTGCACTCTTCCTTGGGAGAGCTAGATTTCCTCAGCCCTCTTTTGGCTCCAGGAAATGAGTTCTCTCATATCCTCCACGTCATGCAAATCTGCCTCTTAGCCCTAGGCTGAAGGGCACTGAGAAACCAAAACTGCTTCGCATTCCTTGCACAAAGTCATAGCTTAGGACCCCATCCTTACAGGAGAAAGTTGGCTTGCGTTCCTGCTGTAACCAAAGCACAGTTCTTCCTCTTACACGGCAGGGTTTTAGAAGAAGCTAAGTGCGATAGCATACCTAGAGCGCTCCTTGGGGGAGGCGGTTGGCTACACGCAGAACTCCGTTGCAAATAAACTTTATTCAAGGAAGGGACCAGTGGGTAGCTTGAGGGTCCATTTACTTGGTAGAAATCACAAGGAGATAGGCTGCATGTTCGCTGGAAACGGGGACCTGATGGCACAGGCCTTGCTTTCCCATTTTGAATGCTCCATTCATGCTGCCTTGAAGCTACCTAAATAACAGTTTTAGGACGGGTCTCTAGTCACTGTAGGCAGGGCTCTGGGAAGGGAACGAGTGTTCTCTATATCAACAGGCTGCTTTTATAGCCTGGGTGGGAGCTTTTCCTGAGAAGCTCTAGAGCTAAAAGGAAACATGACGTGAGTCCTTTCCTCAAGGTAAAGCCTTGAATAGCCCTACCGAAGCTAAGTTTGGAGCAGTTTCCTTGAGGCATTAGTTTCAGGTCTGTTTTCTTTTAAGGTTAGTAAGCTTTTCAAGACAGCGAGGACCTCGCCTGGGCATCCTATTCCCTGCCAAAACACCGAGTACAGGCAGGCTCCACTGGGCTGCTAAGAAACATCCAGGCCCGGAAACCTTTCCCAGTCACTCTGTGTATTTTGAGTGTAGGGCAACACACTGCACTCTTCCTTGGGAGAGCTAGATTTCCTCAGCCCTCTTATGGCTCCAGGGAATGTGTTCTCTCATGTCCTCCACGTCATGCAAATCTGCCTCATTGCCCTAGGCTGAAGGGCACTGAGAAACCAAAACTGCTTCGCATTCCTTCTACAAAGTAATATCTTAAGACCCCATCCTTACAGGAGAAAGTCTGCTTGCGTTCCAGCTGTAACCAAAGCACAGTTCTTCCTCTTACACTACAGGGTTTTAGAAGAAAACCAGCGCGATAGCATACCTAGAGCGCTCCCTGGGGGAGGCGGTTGGCTACACGCAGAACTCCATGCCAAATAAACTTTATTCAAGGAAGGGACCAGTTTGTAGCCAGAGTGTATATTTACTTGGTAGAAATCACAAGGAGGTAGGCTGCGTGTTCGCTGGAAACGGGGCCTGATGGCACAAGCCTTGCTTTCCCATTTTGAATGCTCCATTCATGCTGCCTTGAAGTTACCTAAATAACAGTTTTAGGACGGGTCTCTAGTCACTGTAGGCAGGGGTCTGGGAAGGGAACGAGTGTTCTCTACATCAACAGGGTGCTTTTATAGCCTGGGTGGGAGCTTCTCCTGAGAAGCTCTAGAGCTAAAAGGAAACATGACGTGAGTTCTTTCCTCAAGGTAAAGCCTTGAATAGCCCTACCGAAGCTAAGTTTGGAGCAGTTTCCTTGAGGCATTAGTTTCAGGTCTGTTTTCTTTTAAGGTTAGTAAGCTTTTCAAGAAAGCGAGGACCTCTCCTGGGCACCCTATTCCCTGCAAGAACACCGAGTACAGGCAGGCTCCGCTGGGCTGCTAAGAAACATCCAGGCCTGGAAACCATTCCCAGTCACTCTGTGTATTTTGAGTGTAGGGCAACACACTGCACTCTTCCTTGGGAGAGCCAGATTTCCTCAACTCTCCAACAGCTCCAGGAAATTTGTTCTCTCACGTCCTACGTGTCATGCAAATCTGCTTCATTGCCCTAGGCTGAGCGGCACTGAGAAACCAAAACTGCTTCGCATTCCTTCTACAAAGTCATACCTTAAGACCCCATCCTTACAGGAGAAAGTCGGCTTGCCTTCCTGCTGTAAACAAAGCACAGTTCTTCCTCTTACACTACAGGGTTTTAGAAGAAGCCCAGCGCGACAGCATACCTAGAGCGCTCCTTGGGGGAGGCGGTTGGCTACACGCAGAACTCCGTGCCAAATAAACTTTATTCAAGGAAGGGAGCAGTTTGTAGCCAGAGTGTATATTTACTTGGTAGAAATCACAAGGAGGTAGGCTGCGTGTTCGCTGGAAACGGGGACCTGATGGCACAAGCCTTGCTTTCCCATTTTGAATGCTCCATTCATGCTGCCTTGAAGCTACCTAAATAACAGTTTTAGGACGTGTCTCTAGTCACTGTAGGCAGGGCTCAGGGAAGGGAACGAGTGTTCTCTACATCAACAGGTTGCTTTCGTAGCCTGAGTGGGAGCCTCTCCTGAGACGCTGTAGAGCTAAAAGGAAACTTGACGTGAGTCCTTTCCTCAAGGTAAAGCCTTGAAGAGCTCTGCCGAAGCTAAGTTTGGAGCAGTTTCCTTGAGGCATTAGTTTCAGGTCTGTTTTCTTTTAATGTTAGTAAGCTTTTCAAGACAGTGAGGACCTCACGTGGGCACCCTATTCCCTGCAAGAACACCGAGTACCGGCAGGCTCCACTGGGCTGCTAAGAAACATCCAGGCCTGGAAACCATTCCCAGTCACTCTGTGTATTTTGAGTGTAGGGCAACACACTGCACTCTTCCTTGGGAGAGCCAGACTTCCTCAGCTCTCCAACAGCTCCAGGAAATTTGTTCTCTCACGTCCTACATGTCATGCAAATCTGCTTCATTGCCCTAGGCTGAGCGGCACTGAGAAACCAAAACTGCTTCGCATTCCTTCTACAAAGTCATACCTTAAGACCCCATCCTTACAGGAGAAAGTCGGCTTGCCTTCCTGCTGTAAACAAAGCACAGTTCTTCCTCTTACACTACAGGGTTTTAGAAGAAGCCCAGCGCGACAGCATACCTAGAGCACTCCTTGGGGGAGGCGGTTGGCTACACGCAGAACTCCGTGCCAAATAAACTTTATTCAAGGAAGGGAGCAGTTTGTAGCCAGAGTGTATATTTACTTGGTAGAAATCACAAGGAGGTAGGCTGCGTGTTCGCTGGAAACGGGGACCTGATGGCACAAGCCTTGCTTTCCCATTTTGAATGCTCCATTCATGCTGCCTTGAAGCTACCTAAATAACAGTTTTAGGACGTGTCTCTAATCACTGTAGGCAGGGCTCAGGGAAGGGAACGAGTGTTCTCTACATCAACAGGTTGCTTTCGTAGCCTGAGTGGGAGCCTCTCCTGAGACGCTGTAGAGCTAAAAGGAAACTTGACGTGAGTCCTTTCCTCAAGGTAAAGCCTTGAAGAGCTCTGCCGAAGCTAAGTTTGGAGCAGTTTCATTGAGGCATTAGTTTCAGGTCTGTTTTCTTTTAATGTTAGTAAGCTTTTCAAGACAGTGAGGACCTCACGTGGGCACCCTATTCCCTGCAAGAACACCGAGTACCGGCAGGATCCACTGGGCTGCTAAGGAACATCCAGGCCCGGAAACCTTTCCCAGTCACTCTGTGTATTTTGAGTGTAGGGCAACACACTGCACTCTTCCTTGGGAGAGCTAGATTTCCTCATCCCTCTTTTGGCTCCAGGAAATGTGTTCTCTCATATCCTCCACGTCATGCAAATCTGTCTCTTTGCCCTAGGCTGAAGGGCACTGAGAAACCAAAACTGCTTCGCATTCCTTGCACAAAGTCATAGCTTAGGACCCCATCCTTACAGGAGAAAGTCGGCTTGCGTTCCTGCTGTAACCAAAGCACAGTTCTTCCTCTTACTCGCCAGGGTTTTAGAAGAAGCTAAGCGCGATAGCATACCTAGAGCGCTCCTTGGGGGAGGCGGTTGGCTACACGCAGAACTCCGTGCCAAATAAACTTTATTCAAGGAAGGGACCAGTGCGTAGCTTCAGGGTACATTTACTTGGTAGAAATCACAAGGAGGTAGGCTGCATGTTCGCTGGAAACGGGGACCCGATGGCACAATCCTTGCTTTCCCATTTTGAATGCTCCATTCATGCTGCCTTGAAGCTACCTAAATAACAGTTTTAGGACGGGTCTCTAGTCACTGTAGGCAGGGCTCTGGGAAGGGAACGAGTGTTCTCTCCCTCAACAGGGTGCTTCCTTAGCCTGGGTGGGAGCCTCTCCTGAGACGCTCTAGAGCTAAAAGGAAACTTGACGTGAGTCCTTTCCTCAAGGTAAAGCCTTGAAGAGCCCTGCAGAAGCTAAGTTTGGAGCAGTTTCCTTGAGGCATTAGTTTCAGGTCTGTTTTCTTTTAAGGTTAGTAAGCTTTTCAAGTCATCGAGGACCTCGCGTGGGCACCCTATTCCCTTCAAGAACACCGAGTACCGGCAGGCTCCACTGGGCTGCTAAGAAACATCCAGGCCTGGAAACCATTCCCAGTCACTCTGTGTATTTTGAGTGTAGGGCAACACACTGCACTCTTCCTTGGGAGAGCCAGATTTCCTCAGCTCTCCAACAGCTCCAGGAAATTTGTTCTCTCACGTCCTACATGTCATGCAAATTTGCCTCATTGCCCTAGGCTGAGCGGCACTGAGAAACCAAAACTGCTTCGCATTCCTTCTACAAAGTCATACCTTAAGACCCCATTCTTACAGGAGAAAGTCGGCTTGCCTTCCTGCTGTAAACAGAGCACAGTTCTTCCTCTTACACTACAGGGTTTTAGAAGAAGCCCAGCGCGATAGCATACCTAGAGCGCTCCTTGGGGGAGGCGGTTGGCTACACGCAGAACTCCGTGCCAAATAAACTTTATTCAAGGAACGGAGCAGTTTGTAGCCAGAGTGTATATTTACTTGGTAGAAATCACAAGGAGGTAGGCTGCGTGTTCGCTGGAAACGGGGACCTGATGGCACAAGCCTTGCTTTCCCATTTTGAATGCTCCATTCATGCTGCCTTGAAGCTACCTAAATAACAGTTTTAGGACGGGTCTCTAGTCACTGTAGGCAGGGCTCTGGGAAGGG
Source organism: Eschrichtius robustus (assembly GCF_028021215.1). Taxonomy (NCBI): domain Eukaryota; kingdom Metazoa; phylum Chordata; class Mammalia; order Artiodactyla; family Eschrichtiidae; genus Eschrichtius; species Eschrichtius robustus. Next base: position 37,394,606 of record NC_090840.1, read on the forward strand.
AACGAGTGTTCTCTACATCAACAGGTTGCTTTCGTAGCCTGAGTGGGAGCCTCTCCTGACACGCTGTAGAGCTAAAAGGAAACTTGACGTGAGTCCTTTCCTCAAGGTAAAGCCTTGAATAGCCCTACCGAAGCTAAGTTTGGAGCAGTTTCCTTGAGGCATTAGTTTCAGGTCTGTTTTCTTTTAAGGTTAGTAAGCTTTTCAAGACAGCGAGGACCTCGCCTGGGCACCCTATTCCCTGCCAAAACACCGAATACAGGCAGGCTCCACTGGGCTGCTAAGAAACATCCAGGCCCGGAAACCTTTCCCAGTCACTCTGTGTATTTTGAGTGTAGGGCAACACACTGCACTCTTCCTTGGGAGAGCTAGATTTCCTCAGCCCTCTTTTGGCTCCAGGAAATGAGTTCTCTCATATCCTCCACGTCATGCAAATCTGCCTCTTAGCCCTAGGCTGAAGGGCACTGAGAAACCAAAACTGCTTCGCATTCCTTGCACAAAATCATAGCTTAGGACCCCATCCTTACAGGAGAAAGTCGGCTTGCGTTCCTGCTGTAACCAAAGCACAGTTCTTCCTCTTACACGGCAGGGTTTTAGAAGAAGCTAAGTGCGATAGCATACCTAGAGCGCTCCTTGGGGGAGGCGGTTGGCTACACGCAGAACTCCGTTGCAAATAAACTTTATTCAAGGAAGGGACCAGTGGGTAGCTTGAGGGTCCATTTACTTGGTAGAAATCACAAGGAGATAGGCTGCATGTTCGCTGGAAACGGGGACCTGATGGCACAGGCCTTGCTTTCCCATTTTGAATGCTCCATTCATGCTGCCTTGAAGCTACCTAAATAACAGTTTTAGGACGGGTCTCTAGTCACTGTAGGCAGGGCTCTGGGAAGGGAACGAGTGTTCTCTATATCAACAGGCTGCTTTTATAGCCTGGGTGGGAGCTTTTCCTGAGAAGCTCTAGAGCTAAAAGGAAACATGACGTGAGTCCTTTCCTCAAGGTAAAGCCTTGAATAGCCCTACCGAAGCTAAGTTTGGAGCAGTTTCCTTGAGGCATTAGTTTCAGGTCTGTTTTCTTTTAAGGTTAGTAAGCTTTTCAAGACAGCGAGGACCTCGCCTGGGCATCCTATTCCCTGCCAAAACACCGAGTACAGGCAGGCTCCACTGGGCTGCTAAGAAACATCCAGGCCCGGAAACCTTTCCCAGTCACTCTGTGTATTTTGAGTGTAGGGCAACACACTGCACTCTTCCTTGGGAGAGCTAGATTTCCTCAGCCCTCTTATGGCTCCAGGGAATGTGTTCTCTCATGTCCTCCACGTCATGCAAATCTGCCTCATTGCCCTAGGCTGAAGGGCACTGAGAAACCAAAACTGCTTCGCATTCCTTCTACAAAGTAATATCTTAAGACCCCATCCTTACAGGAGAAAGTCTGCTTGCGTTCCAGCTGTAACCAAAGCACAATTCTTCCTCTTACACTACAGGGTTTTAGAAGAAAACCAGCGCGATAGCATACCTAGAGCGCTCCCTGGGGGAGGCGGTTGGCTACACGCAGAACTCCATGCCAAATAAACTTTATTCAAGGAAGGGACCAGTTTGTAGCCAGAGTGTATATTTACTTGGTAGAAATCACAAGGAGGTAGGCTGCGTGTTCGCTGGAAACGGGGCCTGATGGCACAAGCCTTGCTTTCCCATTTTGAATGCTCCATTCATGCTGCCTTGAAGTTACCTAAATAACAGTTTTAGGACGGGTCTCTAGTCACTGTAGGCAGGGGTCTGGGAAGGGAACGAGTGTTCTCTACATCAACAGGGTGCTTTTATAGCCTGGGTGGGAGATTCTCCTGAGAAGCTCTAGAGCTAAAAGGAAACATGACGTGAGTTCTTTCCTCAAGGTAAAGCCTTGAATAGCCCTACCGAAGCTAAGTTTGGAGCAGTTTCCTCGAGGCATTAGTTTCAGGTCTGTTTTCTTTTAAGGTTAGTAAGCTTTTCAAGAAAGCGAGGACCTCTCCTGGGCACCCTATTCCCTGCAAGAACACCGAGTACAGGCAGACTCCGCTGGGCTGCTAAGAAACATCCAGGCCTGGAAACCATTCCCAGTCACTCTGTGTATTTTGAGTGTAGGGCAACACACTGCACTCTTCCTTGGGAGAGCCAGATTTCCTCAACTCTCCAACAGCTCCAGGAAATTTGTTCTCTCACGTCCTACATGTCATGCAAATCTGCTTCATTGCCCTAGGCTGAGCGGCACTGAGAAACCAAAACTGCTTCGCATTCCTTCTACAAAGTCATACCTTAAGACCCCATCCTTACAGGAGAAAGTCGGCTTGCCTTCCTGCTGTAAACAAAGCACAGTTCTTCCTCTTACACTACAGGGTTTTAGAAGAAGCCCAGCGCGACAGCATACCTAGAGCGCTCCTTGGGGGAGGCGGTTGGCTACACGCAGAACTCCGTGCCAAATAAACTTTATTCAAGGAAGGGAGCAGTTTGTAGCCAGAGTGTATATTTACTTGGTAGAAATCACAAGGAGGTAGGCTGCGTGTTCGCTGGAAACGGGGACCTGATGGCACAAGCCTTGCTTTCCCATTTTGAATGCTCCATTCATGCTGCCTTGAAGCTACCTAAATAACAGTTTTAGGACGTGTCTCTAGTCACTGTAGGCAGGGCTCAGGGAAGGGAACGAGTGTTCTCTACATCAACAGGTTGCTTTCGTAGCCTGAGTGGGAGCCTCTCCTGAGACGGTGTAGAGCTAAAAGGAAACTTGACGTGAGTCCTTTCCTCAAGGTAAAGCCTTGAAGAGCTCTGCCGAAGCTAAGTTTGGAGCAGTTTCATTGAGGCATTAGTTTCAGGTCTGTTTTCTTTTAATGTTAGTAAGCTTTTCAAGACAGTGAGGACCTCACGTGGGCACCCTATTCCCTGCAAGAACACCGAGTACCGGCAGGCTCCACTGGGCTGCTAAGAAACATCCAGGCCTGGAAACCATTCCCAGTCACTCTGTGTATTTTGAGTGTAGGGCAACACACTGCACTCTTCCTTGGGAGAGCCAGATTTCCTCAGCTCTCCAACAGCTCCAGGAAATTTGTTCTCTCACGTCCTACATGTCATGCAAATCTGCTTCATTGCCCTAGGCTGAGCGGCACTGAGAAACCAAAACTGCTTCGCATTCCTTCTACAAAGTCATACCTTAAGACCCCATCCTTACAGGAGAAAGTCGGCTTGCCTTCCTGCTGTAAACAAAGCACAGTTCTTCCTCTTACACTACAGGGTTTTAGAAGAAGCCCAGCGCGACAGCATACCTAGAGCGCTCCTTGGGGGAGGCGGTTGGCTACACGCAGAACTCCGTGCCAAATAAACTTTATTCAAGGAAGGGACCAGTTTGTAGCCAGAGTGTATATTTACTTGGTAGAAATCACAAGGAGGTAGGCTGCGTGTTCGCTGGAAACGGGGACCTGAATGCACAAGCCTTGCTTTCCCATTTTGAATGCTCCATTCATGCTGACTTGAAGCTACCTAAATAACAGTTTTAGGACGTGTCTCTAGTCACTGTAGGCAGGGCTCAGGGAAGGGAACGAGTGTTCTCTACATCAACAGGTTGCTTTCGTAGCCTGAGTGGGAGCCTCTCCTGAGACGCTGTAGAGCTAAAAGGAAACTTGACGTGAGTCCTTTCCTCAAGGTAAAGCCTTGAAGAGCTCTGCCGAAGCTAAGTTTGGAGCAGTTTCCTTGAGGCATTAGTTTCAGGTCTGTTTTCTTTTAATGTTAGTAAGCTTTTCAAGACAGTGAGGACCTCACGTGGGCACCCTATTCCCTGCAAGAACACCGAGTACCGGCAGGCTCCACTGGGCTGCTAAGAAACATCCAGGCCTGGAAACCATTCCCAGTCACTCTGTGTATTTTGAGTGTAGGGCAACACACTGCACTCTTCCTTGGGAGAGCCAGATTTCCTCAGCTCTCCAACAGCTCCAGGAAATTTGTTCTCTCACGTCCTACATGTCATGCAAATCTGCTTCATTGCCCTAGGCTGAGCGGCACTGAGAAACCAAAACTGCTTCGCATTCCTTCTACAAAGTCATACCTTAAGACCCCATCCTTACAGGAGAAAGTCGGCTTGCCTTCCTGCTGTAAACAAAGCACAGTTCTTCCTCTTACACTACAGGGTTTTAGAAGAAGCCCAGCGCGACAGCATACCTAGAGCACTCCTTGGGGGAGGCGGTTGGCTACACGCAGAACTCCGTGCCAAATAAACTTTATTCAAGGAAGGGAGCAGTTTGTAGCCAGAGTGTATATTTACTTGGTAGAAATCACAAGGAGGTAGGCTGCGTGTTCGCTGGAAACGGGGACCTGATGGCACAAGCCTTGCTTTCCCATTTTGAATGCTCCATTCATGCTGCCTTGAAGCTACCTAAATAACAGTTTTAGGACGTGTCTCTAGTCACTGTAGGCAGGGCTCAGGGAAGGGAACGAGTGTTCTCTACATCAACAGGTTGCTTTCGTAGCCTGAGTGGGAGCCTCTCCTGAGACGCTGTAGAGCTAAAAGGAAACTTGACGTGAGTCCTTTCCTCAAGGTAAAGCCTTGAAGAGCTCTGCCGAAGCTAAGTTTGGAGCAGTTTCCTTGAGGCATTAGTTTCAGGTCTGTTTTCTTTTAATGTTAGTAAGCTTTTCAAGACAGTGAGGACCTCACGTGGGCACCCTATTCCCTGCAAGAACACCGAGTACCGGCAGGATCCACTGGGCTGCTAAGGAACATCCAGGCCCGGAAACCTTTCCCAGTCACTCTGTGTATTTTGAGTGTAGGGCAACACACTGCACTCTTCCTTGGGAGAGCTAGATTTCCTCATCCCTCTTTTGGCTCCAGGAAATGTGTTCTCTCATATCCTCCACGTCATGCAAATCTGTCTCTTTGCCCTAGGCTGAAGGGCACTGAGAAACCAAAACTGCTTCGCATTCCTTGCACAAAGTCATAGCTTAGGACCCCATCCTTACAGGAGAAAGTCGGCTTGCGTTCCTGCTGTAACCAAAGCACAGTTCTTCCTCTTACTCGCCAGGGTTTTAGAAGAAGCTAAGCGCGATAGCATACCTAGAGCGCTCCTTGGGGGAGGCGGTTGGCTACACGCAGAACTCCGTGCCAAATAAACTTTATTCAAGGAAGGGACCAGTGCGTAGCTTCAGGGTACATTTACTTGGTAGAAATCACAAGGAGGTAGGCTGCATGTTCGCTGGAAACGGGGACCCGATGGCACAAGCCTTGCTTTCCCATTTTGAATGCTCCATTCATGCTGCCTTGAAGCTACCTAAATAACAGTTTTAGGACGGGTCTCTAGTCACTGTAGGCAGGGCTCTGGGAAGGGAACGAGTGTTCTCTCCCTCAACAGGGTGCTTCCTTAGCCTGGGTGGGAGCCTCTCCTGAGACGCTCTAGAGCTAAAAGGAAACTTGACGTGAGTCCTTTCCTCAAGGTAAAGCCTTGAAGAGCCCTGCAGAAGCTAAGTTTGGAGCAGTTTCCTTGAGGCATTAGTTTCAGGTCTGTTTTCTTTTAAGGTTAGTAAGCATTTCAAGTCATCGAGGACCTCGCGTGGGCACCCTATTCCCTTCAAGAACACCGAGTACCGGCAGGCTCCACTGGGCTGCTAAGAAACATCCAGGCCTGGAAACCATTCCCAGTCACTCTGTGTATTTTGAGTGTAGGGCAACACACTGCACTCTTCCTTGGGAGAGCCAGATTTCCTCAGCTCTCCAACAGCTCCAGGAAATTTGTTCTCTCACGTCCTACATGTCATGCAAATTTGCCTCATTGCCCTAGGCTGAGCGGCACTGAGAAACCAAAACTGCTTCGCATTCCTTCTACAAAGTCATACCTTAAGACCCCATTCTTACAGGAGAAAGTCGGCTTGCCTTCCTGCTGTAAACAGAGCACAGTTCTTCCTCTTACACTACAGGGTTTTAGAAGAAGCCCAGCGCGATAGCATACCTAGAGCGCTCCTTGGGGGAGGCGGTTGGCTACACGCAGAACTCCGTGCCAAATAAACTTTATTCAAGGAATGGAGCAGTTTGTAGCCAGAGTGTATATTTACTTGGTAGAAATCACAAGGAGGTAGGCTGCGTGTTCGCTGGAAACGGGGACCTGATGGCACAAGCCTTGCTTTCCCATTTTGAATGCTCCATTCATGCTGCCTTGAAGCTACCTAAATAACAGTTTTAGGACGGGTCTCTAGTCACTGTAGGCAGGGCTCTGGGAAGGGAACGAGTGTTCTCTACATCAACAGGTTGCTTTCGTAGCCTGAGTGGGAGCCTCTCCTGACACGCTGTAGAGCTAAAAGGAAACTTGACGTGAGTCCTTTCCTCAAGGTAAAGCCTTGAATAGCCCTACCGAAGCTAAGTTTGGAGCAGTTTCCTTGAGGCATTAGTTTCAGGTCTGTTTTCTTTTAAGGTTAGTAAGCTTTTCAAGACAGCGAGGACCTCGCCTGGGCACCCTATTCCCTGCCAAAACACCGAATACAGGCAGGCTCCACTGGGCTGCTAAGAAACATCCAGGCCCGGAAACCTTTCCCAGTCACTCTGTGTATTTTGAGTGTAGGGCAACACACTGCACTCTTCCTTGGGAGAGCTAGATTTCCTCAGCCCTCTTTTGGCTCCAGGAAATGAGTTCTCTCATATCCTCCACGTCATGCAAATCTGCCTCTTAGCCCTAGGCTGAAGGGCACTGAGAAACCAAAACTGCTTCGCATTCCTTGCACAAAATCATAGCTTAGGACCCCATCCTTACAGGAGAAAGTCGGCTTGCGTTCCTGCTGTAACCAAAGCACAGTTCTTCCTCTTACACGGCAGGGTTTTAGAAGAAGCTAAGTGCGATAGCATACCTAGAGCGCTCCTTGGGGGAGGCGGTTGGCTACACGCAGAACTCCGTTGCAAATAAACTTTATTCAAGGAAGGGACCAGTGGGTAGCTTGAGGGTCCATTTACTTGGTAGAAATCACAAGGAGATAGGCTGCATGTTCGCTGGAAACGGGGACCTGATGGCACAGGCCTTGCTTTCCCATTTTGAATGCTCCATTCATGCTGCCTTGAAGCTACCTAAATAACAGTTTTAGGACGGGTCTCTAGTCACTGTAGGCAGGGCTCTGGGAAGGGAACGAGTGTTCTCTATATCAACAGGCTGCTTTTATAGCCTGGGTGGGAGCTTTTCCTGAGAAGCTCTAGAGCTAAAAGGAAACATGACGTGAGTCCTTTCCTCAAGGTAAAGCCTTGAATAGCCCTACCGAAGCTAAGTTTGGAGCAGTTTCCTTGAGGCATTAGTTTCAGGTCTGTTTTCTTTTAAGGTTAGTAAGCTTTTCAAGACAGCGAGGACCTCGCCTGGGCATCCTATTCCCTGCCAAAACACCGAGTACAGGCAGGCTCCACTGGGCTGCTAAGAAACATCCAGGCCCGGAAACCTTTCCCAGTCACTCTGTGTATTTTGAGTGTAGGGCAACACACTGCACTCTTCCTTGGGAGAGCTAGATTTCCTCAGCCCTCTTATGGCTCCAGGGAATGTGTTCTCTCATGTCCTCCACGTCATGCAAATCTGCCTCATTGCCCTAGGCTGAAGGGCACTGAGAAACCAAAACTGCTTCGCATTCCTTCTACAAAGTAATATCTTAAGACCCCATCCTTACAGGAGAAAGTCTGCTTGCGTTCCAGCTGTAACCAAAGCACAATTCTTCCTCTTACACTACAGGGTTTTAGAAGAAAACCAGCGCGATAGCATACCTAGAGCGCTCCCTGGGGGAGGCGGTTGGCTACACGCAGAACTCCATGCCAAATAAACTTTATTCAAGGAAGGGACCAGTTTGTAGCCAGAGTGTATATTTACTTGGTAGAAATCACAAGGAGGTAGGCTGCGTGTTCGCTGGAAACGGGGCCTGATGGCACAAGCCTTGCTTTCCCATTTTGAATGCTCCATTCATGCTGCCTTGAAGTTACCTAAATAACAGTTTTAGGACGGGTCTCTAGTCACTGTAGGCAGGGGTCTGGGAAGGGAACGAGTGTTCTCTACATCAACAGGGTGCTTTTATAGCCTGGGTGGGAGATTCTCCTGAGAAGCTCTAGAGCTAAAAGGAAACATGACGTGAGTTCTTTCCTCAAGGTAAAGCCTTGAATAGCCCTACCGAAGCTAAGTTTGGAGCAGTTTCCTCGAGGCATTAGTTTCAGGTCTGTTTTCTTTTAAGGTTAGTAAGCTTTTCAAGAAAGCGAGGACCTCTCCTGGGCACCCTATTCCCTGCAAGAACACCGAGTACAGGCAGACTCCGCTGGGCTGCTAAGAAACATCCAGGCCTGGAAACCATTCCCAGTCACTCTGTGTATTTTGAGTGTAGGGCAACACACTGCACTCTTCCTTGGGAGAGCCAGATTTCCTCAACTCTCCAACAGCTCCAGGAAATTTGTTCTCTCACGTCCTACATGTCATGCAAATCTGCTTCATTGCCCTAGGCTGAGCGGCACTGAGAAACCAAAACTGCTTCGCATTCCTTCTACAAAGTCATACCTTAAGACCCCATCCTTACAGGAGAAAGTCGGCTTGCCTTCCTGCTGTAAACAAAGCACAGTTCTTCCTCTTACACTACAGGGTTTTAGAAGAAGCCCAGCGCGACAGCATACCTAGAGCGCTCCTTGGGGGAGGCGGTTGGCTACACGCAGAACTCCGTGCCAAATAAACTTTATTCAAGGAAGGGAGCAGTTTGTAGCCAGAGTGTATATTTACTTGGTAGAAATCACAAGGAGGTAGGCTGCGTGTTCGCTGGAAACGGGGACCTGATGGCACAAGCCTTGCTTTCCCATTTTGAATGCTCCATTCATGCTGCCTTGAAGCTACCTAAATAACAGTTTTAGGACGTGTCTCTAGTCACTGTAGGCAGGGCTCAGGGAAGGGAACGAGTGTTCTCTACATCAACAGGTTGCTTTCGTAGCCTGAGTGGGAGCCTCTCCTGAGACGGTGTAGAGCTAAAAGGAAACTTGACGTGAGTCCTTTCCTCAAGGTAAAGCCTTGAAGAGCTCTGCCGAAGCTAAGTTTGGAGCAGTTTCATTGAGGCATTAGTTTCAGGTCTGTTTTCTTTTAATGTTAGTAAGCTTTTCAAGACAGTGAGGACCTCACGTGGGCACCCTATTCCCTGCAAGAACACCGAGTACCGGCAGGCTCCACTGGGCTGCTAAGAAACATCCAGGCCTGGAAACCATTCCCAGTCACTCTGTGTATTTTGAGTGTAGGGCAACACACTGCACTCTTCCTTGGGAGAGCCAGATTTCCTCAGCTCTCCAACAGCTCCAGGAAATTTGTTCTCTCACGTCCTACATGTCATGCAAATCTGCTTCATTGCCCTAGGCTGAGCGGCACTGAGAAACCAAAACTGCTTCGCATTCCTTCTACAAAGTCATACCTTAAGACCCCATCCTTACAGGAGAAAGTCGGCTTGCCTTCCTGCTGTAAACAAAGCACAGTTCTTCCTCTTACACTACAGGGTTTTAGAAGAAGCCCAGCGCGACAGCATACCTAGAGCGCTCCTTGGGGGAGGCGGTTGGCTACACGCAGAACTCCGTGCCAAATAAACTTTATTCAAGGAAGGGACCAGTTTGTAGCCAGAGTGTATATTTACTTGGTAGAAATCACAAGGAGGTAGGCTGCGTGTTCGCTGGAAACGGGGACCTGAATGCACAAGCCTTGCTTTCCCATTTTGAATGCTCCATTCATGCTGACTTGAAGCTACCTAAATAACAGTTTTAGGACGTGTCTCTAGTCACTGTAGGCAGGGCTCAGGGAAGGGAACGAGTGTTCTCTACATCAACAGGTTGCTTTCGTAGCCTGAGTGGGAGCCTCTCCTGAGACGGTGTAGAGCTAAAAGGAAACTTGACGTGAGTCCTTTCCTCAAGGTAAAGCCTTGAATAGCCCTACCGAAGCTAAGTTTGGAGCAGTTTCCTTGAGGCATTAGTTTCAGGTCTGTTTTCTTTTAAGGTTAGTAAGCTTTTCAAGACAGCGAGGACCTCGCCTGGGCACCCTATTCCCTGCCAAAACACCGAATACAGGCAGGCTCCACTGGGCTGCTAAGAAACATCCAGGCCCGGAAACCTTTCCCAGTCACTCTGTGTATTTTGAGTGTAGGGCAACACACTGCACTCTTCCTTGGGAGAGCTAGATTTCCTCAGCCCTCTTTTGGCTCCAGGAAATGAGTTCTCTCATATCCTCCACGTCATGCAAATCTGCCTCTTAGCCCTAGGCTGAAGGGCACTGAGAAACCAAAACTGCTTCGCATTCCTTGCACAAAATCATAGCTTAGGACCCCATCCTTACAGGAGAAAGTCGGCTTGCGTTCCTGCTGTAACCAAAGCACAGTTCTTCCTCTTACACGGCAGGGTTTTAGAAGAAGCTAAGTGCGATAGCATACCTAGAGCGCTCCTTGGGGGAGGCGGTTGGCTACACGCAGAACTCCGTTGCAAATAAACTTTATTCAAGGAAGGGACCAGTGGGTAGCTTGAGGGTCCATTTACTTGGTAGAAATCACAAGGAGATAGGCTGCATGTTCGCTGGAAACGGGGACCTGATGGCACAGGCCTTGCTTTCCCATTTTGAATGCTCCATTCATGCTGCCTTGAAGCTACCTAAATAACAGTTTTAGGACGGGTCTCTAGTCACTGTAGGCAGGGCTCTGGGAAGGGAACGAGTGTTCTCTATATCAACAGGCTGCTTTTATAGCCTGGGTGGGAGCTTTTCCTGAGAAGCTCTAGAGCTAAAAGGAAACATGACGTGAGTCTTTCCTCAAGGTAAAGCCTTGAATAGCCCTACCGAAGCTAAGTTTGGAGCAGTTTCCTTGAGGCATTAGTTTCAGGTCTGTTTTCTTTTAAGGTTAGTAAGCTTTTCAAGACAGCGAGGACCTCGCCTGGGCATCCTATTCCCTGCCAAAACACCGAGTACAGGCAGGCTCCACTGGGCTGCTAAGAAACATCCAGGCCCGGAAACCTTTCCCAGTCACTCTGTGTATTTTGAGTGTAGGGAAACACACTGCACTCTTCCTTGGGAGAGCTAGATTTCCTCAGCCCTCTTATGGCTCCAGGGAATGTGTTCTCTCATGTCCTCCACGTCATGCAAATCTGCCTCATTGCCCTAGGCTGAAGGGCACTGAGAAACCAAAACTGCTTCGCATTCCTTCTACAAAGTAATATCTTAAGACCCCATCCTTACAGGAGAAAGTCTGCTTGCGTTCCAGCTGTAACCAAAGCACAATTCTTCCTCTTACACTACAGGGTTTTAGAAGAAAACCAGCGCGATAGCATACCTAGAGCGCTCCCTGGGGGAGGCGGTTGGCTACACGCAGAACTCCATGCCAAATAAACTTTATTCAAGGAAGGGACCAGTTTGTAGCCAGAGTGTATATTTACTTGGTAGAAATCACAAGGAGGTAGGCTGCGTGTTCGCTGGAAACGGGGCCTGATGGCACAAGCCTTGCTTTCCCATTTTGAATGCTCCATTCATGCTGCCTTGAAGTTACCTAAATAACAGTTTTAGGACGGGTCTCTAGTCACTGTAGGCAGGGGTCTGGGAAGGGAACGAGTGTTCTCTACATCAACAGGGTGCTTTTATAGCCTGGGTGGGAGCTTCTCCTGAGAAGCTCTAGAGCTAAAAGGAAACATGACGTGAGTTCTTTCCTCAAGGTAAAGCCTTGAATAGCCCTACCGAAGCTAAGTTTGGAGCAGTTTCCTTGAGGCATTAGTTTCAGGTCTGTTTTCTTTTAATGTTAGTAAGCTTTTCAAGACAGTGAGGACCTCACGTGGGCACCCTATTCCCTGCAAGAACACCGAGTACCGGCAGGATCCACTGGGCTGCTAAGGAACATCCAGGCCCGGAAACCTTTCCCAGTCACTCTGTGTATTTTGAGTGTAGGGCAACACACTGCACTCTTCCTTGGGAGAGCTAGATTTCCTCATCCCTCTTTTGGCTCCAGGAAATGTGTTCTCTCATATCCTCCACGTCATGCAAATCTGTCTCTTTGCCCTAGGCTGAAGGGCACTGAGAAACCAAAACTGCTTCGCATTCCTTGCACAAAGTCATAGCTTAGGACCCCATCCTTACAGGAGAAAGTCGGCTTGCCTTCCTGCTGTAACCAAAGCACAGTTCTTCCTCTTACTCGCCAGGGTTTTAGAAGAAGCTAAGCGCGATAGCATACCTAGAGCGCTCCTTGGGGGAGGCGGTTGGCTACACGCAGAACTCCGTGCCAAATAAACTTTATTCAAGGAAGGGACCAGTGCGTAGCTTCAGGGTACATTTACTTGGTAGAAATCACAAGGAGGTAGGCTGCATGTTCGCTGGAAACGGGGACCCGATGGCACAAGCCTTGCTTTCCCATTTTGAATGCTCCATTCATGCTGCCTTGAAGCTACCTAAATAACAGTTTTAGGACGGGTCTCTAGTCACTGTAGGCAGGGCTCTGGGAAGGGAAGGAGTGTTCTCTCCCTCAACAGGGTGCTTCCTTAGCCTGGGTGGGAGCCTCTCCTGAGACGCTCTAGAGCTAAAAGGAAACTTGACGTGAGTCCTTTCCTCAAGGTAAAGCCTTGAAGAGCCCTGCAGAAGCTAAGTTTGGAGCAGTTTCCTTGAGGCATTAGTTTCAGGTCTGTTTTCTTTTAAGGTTAGTAAGCTTTTCAAGTCATCGAGGACCTCGCGTGGGCACCCTATTCCCTTCAAGAACACCGAGTACCGGCAGGCTCCACTGGGCTGCTAAGAAACATCCAGGCCTGGAAACCATTCCCAGTCACTCTGTGTATTTTGAGTGTAGGGCAACACACTGCACTCTTCCTTGGGAGAGCCAGATTTCCTCAGCTCTCCAACAGCTCCAGGAAATTTGTTCTCTCACGTCCTACATGTCATGCAAATTTGCCTCATTGCCCTAGGCTGAGCGGCACTGAGAAACCAAAACTGCTTCGCATTCCTTCTACAAAGTCATACCTTAAGACCCCATTCTTACAGGAGAAAGTCGGCTTGCCTTCCTGCTGTAAACAGAGCACAGTTCTTCCTCTTACACTACAGGGTTTTAGAAGAAGCCCAGTGCGATAGCATACCTAGAGCGCTCCTTGGGGGAGGCGGTTGGCTACACGCAGAACTCCGTGCCAAATAAACTTTATTCAAGGAACGGAGCAGTTTGTAGCCAGAGTGTATATTTACTTGGTAGAAATCACAAGGAGGTAGGCTGTGTGTTCGCTGGAAACGGGGACCTGATGGCACAAGCCTTGCTTTCCCATTTTGAATGCTCCATTCATGCTGCCTTGAAGCTACCTAAATAACAGTTTTAGGACGGGTCTCTAGTCACTGTAGGCAGGGCTCTGGGAAGGGAACGAGTGTTCTCTACATCAACAGGTTGCTTTCGTAGCCTGAGTGGGAGCCTCTCCTGACACGCTGTAGAGCTAAAAGGAAACTTGACGTGAGTCCTTTCCTCAAGGTAAAGCCTTGAATAGCCCTACCGAAGCTAAGTTTGGAGCAGTTTCCTTGAGGCATTAGTTTCAGGTCTGTTTTCTTTTAAGGTTAGTAAGCTTTTCAAGTCATCGAGGACCTCGCGTGGGCACCCTATTCCCTTCAAGAACACCGAGTACCGGCAGGCTCCACTGGGCTGCTAAGAAACATCCAGGCCTGGAAACCATTCCCAGTCACTCTGTGTATTTTGAGTGTAGGGCAACACACTGCACTCTTCCTTGGGAGAGCCAGATTTCCTCAGCTCTCCAACAGCTCCAGGAAATTTGTTCTCTCACGTCCTACATGTCATGCAAATTTGCCTCATTGCCCTAGGCTGAGCGGCACTGAGAAACCAAAACTGCTTCGCATTCCTTCTACAGAGTCATACCTTAAGACCCCATTCTTACAGGAGAAAGTCGGCTTGCCTTCCTGCTGTAAACAGAGCACAGTTCTTCCTCTTACACTACAGGGTTTTAGAAGAAGCCCAGCGCGATAGCATACCTAGAGCGCTCCTTGGGGGAGGCGGTTGGCTACACGCAGAACTCCGTGCCAAATAAACTTTATTCAAGGAACGGAGCAGTTTGTAGCCAGAGTGTATATTTACTTGGTAGAAATCACAAGGAGGTAGGCTGCGTGTTCGCTGGAAACGGGGACCTGATGGCACAAGCCTTGCTTTCCCATTTTGAATGCTCCATTCATGCTGCCTTGAAGCTACCTAAATAACAGATTTAGGACGGGTCTCTAGTCACTGTAGGCAGGGCTCTGGGAAGGGAACGAGTGTTCTCTACATCAACAGGTTGCTTTCGTAGCCTGAGTGGGAGCCTCTCCTGACACGCTGTAGAGATAAAAGGAAACTTGACGTGAGTCCTTTCCTCTAGGTAAAGCCTTGAATAGCCCTACCGAAGCTAAGTTTGGAGCAGTTTCCTTGAGGCATTAGTTTCAGGTCTGTTTTCTTTTAAGGTTAGTAAGCTTTTCAAGTCATCGAGGACCTCGCGTGGGCACCCTATTCCCTTCAAGAACACCGAGTACCGGCAGGCTCCACTGGGCTGCTAAGAAACATCCAGGCCTGGAAACCATTCCCAGTCACTCTGTGTATTTTGAGTGTAGGGCAACACACTGCACTCTTCCTTGGGAGAGCCAGATTTCCTCAACTCTCCAACAGCTCCAGGAAATTTGTTCTCTCACGTCCTACATGTCATGCAAATCTGCTTCATTGCCCTAGGCTGAGCGGCACTGAGAAACCAAAACTGCTTCGCATTCCTTCTACAAAGTCATACCTTAAGACCCCATCCTTACAGGAGAAAGTCGGCTTGCCTTCCTGCTGTAAACAAAGCACAGTTCTTCCTCTTACACTACAGGGTTTTAGAAGAAGCCCAGCGCGACAGCATACCTAGAGCGCTCCTTGGGGGAGGCGGTTGGCTACACGCAGAACTCCGTGCCAAATAAACTTTATTCAAGGAAGGGAGCAGTTTGTAGCCAGAGTGTATATTTACTTGGTAGAAATCACCAGGAGGTAGGCTGCGTGTTCGCTGGAAACGGGGACCTGATGGCACAAGCCTTGCTTTCCCATTTTGAATGCTCCATTCATGCTGCCTTGAAGCTACCTAAATAACAGTTTTAGGACGTGTCTCTAGTCACTGTAGGCAGGGCTCAGGGAGGGGAACGAGTGTTCTCTACATCAACAGGTTGCTTTCGTAGCCTGAGTGGGAGCCTCTCCTGAGACGGTGTAGAGCTAAAAGGAAACTTGACGTGAGTCCTTTCCTCAAGGTAAAGCCTTGAAGAGCTCTGCCGAAGCTAAGTTTGGAGCAGTTTCATTGAGGCATTAGTTTCAGGTCTGTTTTCTTTTAATGTTAGTAAGCTTTTCAAGACAGTGAGGACCTCACGTGGGCACCCTATTCCCTGCAAGAACACCGAGTACCGGCAGGCTCCACTGGGCTGCTAAGAAACATCCAGGCCTGGAAACCATTCCCAGTCACTCTGTGTATTTTGAGTGTAGGGCAACACACTGCACTCTTCCTTGGGAGAGCCAGACTTCCTCAGCTCTCCAACAGCTCCAGGAAATTTGTTCTCTCACGTCCTACATGTCATGCAAATCTGCTTCATTGCCCTAGGCTGAGCGGCACTGAGAAACCAAAACTGCTTCGCATTCCTTCTACAAAGTCATACCTTAAGACCCCATCCTTACAGGAGAAAGTCGGCTTGCCTTCCTGCTGTAAACAAAGCACAGTTCTTCCTCTTACACTACAGGGTTTTAGAAGAAGCCCAGCGCGACAGCATACCTAGAGCACTCCTTGGGGGAGGCGGTTGGCTACACGCAGAACTCCGTGCCAAATAAACTTTATTCAAGGAAGGGAGCAGTTTGTAGCCAGAGTGTATATTTACTTGGTAGAAATCACAAGGAGGTAGGCTGCGTGTTCGCTGGAAACGGGGACCTGATGGCACAAGCCTTGCTTTCCCATTTTGAATGCTCCATTCATGCTGCCTTGAAGCTACCTAAATAACAGTTTTAGGACGTGTCTCTAGTCACTGTAGGCAGGGCTCAGGGAAGGGAACGAGTGTTCTCTACATCAACAGGTTGCTTTCGTAGCCTGAGTGGGAGCCTCTCCTGAGACGCTGTAGAGCTAAAAGGAAACTTGACGTGAGTCCTTTCCTCAAGGTAAAGCCTTGAAGAGCTCTGCCGAAGCTAAGTTTGGAGCAGTTTCATTGAGGCATTAGTTTCAGGTCTGTTTTCTTTTAATGTTAGTAAGCTTTTCAAGACAGTGAGGACCTCACGTGGGCACCCTATTCCCTGCAAGAACACCGAGTACCGGCAGGATCCACTGGGCTGCTAAGGAACATCCAGGCCCGGAAACCTTTCCCAGTCACTCTGTGTATTTTGAGTGTAGGGCAACACACTGCACTCTTCCTTGGGAGAGCTAGATTTCCTCATCCCTCTTTTGGCTCCAGGAAATGTGTTCTCTCATATCCTCCACGTCATGCAAATCTGTCTCTTTGCCCTAGGCTGAAGGGCACTGAGAAACCAAAACTGCTTCGCATTCCTTGCACAAAGTCATAGCTTAGGACCCCATCCTTACAGGAGAAAGTCGGCTTGCGTTCCTGCTGTAACCAAAGCACAGTTCTTCCTCTTACTCGCCAGGGTTTTAGAAGAAGCTAAGCGCGATAGCATACCTAGAGCGCTCCTTGGGGGAGGCGGTTGGCTACACGCAGAACTCCGTGCCAAATAAACTTTATTCAAGGAAGGGACCAGTGCGTAGCTTCAGGGTACATTTACTTGGTAGAAATCACAAGGAGGTAGGCTGCATGTTCGCTGGAAACGGGGACCCGATGGCACAAGCCTTGCTTTCCCATTTTGAATGCTCCATTCATGCTGCCTTGAAGCTACCTAAATAACAGTTTTAGGACGGGTCTCTAGTCACTGTAGGCAGGGCTCTGGGAAGGGAACGAGTGTTCTCTCCCTCAACAGGGTGCTTCCTTAGCCTGGGTGGGAGCCTCTCCTGAGACGCTCTAGAGCTAAAAGGAAACTTGACGTGAGTCCTTTCCTCAAGGTAAAGCCTTGAAGAGCCCTGCAGAAGCTAAGTTTGGAGCAGTTTCCTTGAGGCATTAGTTTCAGGTCTGTTTTCTTTTAAGGTTAGTAAGCTTTTCAAGTCATCGAGGACCTCGCGTGGGCACCCTATTCCCTTCAAGAACACCGAGTACCGGCAGGCTCCACTGGGCTGCTAAGAAACATCCAGGCCTGGAAACCATTCCCAGTCACTCTGTGTATTTTGAGTGTAGGGCAACACACTGCACTCTTCCTTGGGAGAGCCAGATTTCCTCAGCTCTCCAACAGCTCCAGGAAATTTGTTCTCTCACGTCCTACATGTCATGCAAATTTGCCTCATTGCCCTAGGCTGAGCGGCACTGAGAAACCAAAACTGCTTCGCATTCCTTCTACAAAGTCATACCTTAAGACCCCATCCTTACAGGAGAAAGTCGGCTTGCCTTCCTGCTGTAAACAAAGCACAGTTCTTCCTCTTACACTACAGGGTTTTAGAAGAAGCCCAGCGCGACAGCATACCTAGAGCGCTCCTTGGGGGAGGCGGTTGGCTACACGCAGAACTCCGTGCCAAATAAACTTTATTCAAGGAAGGGAGCAGTTTGTAGCCAGAGTGTATATTTACTTGGTAGAAATCACCAGGAGGTAGGCTGCGTGTTCGCTGGAAACGGGGACCTGATGGCACAAGCCTTGCTTTCCCATTTTGAATGCTCCATTCATGCTGCCTTGAAGCTACCTAAATAACAGTTTTAGGACGTGTCTCTAGTCACTGTAGGCAGGGCTCAGGGAGGGGAACGAGTGTTCTCTACATCAACAGGTTGCTTTCGTAGCCTGAGTGGGAGCCTCTCCTGAGACGGTGTAGAGCTAAAAGGAAACTTGACGTGAGTCCTTTCCTCAAGGTAAAGCCTTGAAGAGCTCTGCCGAAGCTAAGTTTGGAGCAGTTTCATTGAGGCATTAGTTTCAGGTCTGTTTTCTTTTAATGTTAGTAAGCTTTTCAAGACAGTGAGGACCTCACGTGGGCACCCTATTCCCTGCAAGAACACCGAGTACCGGCAGGCTCCACTGGGCTGCTAAGAAACATCCAGGCCTGGAAACCATTCCCAGTCACTCTGTGTATTTTGAGTGTAGGGCAACACACTGCACTCTTCCTTGGGAGAGCCAGACTTCCTCAGCTCTCCAACAGCTCCAGGAAATTTGTTCTCTCACGTCCTACATGTCATGCAAATCTGCTTCATTGCCCTAGGCTGAGCGGCACTGAGAAACCAAAACTGCTTCGCATTCCTTCTACAAAGTCATACCTTAAGACCCCATCCTTACAGGAGAAAGTCGGCTTGCCTTCCTGCTGTAAACAAAGCACAGTTCTTCCTCTTACACTACAGGGTTTTAGAAGAAGCCCAGCGCGACAGCATACCTAGAGCACTCCTTGGGGGAGGCGGTTGGCTACACGCAGAACTCCGTGCCAAATAAACTTTATTCAAGGAAGGGAGCAGTTTGTAGCCAGAGTGTATATTTACTTGGTAGAAATCACAAGGAGGTAGGCTGCGTGTTCGCTGGAAACGGGGACCTGATGGCACAAGCCTTGCTTTCCCATTTTGAATGCTCCATTCATGCTGCCTTGAAGCTACCTAAATAACAGTTTTAGGACGTGTCTCTAGTCACTGTAGGCAGGGCTCAGGGAAGGGAACGAGTGTTCTCTACATCAACAGGTTGCTTTCGTAGCCTGAGTGGGAGCCTCTCCTGAGACGCTGTAGAGCTAAAAGGAAACTTGACGTGAGTCCTTTCCTCAAGGTAAAGCCTTGAAGAGCTCTGCCGAAGCTAAGTTTGGAGCAGTTTCATTGAGGCATTAGTTTCAGGTCTGTTTTCTTTTAATGTTAGTAAGCTTTTCAAGACAGTGAGGACCTCACGTGGGCACCCTATTCCCTGCAAGAACACCGAGTACCGGCAGGATCCACTGGGCTGCTAAGGAACATCCAGGCCCGGAAACCTTTCCCAGTCACTCTGTGTATTTTGAGTGTAGGGCAACACACTGCACTCTTCCTTGGGAGAGCTAGATTTCCTCATCCCTCTTTTGGCTCCAGGAAATGTGTTCTCTCATATCCTCCACGTCATGCAAATCTGTCTCTTTGCCCTAGGCTGAAGGGCACTGAGAAACCAAAACTGCTTCGCATTCCTTGCACAAAGTCATAGCTTAGGACCCCATCCTTACAGGAGAAAGTCGGCTTGCGTTCCTGCTGTAACCAAAGCACAGTTCTTCCTCTTACTCGCCAGGGTTTTAGAAGAAGCTAAGCGCGATAGCATACCTAGAGCGCTCCTTGGGGGAGGCGGTTGGCTACACGCAGAACTCCGTGCCAAATAAACTTTATTCAAGGAAGGGACCAGTGCGTAGCTTCAGGGTACATTTACTTGGTAGAAATCACAAGGAGGTAGGCTGCATGTTCGCTGGAAACGGGGACCCGATGGCACAAGCCTTGCTTTCCCATTTTGAATGCTCCATTCATGCTGCCTTGAAGCTACCTAAATAACAGTTTTAGGACGGGTCTCTAGTCACTGTAGGCAGGGCTCTGGGAAGGGAACGAGTGTTCTCTCCCTCAACAGGGTGCTTCCTTAGCCTGGGTGGGAGCCTCTCCTGAGACGCTCTAGAGCTAAAAGGAAACTTGACGTGAGTCCTTTCCTCAAGGTAAAGCCTTGAAGAGCCCTGCAGAAGCTAAGTTTGGAGCAGTTTCCTTGAGGCATTAGTTTCAGGTCTGTTTTCTTTTAAGGTTAGTAAGCTTTTCAAGTCATCGAGGACCTCGCGTGGGCACCCTATTCCCTTCAAGAACACCGAGTACCGGCAGGCTCCACTGGGCTGCTAAGAAACATCCAGGCCTGGAAACCATTCCCAGTCACTCTGTGTATTTTGAGTGTAGGGCAACACACTGCACTCTTCCTTGGGAGAGCCAGATTTCCTCAGCTCTCCAACAGCTCCAGGAAATTTGTTCTCTCACGTCCTACATGTCATGCAAATTTGCCTCATTGCCCTAGGCTGAGCGGCACTGAGAAACCAAAACTGCTTCGCATTCCTTCTACAAAGTCATACCTTAAGACCCCATTCTTACAGGAGAAAGTCGGCTTGCCTTCCTGCTGTAAACAGAGCACAGTTCTTCCTCTTACACTACAGGGTTTTAGAAGAAGCCCAGCGCGATAGCATACCTAGAGCGCTCCTTGGGGGAGGCGGTTGGCTACACGCAGAACTCCGTGCCAAATAAACTTTATTCAAGGAACGGAGCAGTTTGTAGCCAGAGTGTATATTTACTTGGTAGAAATCACAAGGAGGTAGGCTGCGTGTTCGCTGGAAACGGGGACCTGATGGCACAAGCCTTGCTTTCCCATTTTGAATGCTCCATTCATGCTGCCTTGAAGCTACCTAAATAACAGTTTTAGGACGGGTCTCTAGTCACTGTAGGCAGGGCTCTGGGAAGGGAACGAGTGTTCTCTACATCAACAGGTTGCTTTCGTAGCCTGAGTGGGAGCCTCTCCTGACACGCTGTAGAGCTAAAAGGAAACTTGACGTGAGTCCTTTCCTCAAGGTAAAGCCTTGAATAGCCCTACCGAAGCTAAGTTTGGAGCAGTTTCCTTGAGGCATTAGTTTCAGGTCTGTTTTCTTTTAAGGTTAGTAAGCTTTTCAAGACAGCGAGGACCTCGCCTGGGCACCCTATTCCCTGCCAAAACACCGAATACAGGCAGGCTCCACTGGGCTGCTAAGAAACATCCAGGCCCGGAAACCTTTCCCAGTCACTCTGTGTATTTTGAGTGTAGGGCAACACACTGCACTCTTCCTTGGGAGAGCTAGATTTCCTCAGCCCTCTTTTGGCTCCAGGAAATGAGTTCTCTCATATCCTCCACGTCATGCAAATCTGCCTCTTAGCCCTAGGCTGAAGGGCACTGAGAAACCAAAACTGCTTCGCATTCCTTGCACAAAATCATAGCTTAGGACCCCATCCTTACAGGAGAAAGTCGGCTTGCGTTCCTGCTGTAACCAAAGCACAGTTCTTCCTCTTACACGGCAGGGTTTTAGAAGAAGCTAAGTGCGATAGCATACCTAGAGCGCTCCTTGGGGGAGGCGGTTGGCTACACGCAGAACTCCGTTGCAAATAAACTTTATTCAAGGAAGGGACCAGTGGGTAGCTTGAGGGTCCATTTACTTGGTAGAAATCACAAGGAGATAGGCTGCATGTTCGCTGGAAACGGGGACCTGATGGCACAGGCCTTGCTTTCCCATTTTGAATGCTCCATTCATGCTGCCTTGAAGCTACCTAAATAACAGTTTTAGGACGGGTCTCTAGTCACTGTAGGCAGGGCTCTGGGAAGGGAACGAGTGTTCTCTATATCAACAGGCTGCTTTTATAGCCTGGGTGGGAGCTTTTCCTGAGAAGCTCTAGAGCTAAAAGGAAACATGACGTGAGTCCTTTCCTCAAGGTAAAGCCTTGAATAGCCCTACCGAAGCTAAGTTTGGAGCAGTTTCCTTGAGGCATTAGTTTCAGGTCTGTTTTCTTTTAAGGTTAGTAAGCTTTTCAAGACAGCGAGGACCTCGCCTGGGCATCCTATTCCCTGCCAAAACACCGAGTACAGGCAGGCTCCACTGGGCTGCTAAGAAACATCCAGGCCCGGAAACCTTTCCCAGTCACTCTGTGTATTTTGAGTGTAGGGCAACACACTGCACTCTTCCTTGGGAGAGCTAGATTTCCTCAGCCCTCTTATGGCTCCAGGGAATGTGTTCTCTCATGTCCTCCACGTCATGCAAATCTGCCTCATTGCCCTAGGCTGAAGGGCACTGAGAAACCAAAACTGCTTCGCATTCCTTCTACAAAGTAATATCTTAAGACCCCATCCTTACAGGAGAAAGTCTGCTTGCGTTCCAGCTGTAACCAAAGCACAATTCTTCCTCTTACACTACAGGGTTTTAGAAGAAAACCAGCGCGATAGCATACCTAGAGCGCTCCCTGGGGGAGGCGGTTGGCTACACGCAGAACTCCATGCCAAATAAACTTTATTCAAGGAAGGGACCAGTTTGTAGCCAGAGTGTATATTTACTTGGTAGAAATCACAAGGAGGTAGGCTGCGTGTTCGCTGGAAACGGGGCCTGATGGCACAAGCCTTGCTTTCCCATTTTGAATGCTCCATTCATGCTGCCTTGAAGTTACCTAAATAACAGTTTTAGGACGGGTCTCTAGTCACTGTAGGCAGGGGTCTGGGAAGGGAACGAGTGTTCTCTACATCAACAGGGTGCTTTTATAGCCTGGGTGGGAGCTTCTCCTGAGAAGCTCTAGAGCTAAAAGGAAACATGACGTGAGTTCTTTCCTCAAGGTAAAGCCTTGAATAGCCCTACCGAAGCTAAGTTTGGAGCAGTTTCCTTGAGGCATTAGTTTCAGGTCTGTTTTCTTTTAAGGTTAGTAAGCTTTTCAAGAAAGCGAGGACCTCTCCTGGGCACCCTATTCCCTGCAAGAACACCGAGTACAGGCAGGCGCCGCTGGGCTGCTAAGAAACATCCGGGCCTGGAAACCATTCCCAGTCACTCTGTGTATTTTGAGTGTAGGGCAACACACTGCACTCTTCCTTGGGAGAGCCAGATTTCCTCAACTCTCCAACAGCTCCAGGAAATTTGTTCTCTCACGTCCTACATGTCATGCAAATCTGCTTCATTGCCCTAGGCTGAGCGGCACTGAGAAACCAAAACTGCTTCGCATTCCTTCTACAAAGTCATACCTTAAGACCCCATCCTTACAGGAGAAAGTCGGCTTGCCTTCCTGCTGTAAACAAAGCACAGTTCTTCCTCTTACACTACAGGGTTTTAGAAGAAGCCCAGCGCGACAGCATACCTAGAGCGCTCCTTGGGGGAGGCGGTTGGCTACACGCAGAACTCCGTGCCAAATAAACTTTATTCAAGGAAGGGAGCAGTTTGTAGCCAGAGTGTATATTTACTTGGTAGAAATCACCAGGAGGTAGGCTGCGTGTTCGCTGGAAACGGGGACCTGATGGCACAAGCCTTGCTTTCCCATTTTGAATGCTCCATTCATGCTGCCTTGAAGCTACCTAAATAACAGTTTTAGGACGTGTCTCTAGTCACTGTAGGCAGGGCTCAGGGAGGGGAACGAGTGTTCTCTACATCAACAGGTTGCTTTCGTAGCCTGAGTGGGAGCCTCTCCTGAGACGGTGTAGAGCTAAAAGGAAACTTGACGTGAGTCCTTTCCTCAAGGTAAAGCCTTGAAGAGCTCTGCCGAAGCTAAGTTTGGAGCAGTTTCATTGAGGCATTAGTTTCAGGTCTGTTTTCTTTTAATGTTAGTAAGCTTTTCAAGACAGTGAGGACCTCACGTGGGCACCCTATTCCCTGCAAGAACACCGAGTACCGGCAGGCTCCACTGGGCTGCTAAGAAACATCCAGGCCTGGAAACCATTCCCAGTCACTCTGTGTATTTTGAGTGTAGGGCAACACACTGCACTCTTCCTTGGGAGAGCCAGACTTCCTCAGCTCTCCAACAGCTCCAGGAAATTTGTTCTCTCACGTCCTACATGTCATGCAAATCTGCTTCATTGCCCTAGGCTGAGCGGCACTGAGAAACCAAAACTGCTTCGCATTCCTTCTACAAAGTCATACCTTAAGACCCCATCCTTACAGGAGAAAGTCGGCTTGCCTTCCTGCTGTAAACAAAGCACAGTTCTTCCTCTTACACTACAGGGTTTTAGAAGAAGCCCAGCGCGACAGCATACCTAGAGCACTCCTTGGGGGAGGCGGTTGGCTACACGCAGAACTCCGTGCCAAATAAACTTTATTCAAGGAAGGGAGCAGTTTGTAGCCAGAGTGTATATTTACTTGGTAGAAATCACAAGGAGGTAGGCTGCGTGTTCGCTGGAAACGGGGACCTGATGGCACAAGCCTTGCTTTCCCATTTTGAATGCTCCATTCATGCTGCCTTGAAGCTACCTAAATAACAGTTTTAGGACGTGTCTCTAGTCACTGTAGGCAGGGCTCAGGGAAGGGAACGAGTGTTCTCTACATCAACAGGTTGCTTTCGTAGCCTGAGTGGGAGCCTCTCCTGAGACGCTGTAGAGCTAAAAGGAAACTTGACGTGAGTCCTTTCCTCAAGGTAAAGCCTTGAAGAGCTCTGCCGAAGCTAAGTTTGGAGCAGTTTCATTGAGGCATTAGTTTCAGGTCTGTTTTCTTTTAATGTTAGTAAGCTTTTCAAGACAGTGAGGACCTCACGTGGGCACCCTATTCCCTGCAAGAACACCGAGTACCGGCAGGATCCACTGGGCTGCTAAGGAACATCCAGGCCCGGAAACCTTTCCCAGTCACTCTGTGTATTTTGAGTGTAGGGCAACACACTGCACTCTTCCTTGGGAGAGCTAGATTTCCTCAGCCCTCTTTTGGCTCCAGGAAATGTGTTCTCTCATATCCTCCACGTCATGCAAATCTGTCTCTTTGCCCTAGGCTGAAGGGCACTGAGAAACCAAAACTGCTTCGCATTCCTTGCACAAAGTCATAGCTTAGGACCCCATCCTTACAGGAGAAAGTCGGCTTGCGTTCCTGCTGTAACCAAAGCACAGTTCTTCCTCTTACTCGCCAGGGTTTTAGAAGAAGCTAAGCGCGATAGCATACCTAGAGCGCTCCTTGGGGGAGGCGGTTGGCTACACGCAGAACTCCGTGCCAAATAAACTTTATTCAAGGAAGGGACCAGTGCGTAGCTTCAGGGTACATTTACTTGGTAGAAATCACAAGGAGGTAGGCTGCATGTTCGCTGGAAACGGGGACCCGATGGCACAAGCCTTGCTTTCCCATTTTGAATGCTCCATTCATGCTGCCTTGAAGCTACCTAAATAGTTTTAGGACGGGTCTCTAGTCACTGTAGGCAGGGCTCTGGGAAGGGAACGAGTGTTCTCTCCCTCAACAGGGTGCTTCCTTAGCCTGGGTGGGAGCCTCTCCTGAGACGCTCTAGAGCTAAAAGGAAACTTGACGTGAGTCCTTTCCTCAAGGTAAAGCCTTGAAGAGCCCTGCAGAAGCTAAGTTTGGAGCAGTTTCCTTGAGGCATTAGTTTCAGGTCTGTTTTCTTTTAAGGTTAGTAAGCTTTTCAAGTCATCGAGGACCTCGCGTGGGCACCCTATTCCCTTCAAGAACACCGAGTACCGGCAGGCTCCACTGGGCTGCTAAGAAACATCCAGGCCTGGAAACCATTCCCAGTCACTCTGTGTATTTTGAGTGTAGGGCAACACACTGCACTCTTCCTTGGGAGAGCCAGATTTCCTCAGCTCTCCAACAGCTCCAGGAAATTTGTTCTCTCACGTCCTACATGTCATGCAAATTTGCCTCATTGCCCTAGGCTGAGCGGCACTGAGAAACCAAAACTGCTTCGCATTCCTTCTACAAAGTCATACCTTAAGACCCCATTCTTACAGGAGAAAGTCGGCTTGCCTTCCTGCTGTAAACAGAGCACAGTTCTTCCTCTTACACTACAGGGTTTTAGAAGAAGCCCAGCGCGATAGCGTACCTAGAGCGCTCCTTGGGGGAGGCGGTTGGCTACACGCAGAACTCCGTGCCAAATAAACTTTATTCAAGGAACGGAGCAGTTTGTAGCCAGAGTGTATATTTACTTGGTAGAAATCACAAGGAGGTAGGCTGCGTGTTCGCTGGAAACGGGGACCTGATGGCACAAGCCTTGCTTTCCCATTTTGAATGCTCCATTCATGCTGCCTTGAAGCTACCTAAATAACAGTTTTAGGACGGGTCTCTAGTCACTGTAGGCAGGGCTCTGGGAAGGGAACGAGTGTTCTCTACATCAACAGGTTGCTTTCGTAGCCTGAGTGGGAGCCTCTCCTGACACGCTGTAGAGCTAAAAGGAAACTTGACGTGAGTCCTTTCCTCAAGGTAAAGCCTTGAATAGCCCTACCGAAGCTAAGTTTGGAGCAGTTTCCTTGAGGCATTAGTTTCAGGTCTGTTTTCTTTTAAGGTTAGTAAGCTTTTCAAGTCATCGAGGACCTCGCGTGGGCACCCTATTCCCTTCAAGAACACCGAGTACCGGCAGGCTCCACTGGGCTGCTAAGAAACATCCAGGCCTGGAAACCATTCCCAGTCACTCTGTGTATTTTGAGTGTAGGGCAACACACTGCACTCTTCCTTGGGAGAGCCAGATTTCCTCAGCTCTCCAACAGCTCCAGGAAATTTGTTCTCTCACGTCCTACATGTCATGCAAATTTGCCTCATTGCCCTAGGCTGAGCGGCACTGAGAAACCAAAACTTCTTCGCATTCCTTCTACAAAGTCATACCTTAAGACCCCATTCTTACAGGAGAAAGTCGGCTTGCCTTCCTGCTGTAAACAGAGCACAGTTCTTCCTCTTACACTACAGGGTTTTAGAAGAAGCCCAGCGCGATAGCATACCTAGAGCGCTCCTTGGGGGAGGCGGTTGGCTACACGCAGAACTCCGTGCCAAATAAACTTTATTCAAGGAACGGAGCAGTTTGTAGCCAGAGTGTATATTTACTTGGTAGAAATCACAAGGAGGTAGGCTGCGTGTTCGCTGGAAACGGGGACCTGATGGCACAAGCCTTGCTTTCCCATTTTGAATGCTCCATTCATGCTGCCTTGAAGCTACCTAAATAACAGTTTTAGGACGGGTCTCTAGTCACTGTAGGCAGGGCTCTGGGAAGGGAACGAGTGTTCTCTACATCAACAGGTTGCTTTCGTAGCCTGAGTGGGAGCCTCTCCTGACACGCTGTAGAGCTAAAAGGAAACTTGACGTGAGTCCTTTCCTCAAGGTAAAGCCTTGAATAGCCCTACCGAAGCTAAGTTTGGAGCAGTTTCCTTGAGGCATTAGTTTCAGGTCTGTTTTCTTTTAAGGTTAGTAAGCTTTTCAAGACAGCGAGGACCTCGCCTGGGCATCCTATTCCCTGCCAAAACACCGAGTACAGGCAGGCTCCACTGGGCTGCTAAGAAACATCCAGGCCCGGAAACCTTTCCCAGTCACTCTGTGTATTTTGAGTGTAGGGCAACACACTGCACTCTTCCTTGGGAGAGCTAGATTTCCTCAGCCCTCTTATGGCTCCAGGGAATGTGTTCTCTCATGTCCTCCACGTCATGCAAATCTGCCTCATTGCCCTAGGCTGAAGGGCACTGAGAAACCAAAACTGCTTCGCATTCCTTCTACAAAGTAATATCTTAAGACCCCATCCTTACAGGAGAAAGTCTGCTTGCGTTCCAGCTGTAACCAAAGCACAATTCTTCCTCTTACACTACAGGGTTTTAGAAGAAAACCAGCGCGATAGCATACCTAGAGCGCTCCCTGGGGGAGGCGGTTGGCTACACGCAGAACTCCATGCCAAATAAACTTTATTCAAGGAAGGGACCAGTTTGTAGCCAGAGTGTATATTTACTTGGTAGAAATCACAAGGAGGTAGGCTGCGTGTTCGCTGGAAACGGGGCCTGATGGCACAAGCCTTGCTTTCCCATTTTGAATGCTCCATTCATGCTGCCTTGAAGTTACCTAAATAACAGTTTTAGGACGGGTCTCTAGTCACTGTAGGCAGGGGTCTGGGAAGGGAACGAGTGTTCTCTACATCAACAGGGTGCTTTTATAGCCTGGGTGGGAGCTTCTCCTGAGAAGCTCTAGAGCTAAAAGGAAACATGACGTGAGTTCTTTCCTCAAGGTAAAGCCTTGAATAGCCCTACCGAAGCTAAGTTTGGAGCAGTTTCCTTGAGGCATTAGTTTCAGGTCTGTTTTCTTTTAAGGTTAGTAAGCTTTTCAAGAAAGCGAGGACCTCTCCTGGGCACCCTATTCCCTGCAAGAACACCGAGTACAGGCAGGCGCCGCTGGGCTGCTAAGAAACATCCAGGCCTGGAAACCATTCCCCAGTCACTCTGTGTATTTTGAGTGTAGGGCAACACACTGCACTCTTCCTTGGGAGAGCCAGATTTCCTCAACTCTCCAACAGCTCCAGGAAATTTGTTCTCTCACGTCCTACATGTCATGCAAATCTGCTTCATTGCCCTAGGCTGAGCGGCACTGAGAAACCAAAACTGCTTCGCATTCCTTCTACAAAGGCATACCTTAAGACCCCATCCTTACAGGAGAAAGTCGGCTTGCCTTCCTGCTGTAAACAAAGCACAGTTCTTCCTCTTACACTACAGGGTTTTAGAAGAAGCCCAGCGCGACAGCATACCTAGAGCGCTCCTTGGGGGAGGCGGTTGGCTACACGCAGAACTCCGTGCCAAATAAACTTTATTCAAGGAAGGGAGCAGTTTGTAGCCAGAGTGTATATTTACTTGGTAGAAATCACAAGGAGGTAGGCTGCGTGTTCGCTGGAAACGGGGACCTGATGGCACAAGCCTTGCTTTCCCATTTTGAATGCTCCATTCATGCTGCCTTGAAGCTACCTAAATAACAGTTTTAGGACGTGTCTCTAGTCACTGTAGGCAGGGCTCAGGGAAGGGAACGAGTGTTCTCTACATCAACAGGTTGCTTTCGTAGCCTGAGTGGGAGCCTCTCCTGAGACGGTGTAGAGCTAAAAGGAAACTTGACGTGAGTCCTTTCCTCAAGGTAAAGCCTTGAAGAGCTCTGCCGAAGCTAAGTTTGGAGCAGTTTCATTGAGGCATTAGTTTCAGGTCTGTTTTCTTTTAATGTTAGTAAGCTTTTCAAGACAGTGAGGACCTCACGTGGGCACCCTATTCCCTGCAAGAACACCGAGTACCGGCAGGCTCCACTGGGCTGCTAAGAAACATCCAGGCCTGGAAACCATTCCCAGTCACTCTGTGTATTTTGAGTGTAGGGCAACACACTGCACTCTTCCTTGGGAGAGCCAGACTTCCTCAGCTCTCCAACAGCTCCAGGAAATTTGTTCTCTCACGTCCTACATGTCATGCAAATCTGCTTCATTGCCCTAGGCTGAGCGGCACTGAGAAACCAAAACTGCTTCGCATTCCTTCTACAAAGTCATACCTTAAGACCCCATCCTTACAGGAGAAAGTCGGCTTGCCTTCCTGCTGTAAACAAAGCACAGTTCTTCCTCTTACACTACAGGGTTTTAGAAGAAGCCCAGCGCGACAGCATACCTAGAGCACTCCTTGGGGGAGGCGGTTGGCTACACGCAGAACTCCGTGCCAAATAAACTTTATTCAAGGAAGGGAGCAGTTTGTAGCCAGAGTGTATATTTACTTGGTAGAAATCACAAGGAGGTAGGCTGCGTGTTCGCTGGAAACGGGGACCTGATGGCACAAGCCTTGCTTTCCCATTTTGAATGCTCCATTCATGCTGCCTTGAAGCTACCTAAATAACAGTTTTAGGACGTGTCTCTAGTCACTGTAGGCAGGGCTCAGGGAAGGGAACGAGTGTTCTCTACATCAACAGGTTGCTTTCGTAGCCTGAGTGGGAGCCTCTCCTGAGACGCTGTAGAGCTAAAAGGAAACTTGACGTGAGTCCTTTCCTCAAGGTAAAGCCTTGAAGAGCTCTGCCGAAGCTAAGTTTGGAGCAGTTTCATTGAGGCATTAGTTTCAGGTCTGTTTTCTTTTAATGTTAGTAAGCTTTTCAAGACAGTGAGGACCTCACGTGGGCACCCTATTCCCTGCAAGAACACCGAGTACCGGCAGGATCCACTGGGCTGCTAAGGAACATCCAGGCCCGGAAACCTTTCCCAGTCACTCTGTGTATTTTGAGTGTAGGGCAACACACTGCACTCTTCCTTGGGAGAGCTAGATTTCCTCATCCCTCTTTTGGCTCCAGGAAATGTGTTCTCTCATATCCTCCACGTCATGCAAATCTGTCTCTTTGCCCTAGGCTGAAGGGCACTGAGAAACCAAAACTGCTTCGCATTCCTTGCACAAAGTCATAGCTTAGGACCCCATCCTTACAGGAGAAAGTCGGCTTGCGTTCCTGCTGTAACCAAAGCACAGTTCTTCCTCTTACTCGCCAGGGTTTTAGAAGAAGCTAAGCGCGATAGCATACCTAGAGCGCTCCTTGGGGGAGGCGGTTGGCTACACGCAGAACTCCGTGCCAAATAAACTTTATTCAAGGAAGGGACCAGTGCGTAGCTTCAGGGTACATTTACTTGGTAGAAATCACAAGGAGGTAGGCTGCATGTTCGCTGGAAACGGGGACCCGATGGCACAAGCCTTGCTTTCCCATTTTGAATGCTCCATTCATGCTGCCTTGAAGCTACCTAAATAAGAGTTTTAGGACGGGTCTCTAGTCACTGTAGGCAGGGCTCTGGGAAGGGAACGAGTGTTCTCTCCCTCAACAGGGTGCTTCCTTAGCCTGGGTGGGAGCCTCTCCTGAGACGCTCTAGAGCTAAAAGGAAACTTGACGTGAGTCCTTTCCTCAAGGTAAAGCCTTGAAGAGCCCTGCAGAAGCTAAGTTTGGAGCAGTTTCCTTGAGGCATTAGTTTCAGGTCTGTTTTCTTTTAAGGTTAGTAAGCTTTTCAAGTCATCGAGGACCTCGCGTGGGCACCCTATTCCCTTCAAGAACACCGAGTACCGGCAGGCTCCACTGGGCTGCTAAGAAACATCCAGGCCTGGAAACCATTCCCAGTCACTCTGTGTATTTTGAGTGTAGGGCAACACACTGCACTCTTCCTTGGGAGAGCCAGATTTCCTCAGCTCTCCAACAGCTCCAGGAAATTTGTTCTCTCACGTCCTACATGTCATGCAAATTTGCCTCATTGCCCTAGGCTGAGCGGCACTGAGAAACCAAAACTGCTTCGCATTCCTTCTACAAAGTCATACCTTAAGACCCCATTCTTACAGGAGAAAGTCGGCTTGCCTTCCTGCTGTAAACAGAGCACAGTTCTTCCTCTTACACTACAGGGTTTTAGAAGAAGCCCAGCGCGATAGCATACCTAGAGCGCTCCTTGGGGGAGGCGGTTGGCTACACGCAGAACTCCGTGCCAAATAAACTTTATTCAAGGAACGGAGCAGTTTGTAGCCAGAGTGTATATTTACTTGGTAGAAATCACAAGGAGGTAGGCTGCGTGTTCGCTGGAAACGGGGACCTGATGGCACAAGCCTTGCTTTCCCATTTTGAATGCTCCATTCATGCTGCCTTGAAGCTACCTAAATAACAGTTTTAGGACGGGTCTCTAGTCACTGTAGGCAGGGCTCTGGGAAGGGAACGAGTGTTCTCTACATCAACAGGTTGCTTTCGTAGCCTGAGTGGGAGCCTCTCCTGACACGCTGTAGAGCTAAAAGGAAACTTGACGTGAGTCCTTTCCTCAAGGTAAAGCCTTGAATAGCCCTACCGAAGCTAAGTTTGGAGCAGTTTCCTTGAGGCATTAGTTTCAGGTCTGTTTTCTTTTAAGGTTAGTAAGCTTTTCAAGACAGCGAGGACCTCGCCTGGGCACCCTATTCCCTGCCAAAACACCGAATACAGGCAGGCTCCACTGGGCTGCTAAGAAACATCCAGGCCCGGAAACCTTTCCCAGTCACTCTGTGTATTTTGAGTGTAGGGCAACACACTGCACTCTTCCTTGGGAGAGCTAGATTTCCTCAGCCCTCTTTTGGCTCCAGGAAATGAGTTCTCTCATATCCTCCACGTCATGCAAATCTGCCTCTTAGCCCTAGGCTGAAGGGCACTGAGAAACCAAAACTGCTTCGCATTCCTTGCACAAAATCATAGCTTAGGACCCCATCCTTACTGGAGAAAGTCGGCTTGCGTTCCTGCTGTAACCAAAGCACAATTCTTCCTCTTACACGGCAGGGTTTTAGAAGAAGCTAAGTGCGATAGCATACCTAGAGCGCTCCTTGGGGGAGGCGGTTGGCTACACGCAGAACTCCGTTGCAAATAAACTTTATTCAAGGAAGGGACCAGTGGGTAGCTTGAGGGTCCATTTACTTGGTAGAAATCACAAGGAGATAGGCTGCATGTTCGCTGGAAACGGGGACCTGATGGCACAGGCCTTGCTTTCCCATTTTGAATGCTCCATTCATGCTGCCTTGAAGCTACCTAAATAACAGTTTTAGGACGGGTCTCTAGTCACTGTAGGCAGGGCTCTGGGAAGGGAACGAGTGTTCTCTATATCAACAGGCTGCTTTTATAGCCTGGGTGGGAGCTTTTCCTGAGAAGCTCTAGAGCTAAAAGGAAACATGACGTGAGTCCTTTCCTCAAGGTAAAGCCTTGAATAGCCCTACCGAAGCTAAGTTTGGAGCAGTTTCCTTGAGGCATTAGTTTCAGGTCTGTTTTCTTTTAAGGTTAGTAAGCTTTTCAAGACAGCGAGGACCTCGCCTGGGCATCCTATTCCCTGCCAAAACACCGAGTACAGGCAGGCTCCACTGGGCTGCTAAGAAACATCCAGGCCCGGAAACCTTTCCCAGTCACTCTGTGTATTTTGAGTGTAGGGAAACACACTGCACTCTTCCTTGGGAGAGCTAGATTTCCTCAGCCCTCTTATGGCTCCAGGGAATGTGTTCTCTCATGTCCTCCACGTCATGCAAATCTGCCTCATTGCCCTAGGCTGAAGGGCACTGAGAAACCAAAACTGCTTCGCATTCCTTCTACAAAGTAATATCTTAAGACCCCATCCTTACAGGAGAAAGTCTGCTTGCGTTCCAGCTGTAACCAAAGCACAATTCTTCCTCTTACACTACAGGGTTTTAGAAGAAAACCAGCGCGATAGCATACCTAGAGCGCTCCCTGGGGGAGGCGGTTGGCTACACGCAGAACTCCATGCCAAATAAACTTTATTCAAGGAAGGGAGCAGTTTGTAGCCAGAGTGTATATTTACTTGGTAGAAATCACAAGGAGGTAGGCTGCGTGTTCGCTGGAAACGGGGACCTGATGGCACAAGCCTTGCTTTCCCATTTTGAATGCTCCATTCATGCTGCCTTGAAGCTACCTAAATAACAGTTTTAGGACGTGTCTCTAGTCACTGTAGGCAGGGCTCAGGGAAGGGAACGAGTGTTCTCTACATCAACAGGTTGCTTTCGTAGCCTGAGTGGGAGCCTCTCCTGAGACGCTGTAGAGCTAAAAGGAAACTTGACGTGAGTCCTTTCCTCAAGGTAAAGCCTTGAAGAGCTCTGCCGAAGCTAAGTTTGGAGCAGTTTCATTGAGGCATTAGTTTCAGGTCTGTTTTCTTTTAATGTTAGTAAGCTTTTCAAGACAGTGAGGACCTCACGTGGGCACCCTATTCCCTGCAAGAACACCGAGTACCGGCAGGATCCACTGGGCTGCTAAGGAACATCCAGGCCCGGAAACCTTTCCCAGTCACTCTGTGTATTTTGAGTGTAGGGCAACACACTGCACTCTTCCTTGGGAGAGCTAGATTTCCTCATCCCTCTTTTGGCTCCAGGAAATGTGTTCTCTCATATCCTCCACGTCATGCAAATCTGTCTCTTTGCCCTAGGCTGAAGGGCACTGAGAAACCAAAACTGCTTCGCATTCCTTGCAGAAGTCATAGCTTAGGACCCCATCCTTACAGGAGAAAGTCGGCTTGCGTTCCTGCTGTAACCAAAGCACAGTTCTTCCTCTTACTCGCCAGGGTTTTAGAAGAAGCTAAGCGCGATAGCATACCTAGAGCGCTCCTTGGGGGAGGCGGTTGGCTACACGCAGAACTCCGTGCCAAATAAACTTTATTCAAGGAAGGGACCAGTGCGTAGCTTCAGGGTACATTTACTTGGTAGAAATCACAAGGAGGTAGGCTGCATGTTCGCTGGAAACGGGGACCCGATGGCACAAGCCTTGCTTTCCCATTTTGAATGCTCCATTCATGCTGCCTTGAAGCTACCTAAATAAGAGTTTTAGGACGGGTCTCTAGTCACTGTAGGCAGGGCTCTGGGAAGGGAACGAGTGTTCTCTCCCTCAACAGGGTGCTTCCTTAGCCTGGGTGGGAGCCTCTCCTGAGACGCTCTAGAGCTAAAAGGAAACTTGACGTGAGTCCTTTCCTCAAGGTAAAGCCTTGAAGAGCCCTGCAGAAGCTAAGTTTGGAGCAGTTTCCTTGAGGCATTAGTTTCAGGTCTGTTTTCTTTTAAGGTTAGTAAGCTTTTCAAGTCATCGAGGACCTCGCGTGGGCACCCTATTCCCTTCAAGAACACCGAGTACCGGCAGGCTCCACTGGGCTGCTAAGAAACATCCAGGCCTGGAAACCATTCCCAGTCACTCTGTGTATTTTGAGTGTAGGGCAACACACTGCACTCTTCCTTGGGAGAGCCAGATTTCCTCAGCTCTCCAACAGCTCCAGGAAATTTGTTCTCTCACGTCCTACATGTCATGCAAATTTGCCTCATTGCCCTAGGCTGAGCGGCACTGAGAAACCAAAACTGCTTCGCATTCCTTCTACAAAGTCATACCTTAAGACCCCATTCTTACAGGAGAAAGTCGGCTTGCCTTCCTGCTGTAAACAGAGCACAGTTCTTCCTCTTACACTACAGGGTTTTAGAAGAAGCCCAGCGCGATAGCATACCTAGAGCGCTCCTTGGGGGAGGCGGTTGGCTACACGCAGAACTCCGTGCCAAATAAACTTTATTCAAGGAACGGAGCAGTTTGTAGCCAGAGTGTATATTTACTTGGTAGAAATCACAAGGAGGTAGGCTGCGTGTTCGCTGGAAACGGGGACCTGATGGCACAAGCCTTGCTTTCCCATTTTGAATGCTCCATTCATGCTGCCTTGAAGCTACCTAAATAACAGTTTTAGGACGGGTCTCTAGTCACTGTAGGCAGGGCTCTGGGAAGGGAACGAGTGTTCTCTACATCAACAGGTTGCTTTCGTAGCCTGAGTGGGAGCCTCTCCTGACACGCTGTAGAGCTAAAAGGAAACTTGACGTGAGTCCTTTCCTCAAGGTAAAGCCTTGAATAGCCCTACCGAAGCTAAGTTTGGAGCAGTTTCCTTGAGGCATTAGTTTCAGGTCTGTTTTCTTTTAAGGTTAGTAAGCTTTTCAAGACAGCGAGGACCTCGCCTGGGCACCCTATTCCCTGCCAAAACACCGAATACAGGCAGGCTCCACTGGGCTGCTAAGAAACATCCAGGCCCGGAAACCTTTCCCAGTCACTCTGTGTATTTTGAGTGTAGGGCAACACACTGCACTCTTCCTTGGGAGAGCTAGATTTCCTCAGCCCTCTTTTGGCTCCAGGAAATGAGTTCTCTCATATCCTCCACGTCATGAAAATCTGCCTCTTAGCCCTAGGCTGAAGGGCACTGAGAAACCAAAACTGCTTCGCATTCCTTGCACAAAATCATAGCTTAGGACCCCATCCTTACTGGAGAAAGTCGGCTTGCGTTCCTGCTGTAACCAAAGCACAGTTCTTCCTCTTACACGGCAGGGTTTTAGAAGAAGCTAAGTGCGATAGCATACCTAGAGCGCTCCTTGGGGGAGGCGGTTGGCTACACGCAGAACTCCGTTGCAAATAAACTTTATTCAAGGAAGGGACCAGTGGGTAGCTTGAGGGTCCATTTACTTGGTAGAAATCACAAGGAGATAGGCTGCATGTTCGCTGGAAACGGGGACCTGATGGCACAGGCCTTGCTTTCCCATTTTGAATGCTCCATTCATGCTGCCTTGAAGCTACCTAAATAACAGTTTTAGGACGGGTCTCTAGTCACTGTAGGCAGGGCTCTGGGAAGGGAACGAGTGTTCTCTATATCAACAGGCTGCTTTTATAGCCTGGGTGGGAGCTTTTCCTGAGAAGCTCTAGAGCTAAAAGGAAACATGACGTGAGTCCTTTCCTCAAGGTAAAGCCTTGAATAGCCCTACCGAAGCTAAGTTTGGAGCAGTTTCCTTGAGGCATTAGTTTCAGGTCTGTTTTCTTTTAAGGTTAGTAAGCTTTTCAAGACAGCGAGGACCTCGCCTGGGCATCCTATTCCCTGCCAAAACACCGAGTACAGGCAGGCTCCACTGGGCTGCTAAGAAACATCCAGGCCCGGAAACCTTTCCCAGTCACTCTGTGTATTTTGAGTGTAGGGAAACACACTGCACTCTTCCTTGGGAGAGCTAGATTTCCTCAGCCCTCTTATGGCTCCAGGGAATGTGTTCTCTCATGTCCTCCACGTCATGCAAATCTGCCTCATTGCCCTAGGCTGAAGGGCACTGAGAAACCAAAACTGCTTCGCATTCCTTCTACAAAGTAATATCTTAAGACCCCATCCTTACAGGAGAAAGTCTGCTTGCGTTCCAGCTGTAACCAAAGCACAATTCTTCCTCTTACACTACAGGGTTTTAGAAGAAAACCAGCGCGATAGCATACCTAGAGCGCTCCCTGGGGGAGGCGGTTGGCTACACGCAGAACTCCATGCCAAATAAACTTTATTCAAGGAAGGGAGCAGTTTGTAGCCAGAGTGTATATTTACTTGGTAGAAATCACAAGGAGGTAGGCTGCGTGTTCGCTGGAAACGGGGACCTGATGGCACAAGCCTTGCTTTCCCATTTTGAATGCTCCATTCATGCTGCCTTGAAGCTACCTAAATAACAGTTTTAGGACGTGTCTCTAGTCACTGTAGGCAGGGCTCAGGGAAGGGAACGAGTGTTCTCTACATCAACAGGTTGCTTTCGTAGCCTGAGTGGGAGCCTCTCCTGAGACGCTGTAGAGCTAAAAGGAAACTTGACGTGAGTCCTTTCCTCAAGGTAAAGCCTTGAAGAGCTCTGCCGAAGCTAAGTTTGGAGCAGTTTCATTGAGGCATTAGTTTCAGGTCTGTTTTCTTTTAATGTTAGTAAGCTTTTCAAGACAGTGAGGACCTCACGTGGGCACCCTATTCCCTGCAAGAACACCGAGTACCGGCAGGATCCACTGGGCTGCTAAGGAACATCCAGGCCCGGAAACCTTTCCCAGTCACTCTGTGTATTTTGAGTGTAGGGCAACACACTGCACTCTTCCTTGGGAGAGCTAGATTTCCTCATCCCTCTTTTGGCTCCAGGAAATGTGTTCTCTCATATCCTCCACGTCATGCAAATCTGTCTCTTTGCCCTAGGCTGAAGGGCACTGAGAAACCAAAACTGCTTCGCATTCCTTGCAGAAGTCATAGCTTAGGACCCCATCCTTACAGGAGAAAGTCGGCTTGCGTTCCTGCTGTAACCAAAGCACAGTTCTTCCTCTTACTCGCCAGGGTTTTAGAAGAAGCTAAGCGCGATAGCATACCTAGAGCGCTCCTTGGGGGAGGCGGTTGGCTACACGCAGAACTCCGTGCCAAATAAACTTTATTCAAGGAAGGGACCAGTGCGTAGCTTCAGGGTACATTTACTTGGTAGAAATCACAAGGAGGTAGGCTGCATGTTCGCTGGAAACGGGGACCCGATGGCACAAGCCTTGCTTTCCCATTTTGAATGCTCCATTCATGCTGCCTTGAAGCTACCTAAATAACAGTTTTAGGACGGGTCTCTAGTCACTGTAGGCAGGGCTCTGGGAAGGGAACGAGTGTTCTCTCCCTCAACAGGGTGCTTCCTTAGCCTGGGTGGGAGCCTCTCCTGAGACGCTCTAGAGCTAAAAGGAAACTTGACGTGAGTCCTTTCCTCAAGGTAAAGCCTTGAAGAGCCCTGCAGAAGCTAAGTTTGGAGCAGTTTCCTTGAGGCATTAGTTTCAGGTCTGTTTTCTTTTAAGGTTAGTAAGCTTTTCAAGTCATCGAGGACCTCGCGTGGGCACCCTATTCCCTTCAAGAACACCGAGTACCGGCAGGCTCCACTGGGCTGCTAAGAAACATCCAGGCCTGGAAACCATTCCCAGTCACTCTGTGTATTTTGAGTGTAGGGCAACACACTGCACTCTTCCTTGGGAGAGCCAGATTTCCTCAACTCTCCAACAGCTCCAGGAAATTTGTTCTCTCACGTCCTACATGTCATGCAAATTTGCCTCATTGCCCTAGGCTGAGCGGCACTGAGAAACCAAAACTGCTTCGCATTCCTTCTACAAAGTCATACCTTAAGACCCCATTCTTACAGGAGAAAGTCGGCTTGCCTTCCTGCTGTAAACAGAGCACAGTTCTTCCTCTTACACTACAGGGTTTTAGAAGAAGCCCAGCGCGACAGCATACCTAGAGCACTCCTTGGGGGAGGCGGTTGGCTACACGCAGAACTCCGTGCCAAATAAACTTTATTCAAGGAACGGAGCAGTTTGTAGCCAGAGTGTATATTTACTTGGTAGAAATCACAAGGAGGTAGGCTGCGTGTTCGCTGGAAACGGGGACCTGATGGCACAAGCCTTGCTTTCCCATTTTGAATGCTCCATTCATGCTGCCTTGAAGCTACCTAAATAACAGTTTTAGGACGGGTCTCTAGTCACTGTAGGCAGGGCTCTGGGAAGGGAACGAGTGTTCTCTACATCAACAGGTTGCTTTCGTAGCCTGAGTGGGAGCCTCTCCTGACACGCTGTAGAGCTAAAAGGAAACTTGACGTGAGTCCTTTCCTCAAGGTAAAGCCTTGAATAGCCCTACCGAAGCTAAGTTTGGAGCAGTTTCATTGAGGCATTAGTTTCAGGTCTGTTTTCTTTTAATGTTAGTAAGCTTTTCAAGACAGTGAGGACCTCACGTGGGCACCCTATTCCCTGCAAGAACACCGAGTACCGGCAGGCTCCACTGGGCTGCTAAGAAACATCCAGGCCTGGAAACCATTCCCAGTCACTCTGTGTATTTTGAGTGTAGGGCAACACACTGCACTCTTCCTTGGGAGAGCCAGACTTCCTCAGCTCTCCAACAGCTCCAGGAAATTTGTTCTCTCACGTCCTACATGTCATGCAAATCTGCTTCATTGCCCTAGGCTGAGCGGCACTGAGAAACCAAAACTGCTTCGCATTCCTTCTACAAAGTCATACTTTAAGACCCCATCCTTACAGGAGAAAGTCGGCTTGCCTTCCTGCTGTAAACAAAGCACAGTTCTTCCTCTTACACTACAGGGTTTTAGAAGAAGCCCAGCGCGACAGCATACCTAGAGCACTCCTTGGGGGAGGCGGTTGGCTACACGCAGAACTCCGTGCCAAATAAACTTTATTCAAGGAAGGGAGCAGTTTGTAGCCAGAGTGTATATTTACTTGGTAGAAATCACAAGGAGGTAGGCTGCGTGTTCGCTGGAAACGGGGACCTGATGGCACAAGCCTTGCTTTCCCATTTTGAATGCTCCATTCATGCTGCCTTGAAGCTACCTAAATAACAGTTTTAGGACGTGTCTCTAGTCACTGTAGGCAGGGCTCAGGGAAGGGAACGAGTGTTCTCTACATCAACAGGTTGCTTTCGTAGCCTGAGTGGGAGCCTCTCCTGAGACGCTGTAGAGCTAAAAGGAAACTTGACGTGAGTCCTTTCCTCAAGGTAAAGCCTTGAAGAGCTCTGCCGAAGCTAAGTTTGGAGCAGTTTCATTGAGGCATTAGTTTCAGGTCTGTTTTCTTTTAATGTTAGTAAGCTTTTCAAGACAGTGAGGACCTCACGTGGGCACCCTATTCCCTGCAAGAACACCGAGTACCGGCAGGATCCACTGGGCTGCTAAGGAACATCCAGGCCCGGAAACCTTTCCCAGTCACTCTGTGTATTTTGAGTGTAGGGCAACACACTGCACTCTTCCTTGGGAGAGCTAGATTTCCTCATCCCTCTTTTGGCTCCAGGAAATGTGTTCTCTCATATCCTCCACGTCATGCAAATCTGTCTCTTTGCCCTAGGCTGAAGGGCACTGAGAAACCAAAACTGCTTCGCATTCCTTGCACAAAGTCATAGCTTAGGACCCCATCCTTAGAGGAGAAAGTCGGCTTGCGTTCCTGCTGTAACCAAAGCACAGTTCTTCCTCTTACTCGCCAGGGTTTTAGAAGAAGCTAAGCGCGATAGCATACCTATGGCGCTCCTTGGGGGAGGCGGTTGGCTACACGCAGAACTCCGTGCCAAATAAACTTTATTCAAGGAACGGAGCAGTTTGTAGCCAGAGTGTATATTTACTTGGTAGAAATCACAAGGAGGTAGGCTGCGTGTTCGCTGGAAACGGGGCCTGATGGCACAAGCCTTGCTTTCCCATTTTGAATGCTCCATTCATGCTGCCTTGAAGTTACCTAAATAACAGTTTTAGGACGGGTCTCTAGTCACTGTAGGCAGGGGTCTGGGAAGGGAACGAGTGTTCTCTACATCAACAGGGTGCTTTTATAGCCTGGGTGGGAGCTTTTCCTGAGAAGCTCTAGAGCTAAAAGGAAACATGACGTGAGTTCTTTCCTCAAGGTAAAGCCTTGAATAGCCCTACCGAAGCTAAGTTTGGAGCAGTTTCCTTGAGGCATTAGTTTCAGGTCTGTTTTCTTTTAAGGTTAGTAAGCTTTTCAAGAAAGCGAGGACCTCTCCTGGGCACCCTATTCCCTGCAAGAACACCGAGTACAGGCAGGCGCCGCTGGGCTGCTAAGAAACATCCAGGCCTGGAAACCATTCCCAGTCACTCTGTGTATTTTGAGTGTAGGGCAACACACTGCACTCTTCCTTGGGAGAGCCAGATTTCCTCAACTCTCCAACAGCTCCAGGAAATTTGTTCTCTCACGTCCTACATGTCATGCAAATCTGCTTCATTGCCCTAGGCTGAGCGGCACTGAGAAACCAAAACTGCTTCGCATTCCTTCTACAAAGTCATACCTTAAGACCCCATCCTTACAGGAGAAAGTCGGCTTGCCTTCCTGCTGTAAACAAAGCACAGTTCTTCCTCTTACACTACAGGGTTTTAGAAGAAGCCCAGCGCGACAGCATACCTAGAGCGCTCCTTGGGGGAGGCGGTTGGCTACACGCAGAACTCCGTGCCAAATAAACTTTATTCAAGGAAGGGAGCAGTTTGTAGCCAGAGTGTATATTTACTTGGTAGAAATCACAAGGAGGTAGGCTGCGTGTTCGCTGGAAACGGGGACCTGATGGCACAAGCCTTGCTTTCCCATTTTGAATGCTCCATTCATGCTGCCTTGAAGCTACCTAAATAACAGTTTTAGGACGGGTCTCTAGTCACTGTAGGCAGGGCTCTGGGAAGGGAACGAGTGTTCTCTACATCAACAGGTTGCTTTCGTAGCCTGAGTGGGAGCCTCTCCTGACACGCTGTAGAGCTAAAAGGAAACTTGACGTGAGTCCTTTCCTCAAGGTAAAGCCTTGAATAGCCCTACCGAAGCTAAGTTTGGAGCAGTTTCCTTGAGGCATTAGTTTCAGGTCTGTTTTCTTTTAAGGTTAGTAAGCTTTTCAAGACAGCGAGGACCTCGCCTGGGCACCCTATTCCCTGCCAAAACACCGAATACAGGCAGGCTCCACTGGGCTGCTAAGAAACATCCAGGCCCGGAAACCTTTCCCAGTCACTCTGTGTATTTTGAGTGTAGGGCAACACACTGCACTCTTCCTTGGGAGAGCTAGATTTCCTCAGCCCTCTTTTGGCTCCAGGAAATGAGTTCTCTCATATCCTCCACGTCATGCAAATCTGCCTCTTAGCCCTAGGCTGAAGGGCACTGAGAAACCAAAACTGCTTCGCATTCCTTGCACAAAATCATA
Organism: Eschrichtius robustus; assembly: GCF_028021215.1. Lineage (NCBI taxonomy): Eukaryota > Metazoa > Chordata > Mammalia > Artiodactyla > Eschrichtiidae > Eschrichtius > Eschrichtius robustus. The sequence continues at coordinate 37,435,993 of NC_090840.1, forward strand.
GCTTAGGACCCCATCCTTACAGGAGAAAGTCGGCTTGCGTTCCTGCTGTAACCAAAGCACAGTTCTTCCTCTTACACGGCAGGGTTTTAGAAGAAGCTAAGTGCGATAGCATACCTAGAGCGCTCCTTGGGGGAGGCGGTTGGCTACACGCAGAACTCCGTTGCAAATAAACTTTATTCAAGGAAGGGACCAGTGGGTAGCTTGAGGGTCCATTTACTTGGTAGAAATCACAAGGAGATAGGCTGCATGTTCGCTGGAAACGGGGACCTGATGGCACAGGCCTTGCTTTCCCATTTTGAATGCTCCATTCATGCTGCCTTGAAGTTACCTAAATAACAGTTTTAGGACGGGTCTCTAGTCACTGTAGGCAGGGCTCTGGGAAGGGAACGAGTGTTCTCTATATCAACAGGCTGCTTTTATAGCCTGGGTGGGAGCTTTTCCTGAGAAGCTCTAGAGCTAAAAGGAAACATGACGTGAGTCCTTTCCTCAAGGTAAAGCCTTGAATAGCCCTACCGAAGCTAAGTTTGGAGCAGTTTCCTTGAGGCATTAGTTTCAGGTCTGTTTTCTTTTAAGGTTAGTAAGCTTTTCAAGACAGCGAGGACCTCGCCTGGGCATCCTATTCCCTGCCAAAACACCGAGTACAGGCAGGCTCCACTGGGCTGCTAAGAAACATCCAGGCCCGGAAACCTTTCCCAGTCACTCTGTGTATTTTGAGTGTAGGGCAACACACTGCACTCTTCCTTGGGAGAGCTAGATTTCCTCAGCCCTCTTATGGCTCCAGGGAATGTGTTCTCTCATGTCCTCCACGTCATGCAAATCTGCCTCATTGCCCTAGGCTGAAGGGCACTGAGAAACCAAAACTGCTTCGCATTCCTTCTACAAAGTAATATCTTAAGACCCCATCCTTACAGGAGAAAGTCTGCTTGCGTTCCAGCTGTAACCAAAGCACAATTCTTCCTCTTACACCACAGGGTTTTAGAAGAAAACCAGCGCGATAGCATACCTAGAGCGCTCCCTGGGGGAGGCGGTTGGCTACACGCAGAACTCCATGCCAAATAAACTTTATTCAAGGAAGGGACCAGTTTGTAGCCAGAGTGTATATTTACTTGGTAGAAATCACAAGGAGGTAGGCTGCGTGTTCGCTGGAAACGGGGCCTGATGGCACAAGCCTTGCTTTCCCATTTTGAATGCTCCATTCATGCTGCCTTGAAGTTACCTAAATAACAGTTTTAGGACGGGTCTCTAGTCACTGTAGGCAGGGGTCTGGGAAGGGAACGAGTGTTCTCTACATCAACAGGGTGCTTTTATAGCCTGGGTGGGAGCTTCTCCTGAGAAGCTCTAGAGCTAAAAGGAAACATGACGTGAGTTCTTTCCTCAAGGTAAAGCCTTGAATAGCCCTACCGAAGCTAAGTTTGGAGCAGTTTCCTTGAGGCATTAGTTTCAGGTCTGTTTTCTTTTAATGTTAGTAAGCTTTCCAAGACAGTGAGGACCTCACGTGGGCACCCTATTCCCTGCAAGAACACCGAGTACCGGCAGGCTCCACTGGGCTGCTAAGAAACATCCAGGCCTGGAAGCCATTCCCAGTCACTCTGTGTATTTTGAGTGTAGGGCAACACACTGCACTCTTCCTTGGGAGAGCCAGACTTCCTCAGCTCTCCAACAGCTCCAGGAAATTTGTTCTCTCACGTCCTACATGTCATGCAAATCTGCTTCATTGCCCTAGGCTGAGCGGCACTGAGAAACCAAAACTGCTTCGCATTCCTTCTACAAAGTCATACTTTAAGACCCCATCCTTACAGGAGAAAGTCGGCTTGCCTTCCTGCTGTAAACAAAGCACAGTTCTTCCTCTTACACTACAGGGTTTTAGAAGAAGCCCAGCGCGACAGCATACCTAGAGCACTCCTTGGGGGAGGCGGTTGGCTACACGCAGAACTCCGTGCCAAATAAACTTTATTCAAGGAAGGGAGCAGTTTGTAGCCAGAGTGTATATTTACTTGGTAGAAATCACAAGGAGGTAGGCTGCGTGTTCGCTGGAAACGGGGACCTGATGGCACAAGCCTTGCTTTCCCATTTTGAATGCTCCATTCATGCTGCCTTGAAGCTACCTAAATAACAGTTTTAGGACGTGTCTCTAGTCACTGTAGGCAGGGCTCAGGGAAGGGAACGAGTGTTCTCTACATCAACAGGTTGCTTTCGTAGCCTGAGTGGGAGCCTCTCCTGAGACGCTGTAGAGCTAAAAGGAAACTTGACGTGAGTCCTTTCCTCAAGGTAAAGCCTTGAAGAGCTCTGCCGAAGCTAAGTTTGGAGCAGTTTCATTGAGGCATTAGTTTCAGGTCTGTTTTCTTTTAATGTTAGTAAGCTTTTCAAGACAGTGAGGACCTCACGTGGGCACCCTATTCCCTGCAAGAACACCGAGTACCGGCAGGATCCACTGGGCTGCTAAGGAACATCCAGGCCCGGAAACCTTTCCCAGTCACTCTGTGTATTTTGAGTGTAGGGCAACACACTGCACTCTTCCTTGGGAGAGCTAGATTTCCTCATCCCTCTTTTGGCTCCAGGAAATGTGTTCTCTCATATCCTCCACGTCATGCAAATCTGTCTCTTTGCCCTAGGCTGAAGGGCACTGAGAAACCAAAACTGCTTCGCATTCCTTGCACAAAGTCATAGCTTAGGACCCCATCCTTACAGGAGAAAGTCGGCTTGCGTTCCTGCTGTAACCAAAGCACAGTTCTTCCTCTTACTCGCCAGGGTTTTAGAAGAAGCTAAGCGCGATAGCATACCTAGAGCGCTCCTTGGGGGAGGCGGTTGGCTACACGCAGAACTCCGTGCCAAATAAACTTTATTCAAGGAAGGGACCAGTGCGTAGCTTCAGGGTACATTTACTTGGTAGAAATCACAAGGAGGTAGGCTGCATGTTCGCTGGAAACGGGGACCCGATGGCACAAGCCTTGCTTTCCCATTTTGAATGCTCCATTCATGCTGCCTTGAAGCTACCTAAATAACAGTTTTAGGACGGGTCTCTAGTCACTGTAGGCAGGGCTCTGGGAAGGGAACGAGTGTTCTCTCCCTCAACAGGGTGCTTCCTTAGCCTGGGTGGGAGCCTCTCCTGAGACGCTCTAGAGCTAAAAAGAAACTTGACGTGAGTCCTTTCCTCAAGGTAAAGCCTTGAAGAGCCCTGCAGAAGCTAAGTTTGGAGCAGTTTCCTTGAGGCATTAGTTTCAGGTCTGTTTTCTTTTAAGGTTAGTAAGCTTTTCAAGTCATCGAGGACCTCGCGTGGGCACCCTATTCCCTTCAAGAACACCGAGTACCGGCAGGCTCCACTGGGCTGCTAAGAAACATCCAGGCCTGGAAACCATTCCCAGTCACTCTGTGTATTTTGAGTGTAGGGCAACACACTGCACTCTTCCTTGGGAGAGCCAGATTTCCTCAGCTCTCCAACAGCTCCAGGAAATTTGTTCTCTCACGTCCTACATGTCATGCAAATTTGCCTCATTGCCCTAGGCTGAGCGGCACTGAGAAACCAAAACTGCTTCGCATTCCTTCTACAAAGTCATACCTTAAGACCCCATTCTTACAGGAGAAAGTCGGCTTGCCTTCCTGCTGTAAACAGAGCACAGTTCTTCCTCTTACACTACAGGGTTTTAGAAGAAGCCCAGCGCGATAGCATACCTAGAGCGCTCCTTGGGGGAGGCGGTTGGCTACACGCAGAACTCCGTGCCAAATAAACTTTATTCAAGGAACGGAGCAGTTTGTAGCCAGAGTGTATATTTACTTGGTAGAAATCACAAGGAGGTAGGCTGCGTGTTCGCTGGAAACGGGGACCTGATGGCACAAGCCTTGCTTTCCCATTTTGAATGCTCCATTCATGCTGCCTTGAAGCTACCTAAATAACAGTTTTAGGACGGGTCTCTAGTCACTGTAGGCAGGGCTCTGGGAAGGGAACGAGTGTTCTCTACATCAACAGGTTGCTTTCGTAGCCTGAGTGGGAGCCTCTCCTGACACGCTGTAGAGCTAAAAGGAAACTTGACGTGAGTCCTTTCCTCAAGGTAAAGCCTTGAATAGCCCTACCGAAGCTAAGTTTGGAGCAGTTTCCTTGAGGCATTAGTTTCAGGTCTGTTTTCTTTTAAGGTTAGTAAGCTTTTCAAGACAGCGAGGACCTCGCCTGGGCACCCTATTCCCTGCCAAAACACCGAATACAGGCAGGCTCCACTGGGCTGCTAAGAAACATCCAGGCCCGGAAACCTTTCCCAGTCACTCTGTGTATTTTGAGTGTAGGGCAACACACTGCACTCTTCCTTGGGAGAGCTAGATTTCCTCAGCCCTCTTTTGGCTCCAGGAAATGAGTTCTCTCATATCCTCCACGTCATGCAAATCTGCCTCTTAGCCCTAGGCTGAAGGGCACTGAGAAACCAAAACTGCTTCGCATTCCTTGCACAAAATCATAGCTTAGGACCCCATCCTTACAGGAGAAAGTCGGCTTGCGTTCCTGCTGTAACCAAAGCACAGTTCTTCCTCTTACACGGCAGGGTTTTAGAAGAAGCTAAGTGCGATAGCATACCTAGAGCGCTCCTTGGGGGAGGCGGTTGGCTACACGCAGAACTCCGTTGCAAATAAACTTTATTCAAGGAAGGGACCAGTGGGTAGCTTGAGGGTCCATTTACTTGGTAGAAATCACAAGGAGATAGGCTGCATGTTCGCTGGAAACGGGGACCTGATGGCACAGGCCTTGCTTTCCCATTTTGAATGCTCCATTCATGCTGCCTTGAAGCTACCTAAATAACAGTTTTAGGACGGGTCTCTAGTCACTGTAGGCAGGGCTCTGGGAAGGGAACGAGTGTTCTCTATATCAACAGGCTGCTTTTATAGCCTGGGTGGGAGCTTTTCCTGAGAAGCTCTAGAGCTAAAAGGAAACATGACGTGAGTCTTTCCTCAAGGTAAAGCCTTGAATAGCCCTACCGAAGCTAAGTTTGGAGCAGTTTCCTTGAGGCATTAGTTTCAGGTCTGTTTTCTTTTAAGGTTAGTAAGCTTTTCAAGACAGCGAGGACCTCGCCTGGGCATCCTATTCCCTGCCAAAACACCGAGTACAGGCAGGCTCCACTGGGCTGCTAAGAAACATCCAGGCCCGGAAACCTTTCCCAGTCACTCTGTGTATTTTGAGTGTAGGGAAACACACTGCACTCTTCCTTGGGAGAGCTAGATTTCCTCAGCCCTCTTATGGCTCCAGGGAATGTGTTCTCTCATGTCCTCCACGTCATGCAAATCTGCCTCATTGCCCTAGGCTGAAGGGCACTGAGAAACCAAAACTGCTTCGCATTCCTTCTACAAAGTAATATCTTAAGACCCCATCCTTACAGGAGAAAGTCTGCTTGCGTTCCAGCTGTAACCAAAGCACAATTCTTCCTCTTACACTACAGGGTTTTAGAAGAAAACCAGCGCGATAGCATACCTAGAGCGCTCCCTGGGGGAGGCGGTTGGCTACACGCAGAACTCCATGCCAAATAAACTTTATTCAAGGAAGGGACCAGTTTGTAGCCAGAGTGTATATTTACTTGGTAGAAATCACAAGGAGGTAGGCTGCGTGTTCGCTGGAAACGGGGCCTGATGGCACAAGCCTTGCTTTCCCATTTTGAATGCTCCATTCATGCTGCCTTGAAGTTACCTAAATAACAGTTTTAGGACGGGTCTCTAGTCACTGTAGGCAGGGGTCTGGGAAGGGAACGAGTGTTCTCTACATCAACAGGGTGCTTTTATAGCCTGGGTGGGAGCTTCTCCTGAGAAGCTCTAGAGCTAAAAGGAAACATGACGTGAGTTCTTTCCTCAAGGTAAAGCCTTGAATAGCCCTACCGAAGCTAAGTTTGGAGCAGTTTCCTCGAGGCATTAGTTTCAGGTCTGTTTTCTTTTAAGGTTAGTAAGCTTTTCAAGAAAGCGAGGACCTCTCCTGGGCACCCTATTCCCTGCAAGAACACCGAGTACAGGCAGGCTCCGCTGGGCTGCTAAGAAACATCCAGGCCTGGAAACCATTCCCAGTCACTCTGTGTATTTTGAGTGTAGGGCAACACACTGCACTCTTCCTTGGGAGAGCCAGATTTCCTCAACTCTCCAACAGCTCCAGGAAATTTGTTCTCTCACGTCCTACATGTCATGCAAATCTGCTTCATTGCCCTAGGCTGAGCGGCACTGAGAAACCAAAACTGCTTCGCATTCCTTCTACAAAGTCATACCTTAAGACCCCATCCTTACAGGAGAAAGTCGGCTTGCCTTCCTGCTGTAAACAAAGCACAGTTCTTCCTCTTACACTACAGGGTTTTAGAAGAAGCCCAGCGCGACAGCATACCTAGAGCACTCCTTGGGGGAGGCGGTTGGCTACACGCAGAACTCCGTGCCAAATAAACTTTATTCAAGGAAGGGAGCAGTTTGTAGCCAGAGTGTATATTTACTTGGTAGAAATCACAAGGAGGTAGGCTGCGTGTTCGCTGGAAACGGGGACCTGATGGCACAAGCCTTGCTTTCCCATTTTGAATGCTCCATTCATGCTGCCTTGAAGCTACCTAAATAACAGTTTTAGGACGTGTCTCTAGTCACTGTAGGCAGGGCTCAGGGAAGGGAACGAGTGTTCTCTACATCAACAGGTTGCTTTCGTAGCCTGAGTGGGAGCCTCTCCTGAGACGCTGTAGAGCTAAAAGGAAACTTGACGTGAGTCCTTTCCTCAAGGTAAAGCCTTGAAGAGCTCTGCCGAAGCTAAGTTTGGAGCAGTTTCATTGAGGCATTAGTTTCAGGTCTGTTTTCTTTTAATGTTAGTAAGCTTTTCAAGACAGTGAGGACCTCACGTGGGCACCCTATTCCCTGCAAGAACACCGAGTACCGGCAGGATCCACTGGGCTGCTAAGGAACATCCAGGCCCGGAAACCTTTCCCAGTCACTCTGTGTATTTTGAGTGTAGGGCAACACACTGCACTCTTCCTTGGGAGAGCTAGATTTCCTCATCCCTCTTTTGGCTCCAGGAAATGTGTTCTCTCATATCCTCCACGTCATGCAAATCTGTCTCTTTGCCCTAGGCTGAAGGGCACTGAGAAACCAAAACTGCTTCGCATTCCTTGCACAAAGTCATAGCTTAGGACCCCATCCTTACAGGAGAAAGTCGGCTTGCGTTCCTGCTGTAACCAAAGCACAGTTCTTCCTCTTACTCGCCAGGGTTTTAGAAGAAGCTAAGCGCGATAGCATACCTAGAGCGCTCCTTGGGGGAGGCGGTTGGCTACACGCAGAACTCCGTGCCAAATAAACTTTATTCAAGGAAGGGACCAGTGCGTAGCTTCAGGGTACATTTACTTGGTAGAAATCACAAGGAGGTAGGCTGCATGTTCGCTGGAAACGGGGACCCGATGGCACAAGCCTTGCTTTCCCATTTTGAATGCTCCATTCATGCTGCCTTGAAGCTACCTAAATAACAGTTTTAGGACGGGTCTCTAGTCACTGTAGGCAGGGCTCTGGGAAGGGAACGAGTGTTCTCTCCCTCAACAGGGTGCTTCCTTAGCCTGGGTGGGAGCCTCTCCTGAGACGCTCTAGAGCTAAAAGGAAACTTGACGTGAGTCCTTTCCTCAAGGTAAAGCCTTGAAGAGCCCTGCAGAAGCTAAGTTTGGAGCAGTTTCCTTGAGGCATTAGTTTCAGGTCTGTTTTCTTTTAAGGTTAGTAAGCTTTTCAAGTCATCGAGGACCTCGCGTGGGCACCCTATTCCCTTCAAGAACACCGAGTACCGGCAGGCTCCACTGGGCTGCTAAGAAACATCCAGGCCTGGAAACCATTCCCAGTCACTCTGTGTATTTTGAGTGTAGGGCAACACACTGCACTCTTCCTTGGGAGAGCCAGATTTCCTCAGCTCTCCAACAGCTCCAGGAAATTTGTTCTCTCACGTCCTACATGTCATGCAAATTTGCCTCATTGCCCTAGGCTGAGCGGCACTGAGAAACCAAAACTGCTTCGCATTCCTTCTACAAAGTCATACCTTAAGACCCCATTCTTACAGGAGAAAGTCGGCTTGCCTTCCTGCTGTAAACAGAGCACAGTTCTTCCTCTTACACTACAGGGTTTTAGAAGAAGCCCAGCGCGATAGCATACCTAGAGCGCTCCTTGGGGGAGGCGGTTGGCTACACGCAGAACTCCGTGCCAAATAAACTTTATTCAAGGAACGGAGCAGTTTGTAGCCAGAGTGTATATTTACTTGGTAGAAATCACAAGGAGGTAGGCTGCGTGTTCGCTGGAAACGGGGACCTGATGGCACAAGCCTTGCTTTCCCATTTTGAATGCTCCATTCATGCTGCCTTGAAGCTACCTAAATAACAGTTTTAGGACGGGTCTCTAGTCACTGTAGGCAGGGCTCTGGGAAGGGAACGAGTGTTCTCTACATCAACAGGTTGCTTTCGTAGCCTGAGTGGGAGCCTCTCCTGACACGCTGTAGAGCTAAAAGGAAACTTGACGTGAGTCCTTTCCTCAAGGTAAAGCCTTGAATAGCCCTACCGAAGCTAAGTTTGGAGCAGTTTCCTTGAGGCATTAGTTTCAGGTCTGTTTTCTTTTAAGGTTAGTAAGCTTTTCAAGACAGCGAGGACCTCGCCTGGGCACCCTATTCCCTGCCAAAACACCGAATACAGGCAGGCTCCACTGGGCTGCTAAGAAACATCCAGGCCCGGAAACCTTTCCCAGTCACTCTGTGTATTTTGAGTGTAGGGCAACACACTGCACTCTTCCTTGGGAGAGCTAGATTTCCTCAGCCCTCTTTTGGCTCCAGGAAATGAGTTCTCTCATATCCTCCACGTCATGCAAATCTGCCTCTTAGCCCTAGGCTGAAGGGCACTGAGAAACCAAAACTGCTTCGCATTCCTTGCACAAAGTCATAGCTTAGGACCCCATCCTTACAGGAGAAAGTCGGCTTGCGTTCCTGCTGTAACCAAAGCACAGTTCTTCCTCTTACACGGCAGGGTTTTAGAAGAAGCTAAGTGCGATAGCATACCTAGAGCGCTCCTTGGGGGAGGCGGTTGGCTACACGCAGAACTCCGTTGCAAATAAACTTTATTCAAGGAAGGGACCAGTGGGTAGCTTGAGGGTCCATTTACTTGGTAGAAATCACAAGGAGATAGGCTGCATGTTCGCTGGAAACGGGGACCTGATGGCACAGGCCTTGCTTTCCCATTTTGAATGCTCCATTCATGCTGCCTTGAAGCTACCTAAATAACAGTTTTAGGACGGGTCTCTAGTCACTGTAGGCAGGGCTCTGGGAAGGGAACGAGTGTTCTCTATATCAACAGGCTGCTTTTATAGCCTGGGTGGGAGCTTTTCCTGAGAAGCTCTAGAGCTAAAAGGAAACATGACGTGAGTCCTTTCCTCAAGGTAAAGCCTTGAATAGCCCTACCGAAGCTAAGTTTGGAGCAGTTTCCTTGAGGCATTAGTTTCAGGTCTGTTTTCTTTTAAGGTTAGTAAGCTTTTCAAGACAGCGAGGACCTCGCCTGGGCATCCTATTCCCTGCCAAAACACCGAGTACAGGCAGGCTCCACTGGGCTGCTAAGAAACATCCAGGCCCGGAAACCTTTCCCAGTCACTCTGTGTATTTTGAGTGTAGGGCAACACACTGCACTCTTCCTTGGGAGAGCTAGATTTCCTCAGCCCTCTTATGGCTCCAGGGAATGTGTTCTCTCATGTCCTCCACGTCATGCAAATCTGCCTCATTGCCCTAGGCTGAAGGGCACTGAGAAACCAAAACTGCTTCGCATTCCTTCTACAAAGTAATATCTTAAGACCCCATCCTTACAGGAGAAAGTCTGCTTGCGTTCCAGCTGTAACCAAAGCACAATTCTTCCTCTTACACTACAGGGTTTTAGAAGAAAACCAGCGCGATAGCATACCTAGAGCGCTCCCTGGGGGAGGCGGTTGGCTACACGCAGAACTCCATGCCAAATAAACTTTATTCAAGGAAGGGACCAGTTTGTAGCCAGAGTGTATATTTACTTGGTAGAAATCACAAGGAGGTAGGCTGCGTGTTCGCTGGAAACGGGGCCTGATGGCACAAGCCTTGCTTTCCCATTTTGAATGCTCCATTCATGCTGCCTTGAAGTTACCTAAATAACAGTTTTAGGACGGGTCTCTAGTCACTGTAGGCAGGGGTCTGGGAAGGGAACGAGTGTTCTCTACATCAACAGGGTGCTTTTATAGCCTGGGTGGGAGCTTCTCCTGAGAAGCTCTAGAGCTAAAAGGAAACATGACGTGAGTTCTTTCCTCAAGGTAAAGCCTTGAATAGCCCTACCGAAGCTAAGTTTGGAGCAGTTTCCTCGAGGCATTAGTTTCAGGTCTGTTTTCTTTTAAGGTTAGTAAGCTTTTCAAGAAAGCGAGGACCTCTCCTGGGCACCCTATTCCCTGCAAGAACACCGAGTACAGGCAGGCTCCGCTGGGCTGCTAAGAAACATCCAGGCCTGGAAACCATTCCCAGTCACTCTGTGTATTTTGAGTGTAGGGCAACACACTGCACTCTTCCTTGGGAGAGCCAGATTTCCTCAACTCTCCAACAGCTCCAGGAAATTTGTTCTCTCACGTCCTACATGTCATGCAAATCTGCTTCATTGCCCTAGGCTGAGCGGCACTGAGAAACCAAAACTGCTTCGCATTCCTTCTACAAAGTCATACCTTAAGACCCCATCCTTACAGGAGAAAGTCGGCTTGCCTTCCTGCTGTAAACAAAGCACAGTTCTTCCTCTTACACTACAGGGTTTTAGAAGAAGCCCAGCGCGACAGCATACCTAGAGCACTCCTTGGGGGAGGCGGTTGGCTACACGCAGAACTCCGTGCCAAATAAACTTTATTCAAGGAAGGGAGCAGTTTGTAGCCAGAGTGTATATTTACTTGGTAGAAATCACAAGGAGGTAGGCTGCGTGTTCGCTGGAAACGGGGACCTGATGGCACAAGCCTTGCTTTCCCATTTTGAATGCTCCATTCATGCTGCCTTGAAGCTACCTAAATAACAGTTTTAGGACGTGTCTCTAGTCACTGTAGGCAGGGCTCAGGGAAGGGAACGAGTGTTCTCTACATCAACAGGTTGCTTTCGTAGCCTGAGTGGGAGCCTCTCCTGAGACGCTGTAGAGCTAAAAGGAAACTTGACGTGAGTCCTTTCCTCAAGGTAAAGCCTTGAAGAGCTCTGCCGAAGCTAAGTTTGGAGCAGTTTCATTGAGGCATTAGTTTCAGGTCTGTTTTCTTTTAATGTTAGTAAGCTTTTCAAGACAGTGAGGACCTCACGTGGGCACCCTATTCCCTGCAAGAACACCGAGTACCGGCAGGATCCACTGGGCTGCTAAGGAACATCCAGGCCCGGAAACCTTTCCCAGTCACTCTGTGTATTTTGAGTGTAGGGCAACACACTGCACTCTTCCTTGGGAGAGCTAGATTTCCTCATCCCTCTTTTGGCTCCAGGAAATGTGTTCTCTCATATCCTCCACGTCATGCAAATCTGTCTCTTTGCCCTAGGCTGAAGGGCACTGAGAAACCAAAACTGCTTCGCATTCCTTGCACAAAGTCATAGCTTAGGACCCCATCCTTACAGGAGAAAGTCGGCTTGCGTTCCTGCTGTAACCAAAGCACAGTTCTTCCTCTTACTCGCCAGGGTTTTAGAAGAAGCTAAGCGCGATAGCATACCTAGAGCGCTCCTTGGGGGAGGCGGTTGGCTACACGCAGAACTCCGTGCCAAATAAACTTTATTCAAGGAAGGGACCAGTGCGTAGCTTCAGGGTACATTTACTTGGTAGAAATCACAAGGAGGTAGGCTGCATGTTCGCTGGAAACGGGGACCCGATGGCACAAGCCTTGCTTTCCCATTTTGAATGCTCCATTCATGCTGCCTTGAAGCTACCTAAATAACAGTTTTAGGACGGGTCTCTAGTCACTGTAGGCAGGGCTCTGGGAAGGGAACGAGTGTTCTCTCCCTCAACAGGGTGCTTCCTTAGCCTGGGTGGGAGCCTCTCCTGAGACGCTCTAGAGCTAAAAGGAAACTTGACGTGAGTCCTTTCCTCAAGGTAAAGCCTTGAAGAGCCCTGCAGAAGCTAAGTTTGGAGCAGTTTCCTTGAGGCATTAGTTTCAGGTCTGTTTTCTTTTAAGGTTAGTAAGCTTTTCAAGTCATCGAGGACCTCGCGTGGGCACCCTATTCCCTTCAAGAACACCGAGTACCGGCAGGCTCCACTGGGCTGCTAAGAAACATCCAGGCCTGGAAACCATTCCCAGTCACTCTGTGTATTTTGAGTGTAGGGCAACACACTGCACTCTTCCTTGGGAGAGCCAGATTTCCTCAGCTCTCCAACAGCTCCAGGAAATTTGTTCTCTCACGTCCTACATGTCATGCAAATTTGCCTCATTGCCCTAGGCTGAGCGGCACTGAGAAACCAAAACTGCTTCGCATTCCTTCTACAAAGTCATACCTTAAGACCCCATTCTTACAGGAGAAAGTCGGCTTGCCTTCCTGCTGTAAACAGAGCACAGTTCTTCCTCTTACACTACAGGGTTTTAGAAGAAGCCCAGCGCGATAGCATACCTAGAGCGCTCCTTGGGGGAGGCGGTTGGCTACACGCAGAACTCCGTGCCAAATAAACTTTATTCAAGGAACGGAGCAGTTTGTAGCCAGAGTGTATATTTACTTGGTAGAAATCACAAGGAGGTAGGCTGCGTGTTCGCTGGAAACGGGGACCTGATGGCACAAGCCTTGCTTTCCCATTTTGAATGCTCCATTCATGCTGCCTTGAAGCTACCTAAATAACAGTTTTAGGACGGGTCTCTAGTCACTGTAGGCAGGGCTCTGGGAAGGGAACGAGTGTTCTCTACATCAACAGGTTGCTTTCGTAGCCTGAGTGGGAGCCTCTCCTGACACGCTGTAGAGCTAAAAGGAAACTTGACGTGAGTCCTTTCCTCAAGGTAAAGCCTTGAATAGCCCTACCGAAGCTAAGTTTGGAGCAGTTTCCTTGAGGCATTAGTTTCAGGTCTGTTTTCTTTTAAGGTTAGTAAGCTTTTCAAGACAGCGAGGACCTCGCCTGGGCACCCTATTCCCTGCCAAAACACCGAATACAGGCAGGCTCCACTGGGCTGCTAAGAAACATCCAGGCCCGGAAACCTTTCCCAGTCACTCTGTGTATTTTGAGTGTAGGGCAACACACTGCACTCTTCCTTGGGAGAGCTAGATTTCCTCAGCCCTCTTTTGGCTCCAGGAAATGAGTTCTCTCATATCCTCCACGTCATGCAAATCTGCCTCTTAGCCCTAGGCTGAAGGGCACTGAGAAACCAAAACTGCTTCGCATTCCTTGCACAAAGTCATAGCTTAGGACCCCATCCTTACAGGAGAAAGTCGGCTTGCGTTCCTGCTGTAACCAAAGCACAGTTCTTCCTCTTACACGGCAGGGTTTTAGAAGAAGCTAAGTGCGATAGCATACCTAGAGCGCTCCTTGGGGGAGGCGGTTGGCTACACGCAGAACTCCGTTGCAAATAAACTTTATTCAAGGAAGGGACCAGTGGGTAGCTTGAGGGTCCATTTACTTGGTAGAAATCACAAGGAGATAGGCTGCATGTTCGCTGGAAACGGGGACCTGATGGCACAGGCCTTGCTTTCCCATTTTGAATGCTCCATTCATGCTGCCTTGAAGCTACCTAAATAACAGTTTTAGGACGGGTCTCTAGTCACTGTAGGCAGGGCTCTGGGAAGGGAACGAGTGTTCTCTATATCAACAGGCTGCTTTTATAGCCTGGGTGGGAGCTTTTCCTGAGAAGCTCTAGAGCTAAAAGGAAACATGACGTGAGTCCTTTCCTCAAGGTAAAGCCTTGAATAGCCCTACCGAAGCTAAGTTTGGAGCAGTTTCCTTGAGGCATTAGTTTCAGGTCTGTTTTCTTTTAAGGTTAGTAAGCTTTTCAAGACAGCGAGGACCTCGCCTGGGCATCCTATTCCCTGCCAAAACACCGAGTACAGGCAGGCTCCACTGGGCTGCTAAGAAACATCCAGGCCCGGAAACCTTTCCCAGTCACTCTGTGTATTTTGAGTGTAGGGCAACACACTGCACTCTTCCTTGGGAGAGCTAGATTTCCTCAGCCCTCTTATGGCTCCAGGGAATGTGTTCTCTCATGTCCTCCACGTCATGCAAATCTGCCTCATTGCCCTAGGCTGAAGGGCACTGAGAAACCAAAACTGCTTCGCATTCCTTCTACAAAGTAATATCTTAAGACCCCATCCTTACAGGAGAAAGTCTGCTTGCGTTCCAGCTGTAACCAAAGCACAATTCTTCCTCTTACACTACAGGGTTTTAGAAGAAAACCAGCGCGATAGCATACCTAGAGCGCTCCCTGGGGGAGGCGGTTGGCTACACGCAGAACTCCATGCCAAATAAACTTTATTCAAGGAAGGGACCAGTTTGTAGCCAGAGTGTATATTTACTTGGTAGAAATCACAAGGAGGTAGGCTGCGTGTTCGCTGGAAACGGGGCCTGATGGCACAAGCCTTGCTTTCCCATTTTGAATGCTCCATTCATGCTGCCTTGAAGTTACCTAAATAACAGTTTTAGGACGGGTCTCTAGTCACTGTAGGCAGGGGTCTGGGAAGGGAACGAGTGTTCTCTACATCAACAGGGTGCTTTTATAGCCTGGGTGGGAGCTTCTCCTGAGAAGCTCTAGAGCTAAAAGGAAACATGACGTGAGTTCTTTCCTCAAGGTAAAGCCTTGAATAGCCCTACCGAAGCTAAGTTTGGAGCAGTTTCCTAGAGGCATTAGTTTCAGGTCTGTTTTCTTTTAAGGTTAGTAAGCTTTTCAAGAAAGCGAGGACCTCTCCTGGGCACCCTATTCCCTGCAAGAACACCGAGTACAGGCAGGCTCCGCTGGGCTGCTAAGAAACATCCAGGCCTGGAAACCATTCCCAGTCACTCTGTGTATTTTGAGTGTAGGGCAACACACTGCACTCTTCCTTGGGAGAGCCAGATTTCCTCAACTCTCCAACAGCTCCAGGAAATTTGTTCTCTCACGTCCTACATGTCATGCAAATCTGCTTCATTGCCCTAGGCTGAGCGGCACTGAGAAACCAAAACTGCTTCGCATTCCTTCTACAAAGTCATACCTTAAGACCCCATCCTTACAGGAGAAAGTCGGCTTGCCTTCCTGCTGTAAACAAAGCACAGTTCTTCCTCTTACACTACAGGGTTTTAGAAGAAGCCCAGCGCGACAGCATACCTAGAGCGCTCCTTGGGGGAGGCGGTTGGCTACACGCAGAACTCCGTGCCAAATAAACTTTATTCAAGGAAGGGAGCAGTTTGTAGCCAGAGTGTATATTTACTTGGTAGAAATCACAAGGAGGTAGGCTGCGTGTTCGCTGGAAACGGGGACCTGATGGCACAAGCCTTGCTTTCCCATTTTGAATGCTCCATTCATGCTGCCTTGAAGCTACCTAAATAACAGTTTTAGGACGTGTCTCTAGTCACTGTAGGCAGGGCTCAGGGAAGGGAACGAGTGTTCTCTACATCAACAGGTTGCTTTCGTAGCCTGAGTGGGAGCCTCTCCTGAGACGCTGTAGAGCTAAAAGGAAACTTGACGTGAGTCCTTTCCTCAAGGTAAAGCCTTGAAGAGCTCTGCCGAAGCTAAGTTTGGAGCAGTTTCATTGAGGCATTAGTTTCAGGTCTGTTTTCTTTTAATGTTAGTAAGCTTTTCAAGACAGTGAGGACCTCACGTGGGCACCCTATTCCCTGCAAGAACACCGAGTACCGGCAGGATCCACTGGGCTGCTAAGGAACATCCAGGCCCGGAAACCTTTCCCAGTCACTCTGTGTATTTTGAGTGTAGGGCAACACACTGCACTCTTCCTTGGGAGAGCTAGATTTCCTCATCCTTCTTTTGGCTCCAGGAAATGTGTTCTCTCATATCCTCCACGTCATGCAAATCTGTCTCTTTGCCCTAGGCTGAAGGGCACTGAGAAACCAAAACTGCTTCGCATTCCTTGCACAAAGTCATAGCTTAGGACCCCATCCTTACAGGAGAAAGTCGGCTTGCGTTCCTGCTGTAACCAAAGCACAGTTCTTCCTCTTACTCGCCAGGGTTTTAGAAGAAGCTAAGCGCGATAGCATACCTAGAGCGCTCCTTGGGGGAGGCGGTTGGCTACACGCAGAACTCCGTGCCAAATAAACTTTATTCAAGGAAGGGACCAGTGGGTAGCTTGAGGGTACATTTACTTGGTAGAAATCACAAGGAGGTAGGCTGCATGTTCGCTGGAAACGGGGACCCGATGGCACAAGCCTTGCTTTCCCATTTTGAATGCTCCATTCATGCTGCCTTGAAGCTACCTAAATAACAGTTTTAGGACGGGTCTCTAGTCACTGTAGGCAGGGCTCTGGGAAGGGAACGAGTGTTCTCTCCCTCAACAGGGTGCTTCCTTAGCCTGGGTGGGAGCCTCTCCTGAGACGCTCTAGAGCTAAAAGGAAACTTGACGTGAGTCCTTTCCTCAAGGTAAAGCCTTGAAGAGCCCTGCAGAAGCTAAGTTTGGAGCAGTTTCCTTGAGGCATTAGTTTCAGGTCTGTTTTCTTTTAAGGTTAGTAAGCTTTTCAAGTCATCGAGGACCTCGCGTGGGCACCCTATTCCCTTCAAGAACACCGAGTACCGGCAGGCTCCACTGGGCTGCTAAGAAACATCCAGGCCTGGAAACCATTCCCAGTCACTCTGTGTATTTTGAGTGTAGGGCAACACACTGCACTCTTCCTTGGGAGAGCCAGATTTCCTCAGCTCTCCAACAGCTCCAGGAAATTTGTTCTCTCACGTCCTACATGTCATGCAAATTTGCCTCATTGCCCTAGGCTGAGCGGCACTGAGAAACCAAAACTGCTTCGCATTCCTTCTACAAAGTCATACCTTAAGACCCCATTCTTACAGGAGAAAGTCGGCTTGCCTTCCTGCTGTAAACAGAGCACAGTTCTTCCTCTTACACTACAGGGTTTTAGAAGAAGCCCAGCGCGATAGCATACCTAGAGCGCTCCTTGGGGGAGGCGGTTGGCTACACGCAGAACTCCGTGCCAAATAAACTTTATTCAAGGAACGGAGCAGTTTGTAGCCAGAGTGTATATTTACTTGGTAGAAATCACAAGGAGGTAGGCTGCGTGTTCGCTGGAAACGGGGACCTGATGGCACAAGCCTTGCTTTCCCATTTTGAATGCTCCATTCATGCTGCCTTGAAGCTACCTAAATAACAGTTTTAGGACGGGTCTCTAGTCACTGTAGGCAGGGCTCTGGGAAGGGAACGAGTGTTCTCTACATCAACAGGTTGCTTTCGTAGCCTGAGTGGGAGCCTCTCCTGACACGCTGTAGAGCTAAAAGGAAACTTGACGTGAGTCCTTTCCTCAAGGTAAAGCCTTGAATAGCCCTACCGAAGCTAAGTTTGGAGCAGTTTCCTTGAGGCATTAGTTTCAGGTCTGTTTTCTTTTAAGGTTAGTAAGCTTTTCAAGACAGCGAGGACCTCGCCTGGGCACCCTATTCCCTGCCAAAACACCGAATACAGGCAGGCTCCACTGGGCTGCTAAGAAACATCCAGGCCCGGAAACCTTTCCCAGTCACTCTGTGTATTTTGAGTGTAGGGCAACACACTGCACTCTTCCTTGGGAGAGCTAGATTTCCTCAGCCCTCTTTTGGCTCCAGGAAATGAGTTCTCTCATATCCTCCACGTCATGCAAATCTGCCTCTTAGCCCTAGGCTGAAGGGCACTGAGAAACCAAAACTGCTTCGCATTCCTTGCACAAAGTCATAGCTTAGGACCCCATCCTTACAGGAGAAAGTCGGCTTGCGTTCCTGCTGTAACCAAAGCACAGTTCTTCCTCTTACACGGCAGGGTTTTAGAAGAAGCTAAGTGCGATAGCATACCTAGAGCGCTCCTTGGGGGAGGCGGTTGGCTACACGCAGAACTCCGTTGCAAATAAACTTTATTCAAGGAAGGGACCAGTGGGTAGCTTGAGGGTCCATTTACTTGGTAGAAATCACAAGGAGATAGGCTGCATGTTCGCTGGAAACGGGGACCTGATGGCACAGGCCTTGCTTTCCCATTTTGAATGCTCCATTCATGCTGCCTTGAAGCTACCTAAATAACAGTTTTAGGACGGGTCTCTAGTCACTGTAGGCAGGGCTCTGGGAAGGGAACGAGTGTTCTCTATATCAACAGGCTGCTTTTATAGCCTGGGTGGGAGCTTTTCCTGAGAAGCTCTAGAGCTAAAAGGAAACATGACGTGAGTCCTTTCCTCAAGGTAAAGCCTTGAATAGCCCTACCGAAGCTAAGTTTGGAGCAGTTTCCTTGAGGCATTAGTTTCAGGTCTGTTTTCTTTTAAGGTTAGTAAGCTTTTCAAGACAGCGAGGACCTCGCCTGGGCATCCTATTCCCTGCCAAAACACCGAGTACACGCAGGCTCCACTGGGCTGCTAAGAAACATCCAGGCCCGGAAACCTTTCCCAGTCACTCTGTGTATTTTGAGTGTAGGGCAACACACTGCACTCTTCCTTGGGAGAGCTAGATTTCCTCAGCCCTCTTATGGCTCCAGGGAATGTGTTCTCTCATGTCCTCCACGTCATGCAAATCTGCCTCATTGCCCTAGGCTGAAGGGCACTGAGAAACCAAAACTGCTTCGCATTCCTTCTACAAAGTAATATCTTAAGACCCCATCCTTACAGGAGAAAGTCTGCTTGCGTTCCAGCTGTAACCAAAGCACAATTCTTCCTCTTACACTACAGGGTTTTAGAAGAAAACCAGCGCGATAGCATACCTAGAGCGCTCCCTGGGGGAGGCGGTTGGCTACACGCAGAACTCCATGCCAAATAAACTTTATTCAAGGAAGGGACCAGTTTGTAGCCAGAGTGTATATTTACTTGGTAGAAATCACAAGGAGGTAGGCTGCGTGTTCGCTGGAAACGGGGCCTGATGGCACAAGCCTTGCTTTCCCATTTTGAATGCTCCATTCATGCTGCCTTGAAGTTACCTAAATAACAGTTTTAGGACGGGTCTCTAGTCACTGTAGGCAGGGGTCTGGGAAGGGAACGAGTGTTCTCTACATCAACAGGGTGCTTTTATAGCCTGGGTGGGAGCTTCTCCTGAGAAGCTCTAGAGCTAAAAGGAAACATGACGTGAGTTCTTTCCTCAAGGTAAAGCCTTGAATAGCCCTACCGAAGCTAAGTTTGGAGCAGTTTCCTCGAGGCATTAGTTTCAGGTCTGTTTTCTTTTAAGGTTAGTAAGCTTTTCAAGAAAGCGAGGACCTCTCCTGGGCACCCTATTCCCTGCAAGAACACCGAGTACAGGCAGGCTCCGCTGGGCTGCTAAGAAACATCCAGGCCTGGAAACCATTCCCAGTCACTCTGTGTATTTTGAGTGTAGGGCAACACACTGCACTCTTCCTTGGGAGAGCCAGATTTCCTCAACTCTCCAACAGCTCCAGGAAATTTGTTCTCTCACGTCCTACATGTCATGCAAATCTGCTTCATTGCCCTAGGCTGAGCGGCACTGAGAAACCAAAACTGCTTCGCATTCCTTCTACAAAGTCATACCTTAAGACCCCATCCTTACAGGAGAAAGTCGGCTTGCCTTCCTGCTGTAAACAAAGCACAGTTCTTCCTCTTACACTACAGGGTTTTAGAAGAAGCCCAGCGCGGCAGCATACCTAGAGCGCTCCTTGGGGGAGGCGGTTGGCTACACGCAGAACTCCGTGCCAAATAAACTTTATTCAAGGAAGGGAGCAGTTTGTAGCCAGAGTGTATATTTACTTGGTAGAAATCACAAGGAGGTAGGCTGCGTGTTCGCTGGAAACGGGGACCTGATGGCACAAGCCTTGCTTTCCCATTTTGAATGCTCCATTCATGCTGCCTTGAAGCTACCTAAATAACAGTTTTAGGACGTGTCTCTAGTCACTGTAGGCAGGGCTCAGGGAAGGGAACGAGTGTTCTCTACATCAACAGGTTGCTTTCGTAGCCTGAGTGGGAGCCTCTCCTGAGACGCTGTAGAGCTAAAAGGAAACTTGACGTGAGTCCTTTCCTCAAGGTAAAGCCTTGAAGAGCTCTGCCGAAGCTAAGTTTGGAGCAGTTTCATTGAGGCATTAGTTTCAGGTCTGTTTTCTTTTAATGTTAGTAAGCTTTTCAAGACAGTGAGGACCTCACGTGGGCACCCTATTCCCTGC
Organism: Eschrichtius robustus; assembly: GCF_028021215.1. Classification (NCBI taxonomy): domain Eukaryota; kingdom Metazoa; phylum Chordata; class Mammalia; order Artiodactyla; family Eschrichtiidae; genus Eschrichtius; species Eschrichtius robustus. The sequence goes on from NC_090840.1 coordinate 37,456,172, forward strand.
AAGAACACCGAGTACCGGCAGGATCCACTGGGCTGCTAAGGAACATCCAGGCCCGGAAACCTTTCCCAGTCACTCTGTGTATTTTGAGTGTAGGGCAACACACTGCACTCTTCCTTGGGAGAGCTAGATTTCCTCATCCCTCTTTTGGCTCCAGGAAATGTGTTCTCTCATATCCTCCACGTCATGCAAATCTGTCTCTTTGCCCTAGGCTGAAGGGCACTGAGAAACCAAAACTGCTTCGCATTCCTTGCACAAAGTCATAGCTTAGGACCCCATCCTTACAGGAGAAAGTCGGCTTGCGTTCCTGCTGTAACCAAAGCACAGTTCTTCCTCTTACTCGCCAGGGTTTTAGAAGAAGCTAAGCGCGATAGCATACCTAGAGCGCTCCTTGGGGGAGGCGGTTGGCTACACGCAGAACTCCGTGCCAAATAAACTTTATTCAAGGAAGGGACCAGTGCGTAGCTTCAGGGTACATTTACTTGGTAGAAATCACAAGGAGGTAGGCTGCATGTTCGCTGGAAACGGGGACCCGATGGCACAAGCCTTGCTTTCCCATTTTGAATGCTCCATTCATGCTGCCTTGAAGCTACCTAAATAACAGTTTTAGGACGGGTCTCTAGTCACTGTAGGCAGGGCTCTGGGAAGGGAACGAGTGTTCTCTCCCTCAACAGGGTGCTTCCTTAGCCTGGGTGGGAGCCTCTCCTGAGACGCTCTAGAGCTAAAAGGAAACTTGACGTGAGTCCTTTCCTCAAGGTAAAGCCTTGAAGAGCCCTGCAGAAGCTAAGTTTGGAGCAGTTTCCTTGAGGCATTAGTTTCAGGTCTGTTTTCTTTTAAGGTTAGTAAGCTTTTCAAGTCATCGAGGACCTCGCGTGGGCACCCTATTCCCTTCAAGAACACCGAGTACCGGCAGGCTCCACTGGGCTGCTAAGAAACATCCAGGCCTGGAAACCATTCCCAGTCACTCTGTGTATTTTGAGTGTAGGGCAACACACTGCACTCTTCCTTGGGAGAGCCAGATTTCCTCAGCTCTCCAACAGCTCCAGGAAATTTGTTCTCTCACGTCCTACATGTCATGCAAATTTGCCTCATTGCCCTAGGCTGAGCGGCACTGAGAAACCAAAACTGCTTCGCATTCCTTCTACAAAGTCATACCTTAAGACCCCATTCTTACAGGAGAAAGTCGGCTTGCCTTCCTGCTGTAAACAGAGCACAGTTCTTCCTCTTACACTACAGGGTTTTAGAAGAAGCCCAGCGCGATAGCATACCTAGAGCGCTCCTTGGGGGAGGCGGTTGGCTACACGCAGAACTCCGTGCCAAATAAACTTTATTCAAGGAACGGAGCAGTTTGTAGCCAGAGTGTATATTTACTTGGTAGAAATCACAAGGAGGTAGGCTGCGTGTTCGCTGGAAACGGGGACCTGATGGCACAAGCCTTGCTTTCCCATTTTGAATGCTCCATTCATGCTGCCTTGAAGCTACCTAAATAACAGTTTTAGGACGGGTCTCTAGTCACTGTAGGCAGGGCTCTGGGAAGGGAACGAGTGTTCTCTACATCAACAGGTTGCTTTCGTAGCCTGAGTGGGAGCCTCTCCTGACACGCTGTAGAGCTAAAAGGAAACTTGACGTGAGTCCTTTCCTCAAGGTAAAGCCTTGAATAGCCCTACCGAAGCTAAGTTTGGAGCAGTTTCCTTGAGGCATTAGTTTCAGGTCTGTTTTCTTTTAAGGTTAGTAAGCTTTTCAAGACAGCGAGGACCTCGCCTGGGCACCCTATTCCCTGCCAAAACACCGAATACAGGCAGGCTCCACTGGGCTGCTAAGAAACATCCAGGCCCGGAAACCTTTCCCAGTCACTCTGTGTATTTTGAGTGTAGGGCAACACACTGCACTCTTCCTTGGGAGAGCTAGATTTCCTCAGCCCTCTTTTGGCTCCAGGAAATGAGTTCTCTCATATCCTCCACGTCATGCAAATCTGCCTCTTAGCCCTAGGCTGAAGGGCACTGAGAAACCAAAACTGCTTCGCATTCCTTGCACAAAGTCATAGCTTAGGACCCCATCCTTACAGGAGAAAGTCGGCTTGCGTTCCTGCTGTAACCAAAGCACAGTTCTTCCTCTTACACGGCAGGGTTTTAGAAGAAGCTAAGTGCGATAGCATACCTAGAGCGCTCCTTGGGGGAGGCGGTTGGCTACACGCAGAACTCCGTTGCAAATAAACTTTATTCAAGGAAGGGACCAGTGGGTAGCTTGAGGGTCCATTTACTTGGTAGAAATCACAAGGAGATAGGCTGCATGTTCGCTGGAAACGGGGACCTGATGGCACAGGCCTTGCTTTCCCATTTTGAATGCTCCATTCATGCTGCCTTGAAGCTACCTAAATAACAGTTTTAGGACGGGTCTCTAGTCACTGTAGGCAGGGCTCTGGGAAGGGAACGAGTGTTCTCTATATCAACAGGCTGCTTTTATAGCCTGGGTGGGAGCTTTTCCTGAGAAGCTCTAGAGCTAAAAGGAAACATGACGTGAGTCCTTTCCTCAAGGTAAAGCCTTGAATAGCCCTACCGAAGCTAAGTTTGGAGCAGTTTCCTTGAGGCATTAGTTTCAGGTCTGTTTTCTTTTAAGGTTAGTAAGCTTTTCAAGACAGCGAGGACCTCGCCTGGGCATCCTATTCCCTGCCAAAACACCGAGTACAGGCAGGCTCCACTGGGCTGCTAAGAAACATCCAGGCCCGGAAACCTTTCCCAGTCACTCTGTGTATTTTGAGTGTAGGGCAACACACTGCACTCTTCCTTGGGAGAGCTAGATTTCCTCAGCCCTCTTATGGCTCCAGGGAATGTGTTCTCTCATGTCCTCCACGTCATGCAAATCTGCCTCATTGCCCTAGGCTGAAGGGCACTGAGAAACCAAAACTGCTTCGCATTCCTTCTACAAAGTAATATCTTAAGACCCCATCCTTACAGGAGAAAGTCTGCTTGCGTTCCAGCTGTAACCAAAGCACAATTCTTCCTCTTACACTACAGGGTTTTAGAAGAAAACCAGCGCGATAGCATACCTAGAGCGCTCCCTGGGGGAGGCGGTTGGCTACACGCAGAACTCCATGCCAAATAAACTTTATTCAAGGAAGGGACCAGTTTGTAGCCAGAGTGTATATTTACTTGGTAGAAATCACAAGGAGGTAGGCTGCGTGTTCGCTGGAAACGGGGCCTGATGGCACAAGCCTTGCTTTCCCATTTTGAATGCTCCATTCATGCTGCCTTGAAGTTACCTAAATAACAGTTTTAGGACGGGTCTCTAGTCACTGTAGGCAGGGGTCTGGGAAGGGAACGAGTGTTCTCTACATCAACAGGGTGCTTTTATAGCCTGGGTGGGAGCTTCTCCTGAGAAGCTCTAGAGCTAAAAGGAAACATGACGTGAGTTCTTTCCTCAAGGTAAAGCCTTGAATAGCCCTACCGAAGCTAAGTTTGGAGCAGTTTCCTCGAGGCATTAGTTTCAGGTCTGTTTTCTTTTAAGGTTAGTAAGCTTTTCAAGAAAGCGAGGACCTCTCCTGGGCACCCTATTCCCTGCAAGAACACCGAGTACAGGCAGGCTCCGCTGGGCTGCTAAGAAACATCCAGGCCTGGAAACCATTCCCAGTCACTCTGTGTATTTTGAGTGTAGGGCAACACACTGCACTCTTCCTTGGGAGAGCCAGATTTCCTCAACTCTCCAACAGCTCCAGGAAATTTGTTCTCTCACGTCCTACATGTCATGCAAATCTGCTTCATTGCCCTAGGCTGAGCGGCACTGAGAAACCAAAACTGCTTCGCATTCCTTCTACAAAGTCATACCTTAAGACCCCATCCTTACAGGAGAAAGTCGGCTTGCCTTCCTGCGGTAAACAAAGCACAGTTCTTCCTCTTACACTACAGGGTTTTAGAAGAAGCCCAGCGCGACAGCATACCTAGAGCGCTCCTTGGGGGAGGCGGTTGGCTACACGCAGAACTCCGTGCCAAATAAACTTTATTCAAGGAAGGGAGCAGTTTGTAGCCAGAGTGTATATTTACTTGGTAGAAATCACAAGGAGGTAGGCTGCGTGTTCGCTGGAAACGGGGACCTGATGGCACAAGCCTTGCTTTCCCATTTTGAATGCTCCATTCATGCTGCCTTGAAGCTACCTAAATAACAGTTTTAGGACGTGTCTCTAGTCACTGTAGGCAGGGCTCAGGGAAGGGAACGAGTGTTCTCTACATCAACAGGTTGCTTTCGTAGCCTGAGTGGGAGCCTCTCCTGAGACGCTGTAGAGCTAAAAGGAAACTTGACGTGAGTCCTTTCCTCAAGGTAAAGCCTTGAAGAGCTCTGCCGAAGCTAAGTTTGGAGCAGTTTCATTGAGGCATTAGTTTCAGGTCTGTTTTCTTTTAATGTTAGTAAGCTTTTCAAGACAGTGAGGACCTCACGTGGGCACCCTATTCCCTGCAAGAACACCGAGTACCGGCAGGCTCCACTGGGCTGCTAAGAAACATCCAGGCCTGGAAACCATTCCCAGTCACTCTGTGTATTTTGAGTGTAGGGCAACACACTGCACTCTTCCTTGGGAGAGCCAGATTTCCTCAGCTCTCCAACAGCTCCAGGAAATTTGTTCTCTCACGTCCTACATGTCATGCAAATCTGCTTCATTGCCCTAGGCTGAGCGGCACTGAGAAACCAAAACTGCTTCGCATTCCTTCTACAAAGTCATACCTTAAGACCCCATCCTTACAGGAGAAAGTCGGCTTGCCTTCCTGCTGTAAACAAAGCACAGTTCTTCCTCTTACACTACAGGGTTTTAGAAGAAGCCCAGCGCGACAGCATACCTAGAGCGCTCCTTGGGGGAGGCGGTTGGCTACACGCAGAACTCCGTGCCAAATAAACTTTATTCAAGGAAGGGAGCAGTTTGTAGCCAGAGTGTATATTTACTTGGTAGAAATCACAAGGAGGTAGGCTGCGTGTTCGCTGGAAACGGGGACCTGAATGCACAAGCCTTGCTTTCCCATTTTGAATGCTCCATTCATGCTGACTTGAAGCTACCTAAATAACAGTTTTAGGACGTGTCTCTAGTCACTGTAGGCAGGGCTCAGGGAAGGGAACGAGTGTTCTTTACATCAACAGGTTGCTTTCGTAGCCTGAGTGGGAGCCTCTCCTGAGACGCTGTAGAGCTAAAAGGAAACTTGACGTGAGTCCTTTCCTCAAGGTAAAGCCTTGAAGAGCTCTGCCGAAGCTAAGTTTGGAGCAGTTTCCTTGAGGCATTAGTTTCAGGTCTGTTTTCTTTTAATGTTAGTAAGCTTTTCAAGACAGTGAGGACCTCACGTGGGCACCCTATTCCCTGCAAGAACAACGAGTACCGGCAGGCTCCACTGGGCTGCTAAGAAACATCCAGGCCTGGAAACCATTCCCAGTCACTCTGTGTATTTTGAGTGTAGGGCAACACACTGCACTCTTCCTTGGGAGAGCCAGATTTCCTCAGCTCTCCAACAGCTCCAGGAAATTTGTTCTCTCACGTCCTACATGTCATGCAAATCTGCTTCATTGCCCTAGGCTGAGCGGCACTGAGAAACCAAAACTGCTTCGCATTCCTTCTACAAAGTCATACCTTAAGACCCCATCCTTACAGGAGAAAGTCGGCTTGCCTTCCTGCTGTAAACAAAGCACAGTTCTTCCTCTTACACTACAGGGTTTTAGAAGAAGCCCAGCGCGACAGCATACCTAGAGCACTCCTTGGGGGAGGCGGTTGGCTACACGCAGAACTCCGTGCCAAATAAACTTTATTCAAGGAAGGGAGCAGTTTGTAGCCAGAGTGTATATTTACTTGGTAGAAATCACAAGGAGGTAGGCTGCGTGTTCGCTGGAAACGGGGACCTGATGGCACAAGCCTTGCTTTCCCATTTTGAATGCTCCATTCATGCTGCCTTGAAGCTACCTAAATAACAGTTTTAGGACGGGTCTCTAGTCACTGTAGGCAGGGCTCTGGGAAGGGAACGAGTGTTCTCTACATCAACAGGTTGCTTTCGTAGCCTGAGTGGGAGCCTCTCCTGACACGCTGTAGAGCTAAAAGGAAACTTGACGTGAGTCCTTTCCTCAAGGTAAAGCCTTGAATAGCCCTACCGAAGCTAAGTTTGGAGCAGTTTCCTTGAGGCATTAGTTTCAGGTCTGTTTTCTTTTAAGGTTAGTAAGCTTTTCAAGACAGCGAGGACCTCGCCTGGGCACCCTATTCCCTGCCAAAACACCGAATACAGGCAGGCTCCACTGGGCTGCTAAGAAACATCCAGGCCCGGAAACCTTTCCCAGTCACTCTGTGTATTTTGAGTGTAGGGCAACACACTGCACTCTTCCTTGGGAGAGCTAGATTTCCTCAGCCCTCTTTTGGCTCCAGGAAATGAGTTCTCTCATATCCTCCACGTCATGCAAATCTGCCTCTTAGCCCTAGGCTGAAGGGCACTGAGAAACCAAAACTGCTTCGCATTCCTTGCACAAAGTCATAGCTTAGGACCCCATCCTTACAGGAGAAAGTCGGCTTGCGTTCCTGCTGTAACCAAAGCACAGTTCTTCCTCTTACACGGCAGGGTTTTAGAAGAAGCTAAGTGCGATAGCATACCTAGAGCGCTCCTTGGGGGAGGCGGTTGGCTACACGCAGAACTCCGTTGCAAATAAACTTTATTCAAGGAAGGGACCAGTGGGTAGCTTGAGGGTCCATTTACTTGGTAGAAATCACAAGGAGATAGGCTGCATGTTCGCTGGAAACGGGGACCTGATGGCACAGGCCTTGCTTTCCCATTTTGAATGCTCCATTCATGCTGCCTTGAAGCTACCTAAATAACAGTTTTAGGACGGGTCTCTAGTCACTGTAGGCAGGGCTCTGGGAAGGGAACGAGTGTTCTCTATATCAACAGGCTGCTTTTATAGCCTGGGTGGGAGCTTTTCCTGAGAAGCTCTAGAGCTAAAAGGAAACATGACGTGAGTCCTTTCCTCAAGGTAAAGCCTTGAATAGCCCTACCGAAGCTAAGTTTGGAGCAGTTTCCTTGAGGCATTAGTTTCAGGTCTGTTTTCTTTTAAGGTTAGTAAGCTTTTCAAGACAGCGAGGACCTCGCCTGGGCATCCTATTCCCTGCCAAAACACCGAGTACAGGCAGGCTCCACTGGGCTGCTAAGAAACATCCAGGCCCGGAAACCTTTCCCAGTCACTCTGTGTATTTTGAGTGTAGGGCAACACACTGCACTCTTCCTTGGGAGAGCTAGATTTCCTCAGCCCTCTTATGGCTCCAGGGAATGTGTTCTCTCATGTCCTCCACGTCATGCAAATCTGCCTCATTGCCCTAGGCTGAAGGGCACTGAGAAACCAAAACTGCTTCGCATTCCTTCTACAAAGTAATATCTTAAGACCCCATCCTTACAGGAGAAAGTCTGCTTGCGTTCCAGCTGTAACCAAAGCACAATTCTTCCTCTTACACTACAGGGTTTTAGAAGAAAACCAGCGCGATAGCATACCTAGAGCGCTCCCTGGGGGAGGCGGTTGGCTACACGCAGAACTCCATGCCAAATAAACTTTATTCAAGGAAGGGACCAGTTTGTAGCCAGAGTGAATATTTACTTGGTAGAAATCACAAGGAGGTAGGCTGCGTGTTCGCTGGAAACGGGGCCTGATGGCACAAGCCTTGCTTTCCCATTTTGAATGCTCCATTCATGCTGCCTTGAAGTTACCTAAATAACAGTTTTAGGACGGGTCTCTAGTCACTGTAGGCAGGGGTCTGGGAAGGGAACGAGTGTTCTCTACATCAACAGGGTGCTTTTATAGCCTGGGTGGGAGCTTCTCCTGAGAAGCTCTAGAGCTAAAAGGAAACATGACGTGAGTTCTTTCCTCAAGGTAAAGCCTTGAATAGCCCTACCGAAGCTAAGTTTGGAGCAGTTTCCTCGAGGCATTAGTTTCAGGTCTGTTTTCTTTTAAGGTTAGTAAGCTTTTCAAGAAAGCGAGGACCTCTCCTGGGCACCCTATTCCCTGCAAGAACACCGAGTACAGGCAGGCTCCGCTGGGCTGCTAAGAAACATCCAGGCCTGGAAACCATTCCCAGTCACTCTGTGTATTTTGAGTGTAGGGCAACACACTGCACTCTTCCTTGGGAGAGCCAGATTTCCTCAACTCTCCAACAGCTCCAGGAAATTTGTTCTCTCACGTCCTACATGTCATGCAAATCTGCTTCATTGCCCTAGGCTGAGCGGCACTGAGAAACCAAAACTGCTTCGCATTCCTTCTACAAAGTCATACCTTAAGACCCCATCCTTACAGGAGAAAGTCGGCTTGCCTTCCTGCTGTAAACAAAGCACAGTTCTTCCTCTTACACTACAGGGTTTTAGAAGAAGCCCAGCGCGACAGCATACCTAGAGCGCTCCTTGGGGGAGGCGGTTGGCTACACGCAGAACTCCGTGCCAAATAAACTTTATTCAAGGAAGGGAGCAGTTTGTAGCCAGAGTGTATATTTACTTGGTAGAAATCACAAGGAGGTAGGCTGCGTGTTCGCTGGAAACGGGGACCTGATGGCACAAGGCTTGCTTTCCCATTTTGAATGCTCCATTCATGCTGCCTTGAAGCTACCTAAATAACAGTTTTAGGACGTGTCTCTAGTCACTGTAGGCAGGGCTCAGGGAAGGGAACGAGTGTTCTCTACATCAACAGGTTGCTTTCGTAGCCTGAGTGGGAGCCTCTCCTGAGACGCTGTAGAGCTAAAAGGAAACTTGACGTGAGTCCTTTCCTCAAGGTAAAGCCTTGAAGAGCTCTGCCGAAGCTAAGTTTGGAGCAGTTTCATTGAGGCATTAGTTTCAGGTCTGTTTTCTTTTAATGTTAGTAAGCTTTTCAAGACAGTGAGGACCTCGCGTGGGCACCCTATTCCCTGCAAGAACACCGAGTACCGGCAGGCTCCACTGGGCTGCTAAGAAACATCCAGGCCTGGAAACCATTCCCAGTCACTCTGTGTATTTTGAGTGTAGGGCAACACACTGCACTCTTCCTTGGGAGAGCCAGATTTCCTCAGCTCTCCAACAGCTCCAGGAAATTTGTTCTCTCACGTCCTACATGTCATGCAAATCTGCTTCATTGCCCTAGGCTGAGCGGCACTGAGAAACCAAAACTGCTTCGCATTCCTTCTACAAAGTCATACCTTAAGACCCCATCCTTACAGGAGAAAGTCGGCTTGCCTTCCTGCTGTAAACAAAGCACAGTTCTTCCTCTTACACTACAGGGTTTTAGAAGAAGCCCAGCGCGACAGCATACCTAGAGCGCTCCTTGGGGGAGGCGGTTGGCTACACGCAGAACTCCGTGCCAAATAAACTTTATTCAAGGAAGGGAGCAGTTTGTAGCCAGAGTGTATATTTACTTGGTAGAAATCACAAGGAGGTAGGCTGCATGTTCGCTGGAAACGCGGACCTGATGGCACAGGCCTTGCTTTCCCATTTTGAATGCTCCATTCATGGTGCCTTGGAGCTACCTAAAAAACAGTTTTAGGACGGGTCTCTAGTCACTGTAGGCAGGGCTCAGGGAAGGGAACGAGTGTTCTCTCCATTAACAGGGTGCTTCCATAGCCTGGGTGGGAGCCTCTCCTGAGACGCTCTAGAGCTAAAAGGAAACTTGACGTGAGTCCTTTCCTCAAGGTAAAGCCTTGAAGAGCCCTGCCGAAGCTAAGTTTGGAGCAGTTTACTTGAGGCATTAGTTTCAGGTCTGTTTTCTTTTAAGGTTAGTAACCTTTTCAAGACACCGAAGATCACTCGTGGACAACCTATTCACTGCAAAAACACCGAGTACCGGCAGGCTCCACTGGGCTGCTAATAAACATCCAGGCCCGGAAACCTTTGCCAGTCACTCTGTGTATTTTGTGTGTAGGGCAACACACTGCACTCTTCCTTGGGAGAGCCAGATTTCCTCAGCTCTCCAACAGCTCCAGGAAATGGGTTCTCTCACATCCTACGTGTCATGCAAATCTGCCTCATTGCCCTAGGCTGAGCAGCACTGAGAAACCAAAACTTCTTCTCATACCTTCCACAAAGTCATACCTTAAGACCCCATCCTTGCAGGAGAAAGTCGGCTTGCTTTCCAGCAGTAACCAAAGCACAGTTCTTCCTCTTACACGGCAGGGTTTTAGAAGAAGCTAAGCGCGATAGCATACGTGGAGCGCTCCTTGGGGGAGTTGGTTGGCTACACGCAGAACTCCGTGCCAAATAAACTTTATTCAAGGAAGGGACCAGTGTGTAGCTTGAGGGTACATTTACTTGGTAGAAATCACAAGGAGGTAGGATGTGTGTTCGCTGGAAACGGGGACCTGATGGCAAAAGCCTTGCTTTCCCATTTTGATTGCTCCATTCATGCTGCCTTGAAGCTACCTAAATAACAGTTTTAGGACGGGTCTCTAGTCACTGTAGGCAGGGCTCTGGGAAGGGAACGAGAGTTCTCTACATCAACAGGGTGCTTTCATACCCTGGGTCGGAGCTTCTCCTGAGACGCTCTAGAGCTAAAAGGAATCTTGACGTGAGTCCTTTCCTCAATGTAAAGCCTTGGATAGCCCTGCCGAAGCTAAGCTTGGAGCAGTTTCCTTGAGGCATTAGTTTCAGGTCTGTTTTCTTTTAAGGTTAGGAAGCTTTTCAAGACACCGAGGACCTCGCGTGGGCACCCTCTTCCCTGCCAGAACACCGAGTAACGGCAGGCTCCACTGGGCTGCTAAGAAACATCCAGTCCCGGAAACCTTTCCCAGTCACTCTGTGTATTTTGAGTGTAGGGCAACACACTGCACTCTTCCTTGGGAGAGCCAGATTTCCTCAGCACTCTTATGGCTCCAGGAAATGCGTTGTCTCATGTTCTCCACGTCATGCAAATCTGCCTCATTGCCCTAGGCTGAAGGGCACTGAGAAACCAAAACTGCTTCGCATTCCTTCCACAAAGTCATACCTTAAGACCCCATCCTTACAGGAGAATGTCGGCTTGCGTTCCTGCTGTAACCAAAGCACAGTTCTTCCTCTTACACGGCAGGGTTTCAAAAGAAGCTATGCCCGATAGCATACCTAGAGCGCTCCTTGGAGGAGGCGGGTGGCTACACGCAGAACTCCGTGCCAAATAAACTTTATTCAAGGAAGGGACCAGTGTGTAGCTAGTGTGTATATTTACTTGGTAGAAATCACAAGGAGGTAAGCTGCGTGTCCGCTGGAAACGGGATCTTGATGGCACAAGCCTTGCTTTCCAATTTTGAATGCTCCATTCATGCTGCCTTGAAGCTACCTAAATAACAGTTTTAGGACTGCTTTCTAGTCACTGTAGGAAGGGCTCTGGGAAGGGAACGAGTGTTCTCTACATCAACAGGGTGCCTTCATAGCCTGGGTGGGAGCCTCTCCTGAGACGCTCTAGAGATAAAAGGAAACTTGACGTGAGTCCTTTCCTCAAGGTAAAGCCTTGAATAGCCCTGCCAGAGCTAAGCTTGGAGCAGTTTCCTTGAGGCATTAGTTTCAGGTCTGTTTTCTTTTAAGGTTAGTAAGCTTTTCAAGACACCGAGGACCTCGCGAGGGCACCCTATTCCCTGCAACAACACCGAGTAACGGCAGGCTCCACTGGGCTACTAAGAAACATCCAGGCCCGGGAAACTTTCCCAGTTACTCTGTGTATTTTGTGTGTAGGGCAACACACTGCACTCTGACTTGGAAGAGCTAGATTTCCTCAGCTCTCCAACAGCTCCAGGAAATGGGTTCTCTCACATCCTACGTGTCATGCAAATCTGCCTCATTGCCCTAGGCTGAAGGGCACTGAGAAACCAAAACTGCTTCGCATTCCTTGCACTAAGTCATAGCTTAGGACCCCATCCTTACAGGAGAAAGTCGGCTTGCGTTTCTGTTGTAACCAAAGCACAATTCTGCCTCTTACATGGCATCGTTTTAGAAGAAGCTAAGCGCTATAGCATACCTAGAGCGCTCCTTGGGGGAGGCGGTTGGCTACACGCAGAACTCCGTGCCAAATAAACTTTATTCAAGGAAGGGACCAGTGGGTAGCTTGAGGGTCCATTTACTTGGTAGAAATCACAAGGAGGTAGGCTGCATGTTCGCTGGAAACGCGGACCTAATGGCACAGGCCTTGCTTTCCCATTTTGAATGCTCCATTCATGGTGCCTAGGAGCTACCTAAAAAACAGTTTTAGGACGGGTCTCTAGTCACTGTAGGCAGGGCTCTGGGAAGGGAACGAGTGTTCTCTCCATCAACAGGGTGCTTCAATAGCCTGGGTGGGAGCCTCTCCTGAGACGCTCTAGAGCTAAAAGGAAATTTGACGTGAGTCCTTTCCTCAAGGTAAAGCCTTGAAGAGCCCTGCCGAAGCTAAGTTTGGAGCAGTTTACTTGAGGCATTAGTTTCAGGTCTGTTTTCTTTTAAGGTTAGTAACCTTTTCAAGACACCGAAGATCACTCGTGGACAACCTATTCACTGCAAAAACACCGAGTACCGGCAGGCTCCACTGGGCTGCTAATAAACATCCAGGCCCGGAAACCTTTGCCAGTCACTCTGTGTATTTTGTGTGTAGGGCAACACACTGCACTCTTCCTTGGGAGAGCCAGATTTCCTCAGCTCTCCAACAGCTCCAGGAAATGGGTTCTCTCACATCCTACGTGTCATGCAAATCTGCCTCATTGCCCTAGGCTGAGCAGCACTGAGAAACCAAAACTTCTTCTCATTCCTTCCACAAAGTCATACCTTAAGACCCCATCCTTGCAGGAGAAAGTCGGCTTGCTTTCCAGCAGTAACCAAAGCACAGTTCTTCCTCTTACACGGCAGGGTTTTAGAAGAAGCTAAGCGCGATAGCATACGTGGAGCGCTCCTTGGGGGAGTTGGTTGGCTACACGCAGAACTCCGTGCCAAATAAACTTTATTCAAGGAAGGGACCAGTGTGTAGCTTGAGGGTACATTTACTTGGTAGAAATCACAAGGAGGTAGGATGTGTGTTCGCTGGAAACGGGGACCTGATGGCAAAAGCCTTGCTTTCCCATTTTGAATGCTCCATTCATGCTGCCTTGAAGCTACCTAAATAACAGTTTTAGGACGGGTCTCTAGTCACTGTAGGCAGGGCTCTGGGAAGGGAACGAGAGTTCTCTACATCAACAGGGTGCTTTCATACCCTGGGTCGGAGCTTCTCCTGAGACGCTCTAGAGCTAAAAGGAATCTTGACGTGAGTCCTTTCCTCAATGTAAAGCCTTGGATAGCCCTGCCGAAGCTAAGCTTGGAGCAGTTTCCTTGAGGCATTAGTTTCAGGTCTGTTTTCTTTTAAGGTTAGGAAGCTTTTCAAGACACCGAGGACCTCGCGTGGGCACCCTCTTCCCTGCCAGAACACCGAGTAACGGCAGGCTCCACTGGGCTGCTAAGAAACATCCAGTCCCGGAAACCTTTCCCAGTCACTCTGTGTATTTTGAGTGTAGGGCAACACACTGCACTCTTCCTTGGGAGAGCCAGATTTCCTCAGCACTCTTATGGCTCCAGGAAATGCGTTGTCTCATGTTCTCCACGTCATGCAAATCTGCCTCATTGCCCTAGGCTGAAGGGCACTGAGAAACAAAAACTGCTTCGCATTCCTTCCACAAAGTCATACCTTAAGACCCCATCCTTACAGGAGAATGTCGGCTTGCGTTCCTGCTGTAACCAAAGCACAGTTCTTCGTCTTACACGGCAGGGTTTCAAAAGAAGCTATGCCCGATAGCATACCTAGAGCGCTCCTTGGAGGAGGCGGGTGGCTACACGCAGAACTCCGTGCCAAATAAACTTTATTCAAGGAAGGGACCAGTGTGTAGCTAGTGTGTATATTTACTTGGTAGAAATCACAAGGAGGTAAGCTGCGTGTCCGCTGGAAACGGGATCTTGATGGCACAAGCCTTGCTTTCCAATTTTGAATGCTCCATTCATGCTGCCTTGAAGCTACCTAAATAACAGTTTTAGGACTGCTTTCTAGTCACTGTAGGAAGGGCTCTGGGAAGGGAACGAGTGTTCTCTACATCAACAGGGTGCCTTCATAGCCTGGGTGGGAGCCTCTCCTGAGACGCTCTAGAGATAAAAGGAAACTTGACGTGAGTCCTTTCCTCAAGGTAAAGCCTTGAATAGCCCTGCCAGAGCTAAGCTTGGAGCAGTTTCCTTGAGGCATTAGTTTCAGGTCTGTTTTCTTTTAAGGTTAGTAAGCTTTTCAAGACACCGAGGACCTCGCGAGGGCACCCTATTCCCTGCAACAACACCGAGTAACGGCAGGCTCCACTGGGCTACTAAGAAACATCCAGGCCCGGGAACCTTTCCCAGTTACTCTGTGTATTTTGTGTGTAGGGCAACACACTGCACTCTGACTTGGAAGAGCTAGATTTCCTCAGCTCTCCAACAGCTCCAGGAAATGGGTTCTCTCACATCCTACGTGTCATGCAAATCTGCCTCATTGCCCTAGGCTGAAGGGCACTGAGAAACCAAAACTGCTTCGCATTCCTTCCACAAAGTCATAGCTTAAGGCCCCATCCTTACAGGAGAAAGTAGGCTTGCGTTTCTGTTGTAAACAAAGCACAATTCTGCCTCTTACACGGCATCGTTTTAGAAGAAGCTAAGCGCGATAGCATACCTAGAGCGCTCCTTGGGGGAGGCGGTTGGCTACACGCAGAACTCCGTGCCAAATAAACTTTATTCAAGGAAGTGACCAGTGGGTAGCTTGAGGGTTCATTTACTTGGTAGAAATCACAAGGAGGTAGGCTGCATGTTCGCTGGAAACGCGGACCTGATGGCACAGGCCTTGCTTTCCCATTTTGAATGCTCCATTCATGGTGCCTTGGAGCTACCTAAAAAACAGTTTTAGGACGGGTCTCTAGTCACTGTAGGCAGGGCTCTGGGAAGGGAACGAGTGTTCTCTCCATCAACAGGGTGCTTCCATAGCCTGGGTGGGAGCCTCTCCTGAGACGCTCTAGAGCTAAAAGGAAATTTGACGTGAGTCCTTTCCTCAAGGTAAAGCCTTGAAGAGCCCTGCCGAAGCTAAGTTTGGAGCAGTTTACATGAGGCATTAGTTTCAGGTCTGTTTTCTTTTAAGGTTAGTAAACTTTTCAAGACACCGAGGATCACTCGTGGACAACCTATTCCCTGCAAAAACACCGAGTACCGGCAGGCTCCACTGGGCTGCTAATAAACATCCAGGCCCGGAAACCTTTGCCAGTCACTCTGTGTATTTTGTGTGTAGGGCAACACACTGCACTCTTCCTTGGAAGAGCTAGATTTCTTCAGCTCTCCAACTGCTCCAGGAAATGGGTTCTCTCACATCCTACGTGTCATGCAAATCTGCCTCATTGCCCTAGGCTGAGCGGCACTGAGAAACCAAAACTGCTTCGCATTCCTTCCACAAAGTCATACCTTAAGACCCCATCCTTGCAGGAGAAAGTCGGCTTGCGTTCCAGCTGTAACCAAAGCACAGTCCTTCCTCTTACACGGCAGGGTTTTAGAAGAAGCTAAGCGCGATAGCATACCTAGAGCGCTCCTAGGGGGAGTTGGTTGGCTACACGCAGAACTCCGTGCCAAATAAACTTTATTCAAGGAAGGGACCAGTGTGTAGCTTGAGGGTACATTTACTTGGTAGAAATCACAAGGAGGTAGGATGTGTGTTCGCTGGAAACGGGGACCTAATGGCACAAGCCTTGCTTTCCCATTTTGAATGCTCCATTAATGCTGCCTTGAAGCTACCTAAATAACAGTTTTAGGACGGGTCTCTAGTCACTGTAGGCAGGGCTCTGGGAAGGGAACGAGAGTTCTCTACATCAACAGGGTGCTTTCATACCCTGGGTCGGAGCTTCTCCTGAGACGCTCTAGAGCTAAAAGGAATCTTGACGTGAGTCCTTTCCTCAATGTAAAGCCTTGAATAGCCCTGCCGAAGCTAAGCTTGGAGCAGTTTCCTAGAGGCATTAGTTTCAGGTCTGTTTTCTTTTAAGGTTAGGAAGCTTTTCAAGACACCGAGGACCTCGCGTGGGCACCCTCTTCCCTGCCAGAACACCGAGTAACGGCAGGCTCCACTGGGCTGCTAAGAAAC
The DNA here is from genome assembly GCF_028021215.1 of Eschrichtius robustus. Taxonomy (NCBI): domain Eukaryota; kingdom Metazoa; phylum Chordata; class Mammalia; order Artiodactyla; family Eschrichtiidae; genus Eschrichtius; species Eschrichtius robustus. Next base: position 37,472,216 of record NC_090840.1, read on the forward strand.
ATCCAGTCCCGGAAACCTTTCCCAGTCACTCTGTGTATTTTGAGTGTAGGGCAACACACTGCACTCCTCCTTGGGAGAGCCAGATTTCCTCAGCACTCTTATGGCTCCAGGAAATGCGTTCTCTCATGATCTCCACGTCATGCAAATCTGCCTCATTGCCCTAGGCTGAACGGCACTGAGAAACAAAAACTGCTTCGCATTCCTTCCACAAAGTCATACCTTAAGACCCCATCCTTACAGGAGAATGTCGGCTTGCGTTCCTGCTGTAACCAAAGCACAGCTCTTCCTCTTACACGGCAGGGTTTCAAAAGAAGCTATGCCCGATAGCATACTTAGAGCGCTCCTTGGAGGAGGCGGGTGGCTACACGCAGAACTCCGTGCCAAATAAACTTTATTCAAGGAAGGGACCAGTGTGTAGCTAGTGTGTATATTTACTTGGTAGAAATCACAAGGAGGTAAGCTGCGTGTCCGCTGGAAACGGGATCTTGATGGCACAAGCCTTGCTTTCCCATTTTGCATGCTCCATTAATGCTGCCTTGAAGCTACCTAAATAACAGTTTTAGGACGGGTCTCTAGTCACTGTAGGCAGGGCTCTGGGAAGGGAACGAGTGTTCTCTACATCAACAGGTTGCTTTCGTAGCCTGAGTGGGAGCCTCTCCTGAGACGCTGTAGAGCTAAAAGGAAACTTGTCGTGAGTCCTTTCCTCAAGGTAAAGACTTGAATAGCCCTGCCAGAGCTAAGCTTGGAGCAGTTTCCTTGAGGCATTAGTTTCAGGTCTGTTTTATTTTAAGGTTAGTAAGCTTTTCAAGAAAGCAATGACCTCGCCTGGGCACCCTATTCCCTGCAAGAACACCGAGTACATGCAGTCTCCAATGGGCTGCTAAGAAACATCCAGGCCCGGAAACCTTTCCCAGTCACTCTGTGTATTTTGAGTGTAGGGCAACACACTGCACTCTTCCTTGGGAGAGCTAGATTTCCTCAGCACTCTTATGGCTCCAGGAAATGCGTTGTCAAATGTTCTCCACGTCATGCAAACCTGCCTCATTGCCCTAGGCTGAAGGGCACTGAGAAACCAAAACTGCTTCGCATTCCTTCCACAAAGTCATACCTTAAGACCCCATCCTTACAGGAGAATGTCGGCTTGCGTTTCTGTTGTAACCAAAGGTAAATTCTTCCTCTTACACGGCAGGGTTTTAGAAGAAGCTAAGCGCGATAGCATACCTAGAGCGCTCCTTTGGGGAGGCGGTTGGCTACACGCAGAACTCCGTTGGAAATAAACTTTATTCAAGGAAGGGACCAGTGGGTAGCTTGAGGGTCCATTTACTTGGTAGAAATCACAAGGAGGTAGGCTGCATGTTCGCTGGAAACGGGGACCTGATGGCACAGGCCTTGCTTTCCCATTTTGAATGCTCCATTCATGCTGCCTTGAACTACCTAAATAACAGTTTTAGGACGGGTCTCTAGTCACTGTAGGCAGGGCTCTGGGAAGGGAACGAGTGTTCTCTCCATTAACAGGGTGCTTCCATAGCCTGGGTGGGAGCCTCTCCTGAGACGCTCTAGAGCTAAAAGGAAATTTGACGTGAGTCCCTTCCTCAAGGTAAAGCCTTGAAGAGCCCTGCCGAAGCTAAGTTTGGAGCAGTTTACTTGAGGCATTACTTTCAGGTCTGTTTTCTTTTAAGGTTAGTAAGCTTTTCAAGACACCGAGGATCACTCGTGGACAACCTATTCACTGCAAAAACACCGAGTACCGGCAGGCTCCACTGGGCTACTAAGAAACATCCAGGCCCGGGAACCTTTCCCAGTTACTCTGTGTATTTTGTGTGTAGGGCAACACACTGCACTCTGACTTGGAAGAGCTAGATTTCCTCAGCTCTCCAACAGCTCCAGGAAATGTGTTCTCTCACGTCCTACATGTCATGCAAATCTGCCTCATTGCCCTAGGCTGAGCGGCACTGAGAAACCAAAAGTGCTTCGCATTCCTTCTACAAATTCATACCTTAAGACCACATCCTTACAGGAGAAAGTCGGCTTGCGTTCCTGCTGTAACCAAGGCACAGTTCTTCCTCTTACACAGCAGGGTTTTAGAAGAAGCTAAGCGCGATAGCATACCTAGAGCGCTCCTTTGGGGAGGCGGTTGGCTACACGCAGAACTCCGTTGGAAATAAACTTTATTCAAGGAAGGGACCAGTAGGTAGCTTGAGGGTCCATTTACTTGGTAGAAATCACAAGGAGGTAGGCTGCATGTTCGCTGGAAACGGGGACCTGATGGCACAAGCCTTGCTTTCCCATTTTGAAAGCTCCATTCATGCAGCCTTGAAGCTACCTAAATAACAGTTTTAGGACGGGTCTCTAGTCACTGTAGGCAGGGCTCTGGGAAGGGAACGAGTGTTCTCTACATCAACAGGTTGCTTTCGTAGCCTGAGTGGGAGCCTCTCCTGAGACGCTGTAGAGCTAAAAGGAAACTTGACGTGAGTCCTTTCCTCAAGGTAAAGCCTTGAATAGCCCTGCCAGAGCTAAGCTTGGAGCAGTTTCATTGAGGCATTAGTTTCAGGTCTGTTTTCTTTTAAGGTTAGTAAGCTTTTCAGGACACCGAGGACCTCGCCTGGGCACCCTATTCCCTGCAAGAACACCGAGTACATGCAGTCTCCAATGGGCTGCTAAGAAACTTCCAGGCCCGGAAACCTTTCCCAGTCACTCTGTGTATTTTGAGTGTAGGGCAACACACTGCACTCTTCCTTGGGAGAGCTAGATTTCCTCAGCCCTCTTATGGCTCCAGGAAATGTGTTCTCTCATGTCCTCCACGTCATGCAAACCTGCCTCATTGCCCTAGGCTGAAGGGCACTGAGAAACCAAAACTGCTTCGCATTCCTTCCACAAAGTCATAGCTTAAGGCCCCATCCTTACAGGAGAAAGTCGGCTTGCGTTTCTGTTGTAACCAAAGCGCAATTCTTCCTCTTACACGGCAGGGTTTTAGAAGAAGCTAAGCGCGATAGCATACCTAGAGCGCTCCTTTGGGGAGGCGGTTGGCTACACGCAGAACTCCGTTGGAAATAAACTTTATTCAAGGAAGGGACCAGTGGGTAGCTTGAGGGTCCATTTACTTGGTAGAAATCACAAGGAGGTAGGCTGCATGTTCGCTGGAAACGGGGACCTGATGGCACAGGCCTTGCTTTCCCATTTTGAATGCTGCATTCAAGCTGCCTTGAACTACCTAAATAACAGTTTTAGGACGGGTCTCTAGTCACTGTAGGCAGGGCTCTGGGAAGGGAAAGAGTGTTTTCTACATCAACAGGGTGCTTTTATAGCCTGGGTGGGAGCTTCTCCTGAGAAGCTCTAGAGCTAAAAGGAAACATGACTTGAGTCCTTTCCTCAAGGTAAAGCCTTGAATAGCCCTACCGAAGCTAAGTTTGCAGCAGTTTCCTTGAGGCATTAGTTTCAGGTCTGTTTTATTTTAAGGTTAGTAAGCTTTTCAAGAAAGCGAGGACCTCGCCTGGGCACCCTATTCCCTGCAAAAACACCGAGTACAGGCAGGCTCCACTGGGCTGCTAATAAACATCCAGGCCCGGAAACCTTTCCCAGTCACTCTGTGTATTTTGAGTGTAGGGCAACACACTGCACTCTTCCTTGGGAGAGCTAGATTTCCTCAGCCCTCTTATGGCTCCAGGAAATGTGTTCTCTCATGTCCTCCACGTCATGCAAATCTGCCTCATCGCCCTAGGCTGAAGGGCACTGAGAAACAAAAACTGCTTCGCATTCCTTCCACAAAGTCATACCTTAAGACCCCATCCTTACAGGAGAATGTCGGCTTGCGTTTCTGTTGTAACCAAAGGTAAATTCTTCCTCTTACACGGCAGGGTTTTAGAAGAAGCTAAGCGCGATAGCATACCTAGAGCGCTCCTTTGGGGAGGCGGTTGGCTACACGCAGAACTCCGTTGGAAATAAACTTTATTCAAGGAAGGGACCAGTGGGTAGCTTGAGGGTCCATTTACTTGGTAGAAATCACAAGGAGGTAGGCTGCATGTTCGCTGGAAACGGGGACCTGATGGCACAGGCCTTGCTTTCCCATTTTGAATGCTCCATTCATGCTGCCTTGAACTACCTAAATAACAGTTTTAGGACGGGTCTCTAGTCACTGTAGGCAGGGCTCTGGGAAGGGAACGAGTGTTCTCTCCATTAACAGGGTGCTTCCATAGCCTGGGTGAGAGCCTCTCCTGAGACGCTCTAGAGCTAAAAGGAAATTTGACGTGAGTCCCTTCCTCAAGGTAAAGCCTTGAAGAGCCCTGCCGAAGCTAAGTTTGGAGCAGTTTACTTGAGGCATTACTTTCAGGTCTGTTTTCTTTTAAGGTTAGTAAGCTTTTCAAGACACCGAGGATCACTCGTGGACAACCTATTCACTGCAAAAACACCGAGTACCGGCAGGCTCCACTGGGCTACTAAGAAACATCCAGGCCCGGGAACCTTTCCCAGTCACTCTGTGTATTTTGAGTGTAGGGCAACACACTGCACTCTTCCTTGGGAGAGCCAGATTTCCTCAGCACTCTTATGGCTCTAGGAAATGCGTTGTCTCATGTTCTCCACGTCATGCAAATCTGCCTCATTGCCCTAGGCTGAGCGGCACTGAGAAACCAAAACTGCTTCGCATTCCTTCCACAAAGTCATACCTTAAGACCCCATCCTTGCAGGAGAAAGTCGGCTTGCGTTCCAGCTGTAACCAAAGCACAGTCCTTCCTCTTACACGGCAGGGTTTTAGACGAAGCTAAGCGCGATAGCATACCTTGAGCGCTCCTTGGGGGAGTTGGTTGGCTACACGCAGAACTCCGTGCCAAATAGACTTTATTCAAGGAAGGGACCAGTGTGTAGCTTGAGGGTACATTTACTAGGTAGAAATCACAAGGAGGTAGGATGTGTGTTCGCTGGAAACGGGGACCTGATGGCACAAGCCTTGCTTTCCCATTTTGAATGCTCCATTAATGCTGCCTTGAAGCTACCTAAATAACAGTTTTAGGACGGGTCTCTAGTCACTGTAGGCAGGGCTCTGGGAAGGGAACGAGAGTTCTCTACATCAACAGGGTGCTTTCATACCCTGGGTCGGAGCTTCTCCTGAGACGCTCTAGAGCTAAAAGGAATCTTGACGTGAGTCCTTTCCTCAATGTAAAGCCTTGAATAGCCCTGCCGAAGCTAAGCTTGGAGCAGTTTCCTTGAGGCATTAGTTTCAGGTCTGTTTTCTTTTAAGGTTAGGAAGCTTTTCAAGACACCGAGGACCTCGCGTGGGCACCCTCTTCCCTGCCAGAACACCGAGTAACGGCAGGCTCCACTGGGCTGCTAAGAATCATCCAGTCCCGGAAACCTTGCCCAGTCACTCTGTGTATTTTGAGTGTAGGGCAACACACTGCACTCTTCCTTGGGAGAGCCAGATTTCCTCAGCACTCTTATGGCTCCAGGAAATGCGTTGTCTCATGTTCTCCACGTCATGCAAATCTGCCTCATTGCCCTAGGCTGAAGGGCACGGAGAAACCAAAACTGCTTCGCATTCCTTCCACAAAGTCATACCTTAAGACCCTATCCTTACAGGAGAATGTCGGCTTGCGTTCCTGCTGTAACAAAGCACAGTTCTTCCTCTTACACGGCAGGGTTTCAAAAGAAGCTATGCCCGATAGCATACCTAGAGCGCTCCTTGGAGGAGGCGGGTGGCTACACGCAGAACTCCGTGCCAAATAAACTTTATTCAAGGAAGGGACCAGTGGGTAGCTAGTGTGTATATTTACTTGGTAGAAATCACAAGGAGGTAAGCTGCGTGTCCGCTGGAAACGGGATCTTGATGGCACAAGCCTTGCTTTCCAATTTTGAATGCTCCATTCATGCTGCCTTGAAGCTACCTAAATAACAGTTTTAGGACGGCTTTCTAGTCACTGTAGGAAGGGCTCTGGGAAGGGAACGAGTGTTCTCTACATCAACAGGGTGCCTTCATAGCCTGGGTGGGAGCCTCTCCTGAGACGCTCTAGAGATAAAAGGAAACTTGACGAGAGTCCTTTCCTCAAGGTAAAGCCTTGAATAGCCCTGCCAGAGCTAAGCTTGGAGCAGTTTCCTTGAGGCATTAGTTTCAGGTCTGTTTTCTTTTAAGGTTAGTAAGCTTGTCAAGACAGCGAGGACCTCGCGTGGGCACCCTATTCCCTGCAAGAACACCGAGTAACGGCAGGCTCCACTGGGCTACTAAGAAACATCCAGGCCCGGGAACCTTTCCCAGTTACTCTGTGTATTTTGTGTGTAGGGCAACACACTGCACTCTTCCTTGGAAGAGCTAGATTCCCTCAGCTCTCCAACAGCTCCAGGAAATGTGTTCTCTCATGTCCTACGTGTCATGCAAATCTGCCTCATTGCCCTAGGCTGAGCGGCACTGAGAAACCAAAAGTGCTTCGCATTCCTTCTACAAATTCATACCTTAAGACCACATCCTTACAGGAGAAAGTCGGCTTGCGTTCCTGCTGTAACCAAAGCACAGTTCTTCCTCTTACACTACAGGGTTTTAGAAGAAACCAAGTGCGATAGCATATCTAGAGCGCTCCTTGGGGGAGGCGGGTGGCTACACGCAGAACTTCGTTGCAAATAAACTTTATTCAAGGAAGGGACCAGTAGGTAGCTTGAGGGTCCATTTACTTGGTAGAAATCACAAGGAGGTAGGCTGCATGTTCGCTGGAAACGGGGACCTGATGGCACAAGCCTTGCTTTCCCATTTTGAAAGCTCCATTCATGCAGCCTTGAAGCTACCTAAATAACAGTTTTAGGACGGGTCTCTAGTCACTGTAGGCAGGGCTCTGGGAAGGGAACGAGTGTTCTCTACATCAACAGGTTGCTTTCGTAGCCTGAGTGGGAGCCTCTCCTGAGACGCTGTAGAGCTAAAAGGAAACTTGACGTGAGTCCTTTCCTCAAGGTAAAGCCTTGAATAGCCCTGCCAGAGCTAAGCTTGGAGCAGTTTCATTGAGGCATTAGTTTCAGGTCTGTTTTCTTTTAAGGTTAGTAAGCTTTTCAGGACACCGAGGACCTCGCCTGGGCACCCTATTCCCTGCAAGAACACCGAGTACATGCAGTCTCCAATGGGCTGCTAAGAAACATCCAGGCCCGGAAACCTTTCCCAGTCACTCTGTGTATTTTGAGTGTAGGGCAACACACTGCACTCTTCCTTGGGAGAGCTAGATTTCCTCAGCACTCTTATGGCTCCAGGAAATGTGTTCTCTCATGTCCTCCACGTCATGCAAACCTGCCTCATTGCCCTAGGCTGAAGGGCACTGAGAAACCAAAACTGCTTCGCATTCCTTCCACAAAGTCATAGCTTAAGGCCCCATCCTTACAGGAGAAAGTCGGCTTGCGTTTCTGTTGTAACCAAAGCGCAATTCTTCCTCTTACACGGCAGGGTTTTAGAAGAAGCTAAGCGCGATAGCATACCTAGAGCGCTCCTTTGGGGAGGCGGTTGGCTACACGCAGAACTCCGTTGGAAATAAACTTTATTCAAGGAAGGGACCAGTGGGTAGCTTGAGGGTCCATTTACTTGGTAGAAATCACAAGGAGATAGGCTGCATGTTCGCTGGAAACGGGGACCTGATGGCACAGGCCTTGCTTTCCCATTTTGAATGCTGCATTCAAGCTGCCTTGAACTACCTAAATAACAGTTTTAGGACGGGTCTCTAGTCACTGTAGGCAGGGCTCTGGGAAGGGAAAGAGTGTTTTCTACATCAACAGGGTGCTTTTATAGCCTGGGTGGGAGCTTCTCCTGAGAAGCTCTAGAGCTAAAAGGAAACATGACTTGAGTCCTTTCCTCAAGGTAAAGCCTTGAATAGCCCTACCGAAGCTAAGTTTGCAGCAGTTTCCTTGAGGCATTAGTTTCAGGTCTGTTTTATTTTAAGGTTAGTAAGCTTTTCAAGAAAGCGAGGACCTCGCCTGGGCACCCTATTCCCTGCAAAAACACCGAGTACAGGCAGGCTCCACTGGGCTGCTAATAAACATCCAGGCCCGGAAACCTTTCCCAGTCACTCTGTGTATTTTGAGTGTAGGGCAACACACTGCACTCTTCCTTGGGAGAGCTAGATTTCCTCAGCCCTCTTATGGCTCCAGGAAATGTGTTCTCTCATGTCCTCCACGTCATGCAAATCTGCCTCATTGCCCTAGGCTGAAGGGCACTGAGAAACAAAAACTGCTTCGCATTCCTTCCACAAAGTCATACCTTAAGACCCCATCCTTACAGGAGAATGTCGGCTTGCGTTTCTGTTGTAACCAAAGGTAAATTCTTCCTCTTACACGGCAGGGTTTTAGAAGAAGCTAAGCGCGATAGCATACCTAGAGCGCTCCTTTGGGGAGGCGGTTGGCTACACGCAGAACTCCGTTGGAAATAAACTTTATTCAAGGAAGGGACCAGTGGGTAGCTTGAGGGTCCATTTACTTGGTAGAAATCACAAGGAGGTAGGCTGCATGTTCGCTGGAAACGGGGACCTGATGGCACAGGCCTTGCTTTCCCATTTTGAATGCTCCATTCATGCTGCCTTGAACTACCTAAATAACAGTTTTAGGACGGGTCTCTAGTCACTGTAGGCAGGGCTCTGGGAAGGGAACGAGTGTTCTCTCCATTAACAGGGTGCTTCCATAGCCTGGGTGGGAGCCTCTCCTGAGAAGCTCTAGAGCTAAAAGGAAACATGACTTGAGTCCTTTCCTCAAGGTAAAGCCTTGAATAGCCCTACCGAAGCTAAGTTTGCAGCAGTTTCCTTGAGGCATTAGTTTCAGGTCTGTTTTATTTTAAGGTTAGTAAGCTTTTCAAGAAAGCGAGGACCTCGCCTGGGCACCCTATTCCCTGCAAAAACACCGAGTACAGGCAGGCTCCACTGGGCTGCTAAGAAACATCCAGTCCCGGAAACCTTTCCCAGTCACTCTGTGTATTTTGAGTGTAGGGCAACACACTGCACTCTTCCTTGGGAGAGCCAGATTTCCTCAGCACTCTTATGGCTCTAGGAAATGCGTTGTCTCATGTTCTCCACGTCATGCAAATCTGCCTCATTGCCCTAGGCTGAATGGCACTGAGAAACCAAAACTGCTTCGCATTCCTTCCACAAAGTCGTACCTTAAGACCCCATCCTTACAGGAGAATGTCGGCTTGCGTTCCTGCTGTAACCAAAGCACAGTTCTTCCTCTTACACGGCAGGGTTTCAGAAGAAGCTAAGCGCGATAGCATACCTAGAGCGCTCCTTGGAGGAGGCGGGTGGCTACACGCAGAACTCCGTGCCAAATAAACTTTATTCAAGGAAGGGACCAGTGTGTAGCTAGTGTGTATATTTACTTGGTAGAAATCACAAGGAGGTAGGATGTGTGTTCGCTGGAAACGGGATCTTGATGGCACAAGCCTTGCTTTCCAATTTTGAATGCTCCATTCATGCTGCCTTGAAGCTACCTAAATAACAGTTTTAGGACTGCTTTCTAGTCACTGTAGGAAGGGCTCTGGGAAGGGAACGAGTGTTCTCTACATCAACAGGGTGCCTTCATAGCCTGGGTGGGAGCCTCTCCTGAGACGCTCTAGAGATAAAAGGAAACTTGACGTGAGTCCTTTCCTCAATGTAAAGCCTTGAATAGCCCTGCCAGAGCTAAGCTGGAGCAGTTTCCTTGAGGCATTAGTTTCAGGTCTGTTTTCTTTTAAGGTTAATAAGCTTTTCAAGACACCGAGGACCTCGCGAGGGCACCCTATTCCCTGCAACAACACCGAGTAACGGCTGGCTCCACTGGGCTACTAAGAAACATCCAGGCCCGGAAACCTTTCCCAGTTACTCTGTGTATTTTGTGTGTAGGGCAACACACTGCACTCTGACTTGGAAGAGCTAGATTTCCTCAGCTCTCCAACAGCTCCAGGAAATGTGTTCTCTCACGTCCTCCACGTCATGCAAATCTGCCTCATTTCCCTAGGCTGAAGGGCACTGAGAAACAAAAACTGCTTCGCATTCCTTCCACAAAGTCATAGCTTAAGGCCCCATCCTTACAGGAGAAAGTAGGCTTGCGTTTCTGTTGTAACCAAAGCAGAATTCTGCCTCTTACACGGCATCGTTTTAGAAGAAGCTAAGCGCTATAGCATACCTAGAGCGCTCCTTGGGGGAGGCGGTTGGCTACACGCAGAACTCCGTGCCAAATAAACTTTATTCAAGGAAGGGAACAGTGGGTAGCTTGAGGGTCCATTTACTTGGTAGAAATCACAAGGAGGTAGGCTGCATGTTCGCTGGAAACGCGGACCTGATGGCACAGGCCTTGCTTTCCCATGTTGAATGCTCCATTCATGGTGCCTTGGAGCTACCTAAAAAACAGTTTTAGGACGGGTCTCTAGTCACTGTAGGCAGGGCTCTGGGAAGGGAACGAGTGTTCTCTCCATCAACAGGGTGCTTCCATAGCCTGGGTGGGAGCCTCTCCTGAGACGCTCTAGAGCTAAAAGGAAATTTGACGTGAGTCCTTTCCTCAAGGTAAAGCCTTGAAGAGCCCTGCCGAAGCTAAGTTTGGAGCAGTTTACTTGAGGCATTAGTTTCAGGTCTGTTTTCTTTTAAGGTTAGTAAACTTTTCAAGACACCGAGGATCACTCGTGGACAACCTATTCCCTGCAAAAACACCGAGTACCGGCAGGCTCCACTGGGCTGCTAATAAACATCCAGGCCCGGAAACCTTTGCCAGTCACTCTGTGTATTTTGTGTGTAGGGCAACAAACTGCACCCTTCCTTGGAAGAGCTAGATTTCCTCAGCTCTCCAACTGCTCCAGGAAATGGGTTCTCTCACATCCTACGTGTCATGCAAATTTGCCTCATTGCCCTAGGCTGAGCGGCACTGAGAAACCAAAACTGCTTCGCATTCCTTCCACAAAGTCATACCTTAAGACCCCATCCTTGCAGGAGAAAGTCGGCTTGCGTTCCTGCTGTAACCAAAGCACAGTTCTTCCTCTTACACTACAGGGTTTTAGAAGAAACCAAGTGCGATAGCATATCTAGAGCGCTCCTTGGGGGAGGCGGGTGGCTACACGCAGAACTCCGTTGCAAATAAACTTTATTCAAGGAAGGGACCAGTAGGTAGCTTGAGGGTCCATTTACTTGGTAGAAATCACAAGGAGGTAGGCTGCATGTTCGCTGGAAACGGGGACCTGATGGCACAAGCCTTGCTTTCCCATTTTGAAAGCTCCATTCATGCAGCCTTGAAGCTACCTAAATAACAGTTTTAGGACGGGTCTCTAGTCACTGTAGGCAGGGCTCTGGGAAGGGAACGAGTGTTCTCTACATCAACAGGTTGCTTTCGTAGCCTGAGTGGGAGCCTCTCCTGAGACGCTGTAGAGCTAAAAGGAAACTTGACGTGAGTCCTTTCCTCAAGGTAAAGCCTTGAATAGCCCTGCCAGAGCTAAGCTTGGAGCAGTTTCATTGAGGCATTAGTTTCAGGTCTGTTTTCTTTTAAGGTTAGTAAGCTTTTCAGGACACCGAGGACCTCGCCTGGGCACCCTATTCCCTGCAAGAACACCGAGTACATGCAGTCTCCAATGGGCTGCTAAGAAACATCCAGGCCCGGAAACCTTTCCCAGTCACTCTGTGTATTTTGAGTGTAGGGCAACACACTGCACTCTTCCTTGGGAGAGCTAGATTTCCTCAGCACTCTTATGGCTCCAGGAAATGTGTTCTCTCATGTCCTCCACGTCATGCAAACCTGCCTCATTGCCCTAGGCTGAAGGGCACTGAGAAACCAAAACTGCTTCGCATTCCTTCCACAAAGTCATAGCTTAAGGCCCCATCCTTACAGGAGAAAGTCGGCTTGCGTTTCTGTTGTAACCAAAGCGCAATTCTTCCTCTTACACGGCAGGGTTTTAGAAGAAGCTAAGCGCGATAGCATACCTAGAGCGCTCCTTTGGGGAGGCGGTTGGCTACACGCAGAACTCCGTTGGAAATAAACTTTATTCAAGGAAGGGACCAGTGGGTAGCTTGAGGGTCCATTTACTTGGTAGAAATCACAAGGAGGTAGGCTGCATGTTCGCTGGAAACGGGGACCTGATGGCACAGGCCTTGCTTTCCCATTTTGAATGCTGCATTCAAGCTGCCTTGAACTACCTAAATAACAGTTTTAGGACGGGTCTCTAGTCACTGTAGGCAGGGCTCTGGGAAGGGAAAGAGTGTTTTCTACATCAACAGGGTGCTTTTATAGCCTGGGTGGGAGCTTCTCCTGAGAAGCTCTAGAGCTAAAAGGAAACATGACTTGAGTCCTTTCCTCAAGGTAAAGCCTTGAATAGCCCTACCGAAGCTAAGTTTGCAGCAGTTTCCTTGAGGCATTAGTTTCAGGTCTGTTTTATTTTAAGGTTAGTAAGCTTTTCAAGAAAGCGAGGACCTCGCCTGGGCACCCTATTCCCTGCAAAAACACCGAGTACAGGCAGGCTCCACTGGGCTGCTAATAAACATCCAGGCCCGGAAACCTTTCCCAGTCACTCTGTGTATTTTGAGTGTAGGGCAACACACTGCACTCTTCCTTGGGAGAGCTAGATTTCCTCAGCCCTCTTATGGCTCCAGGAAATGTGTTCTCTCATGTCCTCCACGTCATGCAAATCTGCCTCATTGCCCTAGGCTGAAGGGCACTGAGAAACAAAAACTGCTTCGCATTCCTTCCACAAAGTCATACCTTAAGACCCCATCCTTACAGGAGAATGTCGGCTTGCGTTTCTGTTGTAACCAAAGGTAAATTCTTCCTCTTACACGGCAGGGTTTTAGAAGAAGCTAAGCGCGATAGCATACCTAGAGCGCTCCTTTGGGGAGGCGGTTGGCTACACGCAGAACTCCGTTGGAAATAAACTTTATTCAAGGAAGGGACCAGTGGGTAGCTTGAGGGTCCATTTACTTGGTAGAAATCACAAGGAGGTAGGCTGCATGTTCGCTGGAAACGGGGACCTGATGGCACAGGCCTTGCTTTCCCATTTTGAATGCTCCATTCATGCTGCCTTGAACTACCTAAATAACAGTTTTAGGACGGGTCTCTAGTCACTGTAGGCAGGGCTCTGGGAAGGGAACGAGTGTTCTCTCCATTAACAGGGTGCTTCCATAGCCTGGGTGGGAGCCTCTCCTGAGACGCTCTAGAGCTAAAAGGAAATTTGACGTGAGTCCCTTCCTCAAGGTAAAGCCTTGAAGAGCCCTGCCGAAGCTAAGTTTGGAGCAGTTTACTTGAGGCATTACTTTCAGGTCTGTTTTCTTTTAAGGTTAGTAAGCTTTTCAAGACACCGAGGATCACTCGTGGACAACCTATTCACTGCAAAAACACCGAGTACCGGCAGGCTCCACTGGGCTACTAAGAAACATCCAGGCCCGGGAACCTTTCCCAGTTACTCTGTGTATTTTGTGTGTAGGGCAACACACTGCACTCTGACTTGGAAGAGCTAGATTTCCTCAGCTCTCCAACAGCTCCAGGAAATGTGTTCTCTCACGTCCTACATGTCATGCAAATCTGCCTCATTGCCCTAGGCTGAGCGGCACTGAGAAACCAAAAGTGCTTCGCATTCCTTCTACAAATTCATACCTTAAGACCACATCCTTACAGGAGAAAGTCGGCTTGCGTTCCTGCTGTAACCAAGGCACAGTTCTTCCTCTTACACAGCAGGGTTTTAGAAGAAGCTAAGCGCGATAGCATACCTAGAGCGCTCCTTTGGGGAGGCGGTTGGCTACACGCAGAACTCCGTTGGAAATAAACTTTATTCAAGGAAGGGACCAGTAGGTAGCTTGAGGGTCCATTTACTTGGTAGAAATCACAAGGAGGTAGGCTGCATGTTCGCTGGAAACGGGGACCTGATGGCACAAGCCTTGCTTTCCCATTTTGAAAGCTCCATTCATGCTGCCTTGAAGCTACCTAAATAACAGTTTTAGGACGGGTCTCTAGTCACTGTAGGCAGGGCTCTGGGAAGGGAACGAGTGTTCTCTACATCAACAGGTTGCTTTCGTAGCCTGAGTGGGAGCCTCTCCTGAGACGCTGTAGAGCTAAAAGGAAACTTGACGTGAGTCCTTTCCTCAAGGTAAAGCCTTGAATAGCCCTGCCAGAGCTAAGCTTGGAGCAGTTTCATTGAGGCATTAGTTTCAGGTCTGTTTTCTTTTAAGGTTAGTAAGCTTTTCAGGACACCGAGGACCTCGCCTGGGCACCCTATTCCCTGCAAGAACACCGAGTACATGCAGTCTCCAATGGGCTGCTAAGAAACTTCCAGGCCCGGAAACCTTTCCCAGTCACTCTGTGTATTTTGAGTGTAGGGCAACACACTGCACTCTTCCTTGGGAGAGCTAGATTTCCTCAGCACTCTTATGGCTCCAGGAAATGTGTTCTCTCATGTCCTCCACGTCATGCAAACCTGCCTCATTGCCCTAGGCTGAAGGGCACTGAGAAACCAAAACTGCTTCGCATTCCTTCCACAAAGTCATAGCTTAAGGCCCCATCCTTACAGGAGAAAGTCGGCTTGCGTTTCTGTTGTAACCAAAGCGCAATTCTTCCTCTTACACGGCAGGGTTTTAGAAGAAGCTAAGCGCGATAGCATACCTAGAGCGCTCCTTTGGGGAGGCGGTTGGCTACACGCAGAACTCCGTTGGAAATAAACTTTATTCAAGGAAGGGACCAGTGGGTAGCTTGAGGGTCCATTTACTTGGTAGAAATCACAAGGAGGTAGGCTGCATGTTCGCTGGAAACGGGGACCTGATGGCACAGGCCTTGCTTTCCCATTTTGAATGCTGCATTCAAGCTGCCTTGAACTACCTAAATAACAGTTTTAGGACGGGTCTCTAGTCACTGTAGGCAGGGCTCTGGGAAGGGAAAGAGTGTTTTCTACATCAACAGGGTGCTTTTATAGCCTGGGTGGGAGCTTCTCCTGAGAAGCTCTAGAGCTAAAAGGAAACATGACTTGAGTCCTTTCCTCAAGGTAAAGCCTTGAATAGCCCTACCGAAGCTAAGTTTGCAGCAGTTTCCTTGAGGCATTAGTTTCAGGTCTGTTTTATTTTAAGGTTAGTAAGCTTTTCAAGAAAGCGAGGACCTCGCCTGGGCACCCTATTCCCTGCAAAAACACCGAGTACAGGCAGGCTCCACTGGGCTGCTAATAAACATCCAGGCCCGGAAACCTTTCCCAGTCACTCTGTGTATTTTGAGTGTAGGGCAACACACTGCACTCTTCCTTGGGAGAGCTAGATTTCCTCAGCCCTCTTATGGCTCCAGGAAATGTGTTCTCTCATGTCCTCCACGTCATGCAAATCTGCCTCATCGCCCTAGGCTGAAGGGCACTGAGAAACAAAAACTGCTTCGCATTCCTTCCACAAAGTCATACCTTAAGACCCCATCCTTACAGGAGAATGTCGGCTTGCGTTTCTGTTGTAACCAAAGGTAAATTCTTCCTCTTACACGGCAGGGTTTTAGAAGAAGCTAAGCGCGATAGCATACCTAGAGCGCTCCTTTGGGGAGGCGGTTGGCTACACGCAGAACTCCGTTGGAAATAAACTTTATTCAAGGAAGGGACCAGTGGGTAGCTTGAGGGTCCATTTACTTGGTAGAAATCACAAGGAGGTAGGCTGCATGTTCGCTGGAAACGGGGACCTGATGGCACAGGCCTTGCTTTCCCATTTTGAATGCTCCATTCATGCTGCCTTGAACTACCTAAATAACAGTTTTAGGACGGGTCTCTAGTCACTGTAGGCAGGGCTCTGGGAAGGGAACGAGTGTTCTCTCCATTAACAGGGTGCTTCCATAGCCTGGGTGGGAGCCTCTCCTGAGACGCTCTAGAGCTAAAAGGAAATTTGACGTGAGTCCCTTCCTCAAGGTAAAGCCTTGAAGAGCCCTGCCGAAGCTAAGTTTGGAGCAGTTTACTTGAGGCATTACTTTCAGGTCTGTTTTCTTTTAAGGTTAGTAAGCTTTTCAAGACACCGAGGATCACTCGTGGACAACCTATTCACTGCAAAAACACCGAGTACCGGCAGGCTCCACTGGGCTACTAAGAAACATCCAGGCCCGGGAACCTTTCCCAGTCACTCTGTGTATTTTGAGTGTAGGGCAACACACTGCACTCTTCCTTGGGAGAGCCAGATTTCCTCAGCACTCTTATGGCTCTAGGAAATGCGTTGTCTCATGTTCTCCACGTCATGCAAATCTGCCTCATTGCCCTAGGCTGAATGGCACTGAGAAACCAAAACTGCTTCGCATTCCTTCCACAAAGTCGTACCTTAAGACCCCATCCTTACAGGAGAATGTCGGCTTGCGTTCCTGCTGTAACCAAAGCACAGTTCTTCCTCTTACACGGCAGGGTTTCAGAAGAAGCTAAGCGCGATAGCATACCTAGAGCGCTCCTTGGAGGAGGCGGGTGGCTACACGCAGAACTCCGTGCCAAATAAACTTTATTCAAGGAAGGGACCAGTGTGTAGCTAGTGTGTATATTTACTTGGTAGAAATCACAAGGAGGTAGGATGTGTGTTCGCTGGAAACGGGATCTTGATGGCACAAGCCTTGCTTTCCAATTTTGAATGCTCCATTCATGCTGCCTTGAAGCTACCTAAATAACAGTTTTAGGACTGCTTTCTAGTCACTGTAGGAAGGGCTCTGGGAAGGGAACGAGTGTTCTCTACATCAACAGGGTGCCTTCATAGCCTGGGTGGGAGCCTCTCCTGAGACGCTCTAGAGATAAAAGGAAACTTGACGTGAGTCCTTTCCTCAATGTAAAGCCTTGAATAGCCCTGCCAGAGCTAAGCTGGAGCAGTTTCCTTGAGGCATTAGTTTCAGGTCTGTTTTCTTTTAAGGTTAATAAGCTTTTCAAGACACCGAGGACCTCGCGAGGGCACCCTATTCCCTGCAACAACACCGAGTAACGGCAGGCTCCACTGGGCTACTAAGAAACATCCAGGCCCGGAAACCTTTCCCAGTTACTCTGTGTATTTTGTGTGTAGGGCAACACACTGCACTCTGACTTGGAAGAGCTAGATTTCCTCAGCTCTCCAACAGCTCCAGGAAATGTGTTCTCTCACGTCCTCCACGTCATGCAAATCTGCCTCATTTCCCTAGGCTGAAGGGCACTGAGAAACAAAAACTGCTTCGCATTCCTTCCACAAAGTCATAGCTTAAGGCCCCATCCTTACAGGAGAAAGTAGGCTTGCGTTTCTGTTGTAACCAAAGCAGAATTCTGCCTCTTACACGGCATCGTTTTAGAAGAAGCTAAGCGCTATAGCATACCTAGAGCGCTCCTTGGGGGAGGCGGTTGGCTACACGCAGAACTCCGTGCCAAATAAACTTTATTCAAGGAAGGGACCAGTGGGTAGCTTGAGGGTCCATTTACTTGGTAGAAATCACAAGGAGGTAGGCTGCATGTTCGCTGGAAACGCGGACCTGATGGCACAGGCCTTGCTTTCCCATGTTGAATGCTCCATTCATGGTGCCTTGGAGCTACCTAAAAAACAGTTTTAGGACGGGTCTCTAGTCACTGTAGGCAGGGCTCTGGGAAGGGAACGAGTGTTCTCTCCATCAACAGGGTGCTTCCATAGCCTGGGTGGGAGCCTCTCCTGAGACGCTCTAGAGCTAAAAGGAAATTTGACGTGAGTGCTTTCCTCAAGGTAAAGCCTTGAAGAGCCCTGCCGAAGCTAAGTTTGGAGCAGTTTACTTGAGGCATTAGTTTCAGGTCTGTTTTCTTTTAAGGTTAGTAAACTTTTCAAGACACCGAGGATCACTCGTGGACAACCTATTCCCTGCAAAAACACCGAGTACCGGCAGGCTCCACTGGGCTGCTAATAAACATCCAGGCCCGGAAACCTTTGCCAGTCACTCTGTGTATTTTGTGTGTAGGGCAACAAACTGCACCCTTCCTTGGAAGAGCTAGATTTCCTCAGCTCTCCAACTGCTCCAGGAAATGGGTTCTCTCACATCCTACGTGTCATGCAAATTTGCCTCATTGCCCTAGGCTGAGCGGCACTGAGAAACCAAAACTGCTTCGCATTCCTTCCACAAAGTCATACCTTAAGACCCCATCCTTGCAGGAGAAAGTCGGCTTGCGTTCCAGCTGTAACCAAAGCACAGTCCTTCCTCTTACACGGCAGGGTTTTAGACGAAGCTAAGCGCGATAGCATACCTTGAGCGCTCCTTGGGGGAGTTGGTTGGCTACACGCAGAACTCCGTGCCAAATAGACTTTATTCAAGGAAGGGACCAGTGTGTAGCTTGAGGGTACATTTACTAGGTAGAAATCACAAGGAGGTAGGATGTGTGTTCGCTGGAAACGGGGACCTGATGGCACAAGCCTTGCTTTCCCATTTTGAATGCTCCATTAATGCTGCCTTGAAGCTACCTAAATAACAGTTTTAGGACGGGTCTCTAGTCACTGTAGGCAGGGCTCTGGGAAGGGAACGAGAGTTCTCTACATCAACAGGGTGCTTTCATACCCTGGGTCGGAGCTTCTCCTGAGACGCTCTAGAGCTAAAAGGAATCTTGACGTGAGTCCTTTCCTCAATGTAAAGCCTTGAATAGCCCTGCCGAAGCTAAGCTTGGAGCAGTTTCCTTGAGGCATTAGTTTCAGGTCTGTTTTCTTTTAAGGTTAGGAAGCTTTTCAAGACACCGAGGACCTCGCGTGGGCACCCTCTTCCCTGCCAGAACACCGAGTAACGGCAGGCTCCACTGGGCTGCTAAGAATCATCCAGTCCCGGAAACCTTGCCCAGTCACTCTGTGTATTTTGAGTGTAGGGCAACACACTGCACTCTTCCTTGGGAGAGCCAGATTTCCTCAGCACTCTTATGGCTCCAGGAAATGCGTTGTCTCATGTTCTCCACGTCATGCAAATCTGCCTCATTGCCCTAGGCTGAAGGGCACGGAGAAACCAAAACTGCTTCGCATTCCTTCCACAAAGTCATACCTTAAGACCCTATCCTTACAGGAGAATGTCGGCTTGCGTTCCTGCTGTAACAAAGCACAGTTCTTCCTCTTACACGGCAGGGTTTCAAAAGAAGCTATGCCCGATAGCATACCTAGAGCGCTCCTTGGAGGAGGCGGGTGGCTACACGCAGAACTCCGTGCCAAATAAACTTTATTCAAGGAAGGGACCAGTGGGTAGCTAGTGTGTATATTTACTTGGTAGAAATCACAAGGAGGTAAGCTGCGTGTCCGCTGGAAACGGGATCTTGATGGCACAAGCCTTGCTTTCCAATTTTGAATGCTCCATTCATGCTGCCTTGAAGCTACCTAAATAACAGTTTTAGGACGGCTTTCTAGTCACTGTAGGAAGGGCTCTGGGAAGGGAACGAGTGTTCTCTACATCAACAGGGTGCCTTCATAGCCTGGGTGGGAGCCTCTCCTGAGACGCTCTAGAGATAAAAGGAAACTTGACGAGAGTCCTTTCCTCAAGGTAAAGCCTTGAATAGCCCTGCCAGAGCTAAGCTTGGAGCAGTTTCCTTGAGGCATTAGTTTCAGGTCTGTTTTCTTTTAAGGTTAGTAAGCTTGTCAAGACAGCGAGGACCTCGCGTGGGCACCCTATTCCCTGCAAGAACACCGAGTAACGGCAGGCTCCACTGGGCTACTAAGAAACATCCAGGCCCGGGAACCTTTCCCAGTTACTCTGTGTATTTTGTGTGTAGGGCAACACACTGCACTCTTCCTTGGAAGAGCTAGATTCCCTCAGCTCTCCAACAGCTCCAGGAAATGTGTTCTCTCATGTCCTACGTGTCATGCAAATCTGCCTCATTGCCCTAGGCTGAGCGGCACTGAGAAACCAAAAGTGCTTCGCATTCCTTCTACAAATTCATACCTTAAGACCACATCCTTACAGGAGAAAGTCGGCTTGCGTTCCTGCTGTAACCAAAGCACAGTTCTTCCTCTTACACTACAGGGTTTTAGAAGAAACCAAGTGCGATAGCATATCTAGAGCGCTCCTTGGGGGAGGCGGGTGGCTACACGCAGAACTTCGTTGCAAATAAACTTTATTCAAGGAAGGGACCAGTAGGTAGCTTGAGGGTCCATTTACTTGGTAGAAATCACAAGGAGGTAGGCTGCATGTTCGCTGGAAACGGGGACCTGATGGCACAAGCCTTGCTTTCCCATTTTGAAAGCTCCATTCATGCAGCCTTGAAGCTACCTAAATAACAGTTTTAGGACGGGTCTCTAGTCACTGTAGGCAGGGCTCTGGGAAGGGAACGAGTGTTCTCTACATCAACAGGTTGCTTTCGTAGCCTGAGTGGGAGCCTCTCCTGAGACGCTGTAGAGCTAAAAGGAAACTTGACGTGAGTCCTTTCCTCAAGGTAAAGCCTTGAATAGCCCTGCCAGAGCTAAGCTTGGAGCAGTTTCATTGAGGCATTAGTTTCAGGTCTGTTTTCTTTTAAGGTTAGTAAGCTTTTCAGGACACCGAGGACCTCGCCTGGGCACCCTATTCCCTGCAAGAACACCGAGTACATGCAGTCTCCAATGGGCTGCTAAGAAACATCCAGGCCCGGAAACCTTTCCCAGTCACTCTGTGTATTTTGAGTGTAGGGCAACACACTGCACTCTTCCTTGGGAGAGCTAGATTTCCTCAGCACTCTTATGGCTCCAGGAAATGTGTTCTCTCATGTCCTCCACGTCATGCAAACCTGCCTCATTGCCCTAGGCTGAAGGGCACTGAGAAACCAAAACTGCTTCGCATTCCTTCCACAAAGTCATAGCTTAAGGCCCCATCCTTACAGGAGAAAGTCGGCTTGCGTTTCTGTTGTAACCAAAGCGCAATTCTTCCTCTTACACGGCAGGGTTTTAGAAGAAGCTAAGCGCGATAGCATACCTAGAGCGCTCCTTTGGGGAGGCGGTTGGCTACACGCAGAACTCCGTTGGAAATAAACTTTATTCAAGGAAGGGACCAGTGGGTAGCTTGAGGGTCCATTTACTTGGTAGAAATCACAAGGAGGTAGGCTGCATGTTCGCTGGAAACGGGGACCTGATGGCACAGGCCTTGCTTTCCCATTTTGAATGCTGCATTCAAGCTGCCTTGAACTACCTAAATAACAGTTTTAGGACGGGTCTCTAGTCACTGTAGGCAGGGCTCTGGGAAGGGAAAGAGTGTTTTCTACATCAACAGGGTGCTTTTATAGCCTGGGTGGGAGCTTCTCCTGAGAAGCTCTAGAGCTAAAAGGAAACATGACTTGAGTCCTTTCCTCAAGGTAAAGCCTTGAATAGCCCTACCGAAGCTAAGTTTGCAGCAGTTTCCTTGAGGCATTAGTTTCAGGTCTGTTTTATTTTAAGGTTAGTAAGCTTTTCAAGAAAGCGAGGACCTCGCCTGGGCACCCTATTCCCTGCAAAAACACCGAGTACAGGCAGGCTCCACTGGGCTGCTAATAAACATCCAGGCCCGGAAACCTTTCCCAGTCACTCTGTGTATTTTGAGTGTAGGGCAACACACTGCACTCTTCCTTGGGAGAGCTAGATTTCCTCAGCCCTCTTATGGCTCCAGGAAATGTGTTCTCTCATGTCCTCCACGTCATGCAAATCTGCCTCATTGCCCTAGGCTGAAGGGCACTGAGAAACAAAAACTGCTTCGCATTCCTTCCACAAAGTCATACCTTAAGACCCCATCCTTACAGGAGAATGTCGGCTTGCGTTTCTGTTGTAACCAAAGGTAAATTCTTCCTCTTACACGGCAGGGTTTTAGAAGAGGCTAAGCGCGATAGCATACCTAGAGCGCTCCTTTGGGGAGGCGGTTGGCTACACGCAGAACTCCGTTGGAAATAAACTTTATTCAAGGAAGGGACCAGTGGGTAGCTTGAGGGTCCATTTACTTGGTAGAAATCACAAGGAGGTAGGCTGCATGTTCGCTGGAAACGGGGACCTGATGGCACAGGCCTTGCTTTCCCATTTTGAATGCTCCATTCATGCTGCCTTGAACTACCTAAATAACAGTTTTAGGACGGGTCTCTAGTCACTGTAGGCAGGGCTCTGGGAAGGGAACGAGTGTTCTCTCCATTAACAGGGTGCTTCCATAGCCTGGGTGGGAGCCTCTCCTGAGAAGCTCTAGAGCTAAAAGGAAACATGACTTGAGTCCTTTCCTCAAGGTAAAGCCTTGAATAGCCCTACCGAAGCTAAGTTTGCAGCAGTTTCCTTGAGGCATTAGTTTCAGGTCTGTTTTATTTTAAGGTTAGTAAGCTTTTCAAGAAAGCGAGGACCTCGCCTGGGCACCCTATTCCCTGCAAAAACACCGAGTACAGGCAGGCTCCACTGGGCTGCTAAGAAACATCCAGTCCCGGAAACCTTTCCCAGTCACTCTGTGTATTTTGAGTGTAGGGCAACACACTGCACTCTTCCTTGGGAGAGCCAGATTTCCTCAGCACTCTTATGGCTCTAGGAAATGCGTTGTCTCATGTTCTCCACGTCATGCAAATCTGCCTCATTGCCCTAGGCTGAATGGCACTGAGAAACCAAAACTGCTTCGCATTCCTTCCACAAAGTCGTACCTTAAGACCCCATCCTTACAGGAGAATGTCGGCTTGCGTTCCTGCTGTAACCAAAGCACAGTTCTTCCTCTTACACGGCAGGGTTTCAGAAGAAGCTAAGCGCGATAGCATACCTAGAGCGCTCCTTGGAGGAGGCGGGTGGCTACACGCAGAACTCCGTGCCAAATAAACTTTATTCAAGGAAGGGACCAGTGTGTAGCTAGTGTGTATATTTACTTG
The DNA here is from genome assembly GCF_028021215.1 of Eschrichtius robustus. Lineage (NCBI taxonomy): Eukaryota > Metazoa > Chordata > Mammalia > Artiodactyla > Eschrichtiidae > Eschrichtius > Eschrichtius robustus. The sequence goes on from NC_090840.1 coordinate 37,494,864, forward strand.
GTAGAAATCACAAGGAGGTAGGATGTGTGTTCGCTGGAAACGGGATCTTGATGGCACAAGCCTTGCTTTCCAATTTTGAATGCTCCATTCATGCTGCCTTGAAGCTACCTAAATAACAGTTTTAGGACTGCTTTCTAGTCACTGTAGGAAGGGCTCTGGGAAGGGAACGAGTGTTCTCTACATCAACAGGGTGCCTTCATAGCCTGGGTGGGAGCCTCTCCTGAGACGCTCTAGAGATAAAAGGAAACTTGACGTGAGTCCTTTCCTCAATGTAAAGCCTTGAATAGCCCTGCCAGAGCTAAGCTGGAGCAGTTTCCTTGAGGCATTAGTTTCAGGTCTGTTTTCTTTTAAGGTTAATAAGCTTTTCAAGACACCGAGGACCTCGCGAGGGCACCCTATTCCCTGCAACAACACCGAGTAACGGCTGGCTCCACTGGGCTACTAAGAAACATCCAGGCCCGGAAACCTTTCCCAGTTACTCTGTGTATTTTGTGTGTAGGGCAACACACTGCACTCTGACTTGGAAGAGCTAGATTTCCTCAGCTCTCCAACAGCTCCAGGAAATGTGTTCTCTCACGTCCTCCACGTCATGCAAATCTGCCTCATTTCCCTAGGCTGAAGGGCACTGAGAAACAAAAACTGCTTCGCATTCCTTCCACAAAGTCATAGCTTAAGGCCCCATCCTTACAGGAGAAAGTAGGCTTGCGTTTCTGTTGTAACCAAAGCAGAATTCTGCCTCTTACACGGCATCGTTTTAGAAGAAGCTAAGCGCTATAGCATACCTAGAGCGCTCCTTGGGGGAGGCGGTTGGCTACACGCAGAACTCCGTGCCAAATAAACTTTATTCAAGGAAGGGAACAGTGGGTAGCTTGAGGGTCCATTTACTTGGTAGAAATCACAAGGAGGTAGGCTGCATGTTCGCTGGAAACGCGGACCTGATGGCACAGGCCTTGCTTTCCCATGTTGAATGCTCCATTCATGGTGCCTTGGAGCTACCTAAAAAACAGTTTTAGGACGGGTCTCTAGTCACTGTAGGCAGGGCTCTGGGAAGGGAACGAGTGTTCTCTCCATCAACAGGGTGCTTCCATAGCCTGGGTGGGAGCCTCTCCTGAGACGCTCTAGAGCTAAAAGGAAATTTGACGTGAGTCCTTTCCTCAAGGTAAAGCCTTGAAGAGCCCTGCCGAAGCTAAGTTTGGAGCAGTTTACTTGAGGCATTAGTTTCAGGTCTGTTTTCTTTTAAGGTTAGTAAACTTTTCAAGACACCGAGGATCACTCGTGGACAACCTATTCCCTGCAAAAACACCGAGTACCGGCAGGCTCCACTGGGCTGCTAATAAACATCCAGGCCCGGAAACCTTTGCCAGTCACTCTGTGTATTTTGTGTGTAGGGCAACAAACTGCACCCTTCCTTGGAAGAGCTAGATTTCCTCAGCTCTCCAACTGCTCCAGGAAATGGGTTCTCTCACATCCTACGTGTCATGCAAATTTGCCTCATTGCCCTAGGCTGAGCGGCACTGAGAAACCAAAACTGCTTCGCATTCCTTCCACAAAGTCATACCTTAAGACCCCATCCTTGCAGGAGAAAGTCGGCTTGCGTTCCTGCTGTAACCAAAGCACAGTTCTTCCTCTTACACTACAGGGTTTTAGAAGAAACCAAGTGCGATAGCATATCTAGAGCGCTCCTTGGGGGAGGCGGGTGGCTACACGCAGAACTCCGTTGCAAATAAACTTTATTCAAGGAAGGGACCAGTAGGTAGCTTGAGGGTCCATTTACTTGGTAGAAATCACAAGGAGGTAGGCTGCATGTTCGCTGGAAACGGGGACCTGATGGCACAAGCCTTGCTTTCCCATTTTGAAAGCTCCATTCATGCAGCCTTGAAGCTACCTAAATAACAGTTTTAGGACGGGTCTCTAGTCACTGTAGGCAGGGCTCTGGGAAGGGAACGAGTGTTCTCTACATCAACAGGTTGCTTTCGTAGCCTGAGTGGGAGCCTCTCCTGAGACGCTGTAGAGCTAAAAGGAAACTTGACGTGAGTCCTTTCCTCAAGGTAAAGCCTTGAATAGCCCTGCCAGAGCTAAGCTTGGAGCAGTTTCATTGAGGCATTAGTTTCAGGTCTGTTTTCTTTTAAGGTTAGTAAGCTTTTCAGGACACCGAGGACCTCGCCTGGGCACCCTATTCCCTGCAAGAACACCGAGTACATGCAGTCTCCAATGGGCTGCTAAGAAACATCCAGGCCCGGAAACCTTTCCCAGTCACTCTGTGTATTTTGAGTGTAGGGCAACACACTGCTCTCTTCCTTGGGAGAGCTAGATTTCCTCAGCACTCTTATGGCTCCAGGAAATGTGTTCTCTCATGTCCTCCACGTCATGCAAACCTGCCTCATTGCCCTAGGCTGAAGGGCACTGAGAAACCAAAACTGCTTCGCATTCCTTCCACAAAGTCATAGCTTAAGGCCCCATCCTTACAGGAGAAAGTCGGCTTGCGTTTCTGTTGTAACCAAAGCGCAATTCTTCCTCTTACACGGCAGGGTTTTAGAAGAAGCTAAGCGCGATAGCATACCTAGAGCGCTCCTTTGGGGAGGCGGTTGGCTACACGCAGAACTCCGTTGGAAATAAACTTTATTCAAGGAAGGGACCAGTGGGTAGCTTGAGGGTCCATTTACTTGGTAGAAATCACAAGGAGGTAGGCTGCATGTTCGCTGGAAACGGGGACCTGATGGCACAGGCCTTGCTTTCCCATTTTGAATGCTGCATTCAAGCTGCCTTGAACTACCTAAATAACAGTTTTAGGACGGGTCTCTAGTCACTGTAGGCAGGGCTCTGGGAAGGGAAAGAGTGTTTTCTACATCAACAGGGTGCTTTTATAGCCTGGGTGGGAGCTTCTCCTGAGAAGCTCTAGAGCTAAAAGGAAACATGACTTGAGTCCTTTCCTCAAGGTAAAGCCTTGAATAGCCCTACCGAAGCTAAGTTTGCAGCAGTTTCCTTGAGGCATTAGTTTCAGGTCTGTTTTATTTTAAGGTTAGTAAGCTTTTCAAGAAAGCGAGGACCTCGCCTGGGCACCCTATTCCCTGCAAAAACACCGAGTACAGGCAGGCTCCACTGGGCTGCTAATAAACATCCAGGCCCGGAAACCTTTCCCAGTCACTCTGTGTATTTTGAGTGTAGGGCAACACACTGCACTCTTCCTTGGGAGAGCTAGATTTCCTCAGCCCTCTTATGGCTCCAGGAAATGTGTTCTCTCATGTCCTCCACGTCATGCAAATCTGCCTCATTGCCCTAGGCTGAAGGGCACTGAGAAACAAAAACTGCTTCGCATTCCTTCCACAAAGTCATACCTTAAGACCCCATCCTTACAGGAGAATGTCGGCTTGCGTTTCTGTTGTAACCAAAGGTAAATTCTTCCTCTTACACGGCAGGGTTTTAGAAGAAGCTAAGCGCGATAGCATACCTAGAGCGCTCCTTTGGGGAGGCGGTTGGCTACACGCAGAACTCCGTTGGAAATAAACTTTATTCAAGGAAGGGACCAGTGGGTAGCTTGAGGGTCCATTTACTTGGTAGAAATCACAAGGAGGTAGGCTGCATGTTCGCTGGAAACGGGGACCTGATGGCACAGGCCTTGCTTTCCCATTTTGAATGCTCCATTCATGCTGCCTTGAACTACCTAAATAACAGTTTTAGGACGGGTCTCTAGTCACTGTAGGCAGGGCTCTGGGAAGGGAACGAGTGTTCTCTCCATTAACAGGGTGCTTCCATAGCCTGGGTGGGAGCCTCTCCTGAGACGCTCTAGAGCTAAAAGGAAATTTGACGTGAGTCCCTTCCTCAAGGTAAAGCCTTGAAGAGCCCTGCCGAAGCTAAGTTTGGAGCAGTTTACTTGAGGCATTACTTTCAGGTCTGTTTTCTTTTAAGGTTAGTAAGCTTTTCAAGACACCGAGGATCACTCGTGGACAACCTATTCACTGCAAAAACACCGAGTACCGGCAGGCTCCACTGGGCTACTAAGAAACATCCAGGCCCGGGAACCTTTCCCAGTTACTCTGTGTATTTTGTGTGTAGGGCAACACACTGCACTCTGACTTGGAAGAGCTAGATTTCCTCAGCTCTCCAACAGCTCCAGGAAATGTGTTCTCTCACGTCCTACATGTCATGCAAATCTGCCTCATTGCCCTAGGCTGAGCGGCACTGAGAAACCAAAAGTGCTTCGCATTCCTTCTACAAATTCATACCTTAAGACCACATCCTTACAGGAGAAAGTCGGCTTGCGTTCCTGCTGTAACCAAGGCACAGTTCTTCCTCTTACACAGCAGGGTTTTAGAAGAAGCTAAGCGCGATAGCATACCTAGAGCGCTCCTTTGGGGAGGCGGTTGGCTACACGCAGAACTCCGTTGGAAATAAACTTTATTCAAGGAAGGGACCAGTGTGTAGCTTGAGGGTACATTTACTTGGTAGAAATCACAAGGAGGTAGGCTGCATGTTCGCTGGAAACGCGGACCTGATGGCACAGGCCTTGCTTTCCCATTTTGAATGCTCCATTCATGCTGCCTTGAACTACCTAAATAACAGTTTTAGGACGGGTCTCTAGTCACTGTAGGCAGGGCTCTGGGAAGGGAACGAGTGTTCTCTCCATTAACAGGGTGCTTCCATAGCCTGGGTGGGAGCCTCTCCTGAGAAGCTCTAGAGCTAAAAGGAAACATGACTTGAGTCCTTTCCTCAAGGTAAAGCCTTGAATAGCCCTACCGAAGCTAAGTTTGCAGCAGTTTCCTTGAGGCATTAGTTTCAGGTCTGTTTTATTTTAAGGTTAGTAAGCTTTTCAAGAAAGCGAGGACCTCGCCTGGGCACCCTATTCCCTGCAAAAACACCGAGTACAGGCAGGCTCCACTGGGCTGCTAAGAAACATCCAGTCCCGGAAACCTTTCCCAGTCACTCTGTGTATTTTGAGTGTAGGGCAACACACTGCACTCTTCCTTGGGAGAGCCAGATTTCCTCAGCACTCTTATGGCTCTAGGAAATGCGTTGTCTCATGTTCTCCACGTCATGCAAATCTGCCTCATTGCCCTAGGCTGAATGGCACTGAGAAACCAAAACTGCTTCGCATTCCTTCCACAAAGTCGTACCTTAAGACCCCATCCTTACAGGAGAATGTCGGCTTGCGTTCCTGCTGTAACCAAAGCACAGTTCTTCCTCTTACACGGCAGGGTTTCAGAAGAAGCTAAGCGCGATAGCATACCTAGAGCGCTCCTTGGAGGAGGCGGGTGGCTACACGCAGAACTCCGTGCCAAATAAACTTTATTCAAGGAAGGGACCAGTGTGTAGCTAGTGTGTATATTTACTTGGTAGAAATCACAAGGAGGTAGGATGTGTGTTCGCTGGAAACGGGATCTTGATGGCACAAGCCTTGCTTTCCAATTTTGAATGCTCCATTCATGCTGCCTTGAAGCTACCTAAATAACAGTTTTAGGACTGCTTTCTAGTCACTGTAGGAAGGGCTCTGGGAAGGGAACGAGTGTTCTCTACATCAACAGGGTGCCTTCATAGCCTGGGTGGGAGCCTCTCCTGAGACGCTCTAGAGATAAAAGGAAACTTGACGTGAGTCCTTTCCTCAATGTAAAGCCTTGAATAGCCCTGCCAGAGCTAAGCTGGAGCAGTTTCCTTGAGGCATTAGTTTCAGGTCTGTTTTCTTTTAAGGTTAATAAGCTTTTCAAGACACCGAGGACCTCGCGAGGGCACCCTATTCCCTGCAACAACACCGAGTAACGGCAGGCTCCACTGGGCTACTAAGAAACATCCAGGCCCGGAAACCTTTCCCAGTTACTCTGTGTATTTTGTGTGTAGGGCAACACACTGCACTCTGACTTGGAAGAGCTAGATTTCCTCAGCTCTCCAACAGCTCCAGGAAATGTGTTCTCTCACGTCCTCCACGTCATGCAAATCTGCCTCATTTCCCTAGGCTGAAGGGCACTGAGAAACAAAAACTGCTTCGCATTCCTTCCACAAAGTCATAGCTTAAGGCCCCATCCTTACAGGAGAAAGTAGGCTTGCGTTTCTGTTGTAACCAAAGCAGAATTCTGCCTCTTACACGGCATCGTTTTAGAAGAAGCTAAGCGCTATAGCATACCTAGAGCGCTCCTTGGGGGAGGCGGTTGGCTACACGCAGAACTCCGTGCCAAATAAACTTTATTCAAGGAAGGGAACAGTGGGTAGCTTGAGGGTCCATTTACTTGGTAGAAATCACAAGGAGGTAGGCTGCATGTTCGCTGGAAACGCGGACCTGATGGCACAGGCCTTGCTTTCCCATGTTGAATGCTCCATTCATGGTGCCTTGGAGCTACCTAAAAAACAGTTTTAGGACGGGTCTCTAGTCACTGTAGGCAGGGCTCTGGGAAGGGAACGAGTGTTCTCTCCATCAACAGGGTGCTTCCATAGCCTGGGTGGGAGCCTCTCCTGAGACGCTCTAGAGCTAAAAGGAAATTTGACGTGAGTCCTTTCCTCAAGGTAAAGCCTTGAAGAGCCCTGCCGAAGCTAAGTTTGGAGCAGTTTACTTGAGGCATTAGTTTCAGGTCTGTTTTCTTTTAAGGTTAGTAAACTTTTCAAGACACCGAGGATCACTCGTGGACAACCTATTCCCTGCAAAAACACCGAGTACCGGCAGGCTCCACTGGGCTGCTAATAAACATCCAGGCCCGGAAACCTTTGCCAGTCACTCTGTGTATTTTGTGTGTAGGGCAACAAACTGCACCCTTCCTTGGAAGAGCTAGATTTCCTCAGCTCTCCAACTGCTCCAGGAAATGGGTTCTCTCACATCCTACGTGTCATGCAAATTTGCCTCATTGCCCTAGGCTGAGCGGCACTGAGAAACCAAAACTGCTTCGCATTCCTTCCACAAAGTCATACCTTAAGACCCCATCCTTGCAGGAGAAAGTCGGCTTGCGTTCCAGCTGTAACCAAAGCACAGTCCTTCCTCTTACACGGCAGGGTTTTAGACGAAGCTAAGCGCGATAGCATACCTTGAGCGCTCCTTGGGGGAGTTGGTTGGCTACACGCAGAACTCCGTGCCAAATAAACTTTATTCAAGGAAGGGACCAGTGTGTAGCTTGAGGGTACATTTACTAGGTAGAAATCACAAGGAGGTAGGATGTGTGTTCGCTGGAAACGGGGACCTGATGGCACAAGCCTTGCTTTCCCATTTTGAATGCTCCATTAATGCTGCCTTGAAGCTACCTAAATAACAGTTTTAGGACGGGTCTCTAGTCACTGTAGGCAGGGCTCTGGGAAGGGAACGAGAGTTCTCTACATCAACAGGGTGCTTTCATACCCTGGGTCGGAGCTTCTCCTGAGACGCTCTAGAGCTAAAAGGAATCTTGACGTGAGTCCTTTCCTCAATGTAAAGCCTTGAATAGCCCTGCCGAAGCTAAGCTTGGAGCAGTTTCCTTGAGGCATTAGTTTCAGGTCTGTTTTCTTTTAAGGTTAGGAAGCTTTTCAAGACACCGAGGACCTCGCGTGGGCACCCTCTTCCCTGCCAGAACACCGAGTAACGGCAGGCTCCACTGGGCTGCTAAGAATCATCCAGTCCCGGAAACCTTGCCCAGTCACTCTGTGTATTTTGAGTGTAGGGCAACACACTGCACTCTTCCTTGGGAGAGCCAGATTTCCTCAGCACTCTTATGGCTCCAGGAAATGCGTTGTCTCATGTTCTCCACGTCATGCAAATCTGCCTCATTGCCCTAGGCTGAAGGGCACTGAGAAACCAAAACTGCTTCGCATTCCTTCCACAAAGTCATACCTTAAGACCCTATCCTTACAGGAGAATGTCGGCTTGCGTTCCTGCTGTAACAAAGCACAGTTCTTCCTCTTACACGGCAGGGTTTCAAAAGAAGCTATGCCCGATAGCATACCTAGAGCGCTCCTTGGAGGAGGCGGGTGGCTACACGCAGAACTCCGTGCCAAATAAACTTTATTCAAGGAAGGGACCAGTGTGTAGCTAGTGTGTATATTTACTTGGTAGAAATCACAAGGAGGTAAGCTGCGTGTCCGCTGGAAACGGGATCTTGATGGCACAAGCCTTGCTTTCCCATTTTGAATGCTCCATTCATGCTGCCTTGAAGCTACCTAAATAACAGTTTTAGGACGGCTTTCTAGTCACTGTAGGAAGGGCTCTGGGAAGGGAACGAGTGTTCTCTACATCAACAGGGTGCCTTCATAGCCTGGGTGGGAGCCTCTCCTGAGACACTCTAGAGATAAAAGGAAACTTGACGAGAGTCCTTTCCTCAAGGTAAAGCCTTGAATAGCCCTGCCAGAGCTAAGCTTGGAGCAGTTTCCTTGAGGCATTAGTTTCAGGTCTGTTTTCTTTTAAGGTTAGTAAGCTTGTCAAGACAGCGAGGACCTCGCGTGGGCACCCTATTCCCTGCAAGAACACCGAGTAACGGCAGGCTCCACTGGGCTACTAAGAAACATCCAGGCCCGGGAACCTTTCCCAGTTACTCTGTGTATTTTGTGTGTAGGGCAACACACTGCACTCTTCCTTGGAAGAGCTAGATTCCCTCAGCTCTCCAACAGCTCCAGGAAATGTGTTCTCTCATGTCCTACGTGTCATGCAAATCTGCCTCATTGCCCTAGGCTGAGCGGCACTGAGAAACCAAAAGTGCTTCGCATTCCTTCTACAAATTCATACCTTAAGACCACATCCTTACAGGAGAAAGTCGGCTTGCGTTCCTGCTGTAACCAAAGCACAGTTCTTCCTCTTACACTACAGGGTTTTAGAAGAAACCAAGTGCGATAGCATATCTAGAGCGCTCCTTGGGGGAGGCGGGTGGCTACACGCAGAACTCCGTTGCAAATAAACTTTATTCAAGGAAGGGACCAGTAGGTAGCTTGAGGGTCCATTTACTTGGTAGAAATCACAAGGAGGTAGGCTGCATGTTCGCTGGAAACGGGGACCTGATGGCACAAGCCTTGCTTTCCCATTTTGAAAGCTCCATTCATGCTGCCTTGAAGCTACCTAAATAACAGTTTTAGGACGGGTCTCTAGTCACTGTAGGCAGGGCTCTGGGAAGGGAACGAGTGTTCTCTACATCAACAGGTTGCTTTCGTAGCCTGAGTGGGAGCCTCTCCTGAGACGCTGTAGAGCTAAAAGGAAACTTGACGTGAGTCCTTTCCTCAAGGTAAAGCCTTGAATAGCCCTGCCAGAGCTAAGCTTGGAGCAGTTTCATTGAGGCATTAGTTTCAGGTCTGTTTTCTTTTAAGGTTAGTAAGCTTTTCAGGACACCGAGGACCTCGCCTGGGCACCCTATTCCCTGCAAGAACACCGAGTACATGCAGTCTCCACTGGGCTGCTAAGAAACATCCAGGCCCGGAAACCTTTCCCAGTCACTCTGTGTATTTTGAGTGTAGGGCAACACACTGCACTCTTCCTTGGGAGAGCTAGATTTCCTCAGCACTCTTATGGCTCCAGGAAATGTGTTCTCTCATGTCCTCCACGTCATGCAAACCTGCCTCATTGCCCTAGGCTGAAGGGCACTGAGAAACCAAAACTGCTTCGCATTCCTTCCACAAAGTCATAGCTTAAGGCCCCATCCTTACAGGAGAAAGTCGGCTTGCGTTTCTGTTGTAACCAAAGCGCAATTCTTCCTCTTACACGGCAGGGTTTTAGAAGAAGCTAAGCGCGATAGCATACCTAGAGCGCTCCTTTGGGGAGGCGGTTGGCTACACGCAGAACTCCGTTGGAAATAAACTTTATTCAAGGAAGGGACCAGTGGGTAGCTTGAGGGTCCATTTACTTGGTAGAAATCACAAGGAGGTAGGCTGCATGTTCGCTGGAAACGGGGACCTGATGGCACAGGCCTTGCTTTCCCATTTTGAATGCTGCATTCAAGCTGCCTTGAACTACCTAAATAACAGTTTTAGGACGGGTCTCTAGTCACTGTAGGCAGGGCTCTGGGAAGGGAAAGAGTGTTTTCTACATCAACAGGGTGCTTTTATAGCCTGGGTGGGAGCTTCTCCTGAGAAGCTCTAGAGCTAAAAGGAAACATGACTTGAGTCCTTTCCTCAAGGTAAAGCCTTGAATAGCCCTACCGAAGCTAAGTTTGCAGCAGTTTCCTTGAGGCATTAGTTTCAGGTCTGTTTTATTTTAAGGTTAGTAAGCTTTTCAAGAAAGCGAGGACCTCGCCTGGGCACCCTATTCCCTGCAAAAACACCGAGTACAGGCAGGCTCCACTGGGCTGCTAAGAAACATCCAGTCCCGGAAACCTTTCCCAGTCACTCTGTGTATTTTGAGTGTAGGGCAACACACTGCACTCTTCCTTGGGAGAGCTAGATTTCCTCAGCCCTCTTATGGCTCCAGGAAATGTGTTCTCTCATGTCCTCCACGTCATGCAAATCTGCCTCATTGCCCTAGGCTGAAGGGCACTGAGAAACAAAAACTGCTTCGCATTCCTTCCACAAAGTCATAGCTTAAGGCCCCATTCTTACAGGAGAAAGTCGGCTTGCGTTTCTGTTGTAACCAAAGCACAATTCTGCCTCTTACACGGCATCGTTTTAGAAGAAGCTAAGCGCGATAGCATACCTAGAGCGCTCCTTGGGGGAGGCGGTTGGCTACACGCAGAACTCCGTGCCAAATAAACTTTATTCAAGGAAGGGACCAGTGGGTAGCTTGAGGGTACATTTACTTGGTAGAAATCACAAGGAGGTAGGCTGCATGTTCGCTGGAAACGCGGACCTGATGGCACAGGCCTTGCTTTCCCATTTTGAATGCTCCATTCATGGTGCCTTGGAGCTACCTAAAAAACAGTTTTAGGACGGGTCTCTAGTCACTGTAGGCAGGGCTCAGGGAAGGGAACGAGTGTTCTCTCCATTAACAGGGTGCTTCCATAGCCTGGGTGGGAGCCTCTCCTGAGACGCTCTAGAGCTAAAAGGAAATTTGAAGTGAGTCCTTTCCTCAAGGTAAAGCCTTGAAGAGCCCTGCCGAAGCTAAGTTTGGAGCAGTTTACTTGAGGCATTAGTTTCAGGTCTGTTTTCTTTTAAGGTTAGTAACCTTTTCAAGACACCGAAGATCACTCGTGGACAACCTATTCACTGCAAAAACACCGAGTACCGGCAGGCTCCACTGGGCTGTTAATAAACATCCAGGCCCGGAAACCTTTGCCAGTCACTCTGTGTATTTTGTGTGTAGGGCAACACACTGCACTCTTCCTTGGGAGAGCCAGATTTCCTCAGCTCTCCAACAGCTCCAGGAAATGGGTTCTCTCACATCCTACGTGTCATGCAAATCTGCCTCATTGCCCTAGGCTGAGCAGCACTGAGAAACCAAAACTTCTTCTCATTCCTTCCACAAAGTCATACCTTAAGACCCCATCCTTGCAGGAGAAAGTCGGCTTGCTTTCCAGCAGTAACCAAAGCACAGTTCTTCCTCTTACACGGCAGGGTTTTAGAAGAAGCTAAGCGCGATAGCATACGTGGAGCGCTCCTTGGGGGAGTTGGTTGGCTACACGCAGAACTCCGTGCCAAATAAACTTTATTCAAGGAAGGGACCAGTGTGTAGCTTGAGGGTACATTTACTTGGTAGAAATCACAAGGAGGTAGGATGTGTGTTCGCTGGAAACGGGGACCTGATGGCAAAAGACTTGCTTTCCCATTTTGAATGCTCCATTCATGCTGCCTTGAAGCTACCTAAATAACAGTTTTAGGACGGGTCTCTAGTCACTGTAGGCAGGGCTCTGGGAAGGGAACGAGAGTTCTCTACATCAACAGGGTGCTTTCATACCCTGGGTCGGAGCTTCTCCTGAGACGCTCTAGAGCTAAAAGGAATCTTGACGTGAGTCCTTTCCTCAATGTAAAGCCTTGGATAGCCCTGCCGAAGCTAAGCTTGGAGCAGTTTCCTTGAGGCATTAGTTTCAGGTCTGTTTTCTTTTAAGGTTAGGAAGCTTTTCAAGACACCGAGGACCTCGCGTGGGCACCCTCTTCCCTGCCAGAACACCGAGTAACGGCAGGCTCCACTGGGCTGCTAAGAAACATCCAGTCCCGGAAACCTTTCCCAGTCACTCTGTGTATTTTGAGTGTAGGGCAACACACTGCACTCTTCCTTGGGAGAGCCAGATTTCCTCAGCACTCTTATGGCTCCAGGAAATGCGTTGTCTCATGTTCTCCACGTCATGCAAATCTGCCTCATTGCCCTAGGCTGAAGGGCACTGAGAAACCAAAACTGCTTCGCCTTCCTTCCACAAAGTCATACCTTAAGACCCCATCCTTACAGGAGAATGTCGGCTTGCGTTCCTGCTGTAACCAAAGCACAGTTCTTCCTCTTACACGGCAGGGTTTCAAAAGAAGCTATGCCCGATAGCATACCTAGAGCGCTCCTTGGAGGAGGCGGGTGGCTACACGCAGAACTCCGTGCCAAATAAACTTTATTCAAGGAAGGGACCAGTGTGTAGCTAGTGTGCATATTTACTTGGTAGAAATCACAAGGAGGTAAGCTTCGTGTCCGCTGGAAACGGGATCTTGATGGCACAAGCCTTGCTTTCCAATTTTGAATGCTCCATTCATGCTGCCTTGAAGCTACCTAAATAACAGTTTTAGGACTGCTTTCTAGTCACTGTAGGAAGGGCTCTGGGAAGGGAACGAGTGTTCTCTACATCAACAGGGTGCCTTCATAGCCTGGGTGGGAGCCTCTCCTGAGACGCTCTAGAGATAAAAGGAAACTTGACGTGAGTCCTTTCCTCAAGGTAAAGCCTTGAATAGCCCTGCCAGAGCTAAGCTTGGAGCAGTTTCCTTGAGGCATTAGTTTCAGGTCTGTTTTCTTTTAAGGTTAGTAAGCTTTTCAAGACTCGAGGACCTCGCGAGGGCACCCTATTCCCTGCAACAACACCGAGTAACGGCAGGCTCCACTGGGCTACTAAGAAACATCCAGGCCCGGGAACCTTTCCCAGTTACTCTGTGTATTTTGTGTGTAGGGCAACACACTGCACTCTGACTTGGAAGAGCTAGATTTCCTCAGCTCTCCAACAGCTCCAGGAAATGGGTTCTCTCACATCCTACGTGTCATGCAAATCTGCCTCATTGCCCTAGGCTGAAGGGCACTGAGAAACCAAAACTGCTTCGCATTCCTTCCACAAAGTCATAGCTTAAGGCCCCATCCTTACAGGAGAAAGTAGGCTTGCGTTTCTGTTGTAACCAAAGCACAATTCTGCCTCTTACACGGCATCGTTTTAGAAGAAGCTAAGCGCGATAGCATACCTAGAGCGCTCCTTGGGGGAGGCGGTTGGCTACACGCAGAACTCCGTGCCAAATAAACTTTATTCAAGGAAGGGACCAGTGGGTAGCTTGAGGGTCCATTTACTTGGTAGAAATCACAAGGAGGTAGGCTGCATGTTCGCTGGAAACGCGGACCTGATGGCACAGGCCTTGCTTTCCCATTTTGAATGCTCCATTCATGGTGCCTTGGAGCTACCTAAAAAACAGTTTTAGGACGGGTCTCTAGTCACTGTAGGCAGGGCTCTGGGAAGGGAACGAGTGTTCTCTCCATCAACAGGGTGCTTCCATAGCCTGGGTGGGAGCCTCTCCTGAGACGCTCTAGAGCTAAAAGGAAATTTGACGTGAGTCCTTTTCTCAAGGTAAAGCCTTGAAGAGCCCTGCCGAAGCTAAGTTTGGAGCAGTTTACTTGAGGCATTAGTTTCAGGTCTGTTTTCTTTTAAGGTTAGTAAACTTTTCAAGACAACGAGGATCACTCGTGGACAACCTATTCCCTGCAAAAACACCGAGTACCGGCAGGCTCCACTGGGCTGCTAATAAACATCCAGGCCCGGAAACCTTTGCCAGTCACTCTGTGTATTTTGTGTGTAGGGCAACACACTGCACTCTTCCTTGGAAGAGCTAGATTTCCTCAGCTCTCCAACTGCTCCAGGAAATGGGTTCTCTCACATCCTACGTGTCATGCAAATCTGCCTCATTGCCCTAGGCTGAGCGGCACTGAGAAACCAAAACTGCTTCGCATTCCTTCCACAAAGTCATACCTTAAGACCCCATCCTTGCAGGAGAAAGTCGGCTTGCGTTCCAGCTGTAACCAAAGCACAGTCCTTCCTCTTACACGGCAGGGTTTTAGAAGAAGCTAAGCGCGATAGCATACCTAGAGCGCTCCTTGGGGGAGTTGGTTGGCTACACGCAGAACTCCGTGCCAAATAAACTTTATTCAAGGAAGGGACCAGTGTGTAGCTTGAGGGTACATTTACTTGGTAGAAATCACAAGGAGGTAGGATGTGTGTTCGCTGGAAACGGGGACCTGATGGCACAAGCCTTGCTTTCCCATTTTGAATGCTCCATTCATGCTGCCTTGAAGCTACCTAAATAACAGTTTTAGGACGGGTCTCTAGTCACTGTAGGCAGGGCTCTGGGAAGGGAACGAGAGTTCTCTACATCAACAGGGTGCTTTCATACCCTGGGTCGGAGCTTCTCCTGAGACGCTCTAGAGTTAAAGGAATCTTGACGTGAGTCCTTTCCTCAATGTAAAGCCTTGAATAGCCCTGCCGAAGCTAAGCTTGGAGCAGTTTCCTTGAGGCATTAGTTTCAGGTCTGTTTTCTTTTAAGGTTAGGAAGCTTTTCAAGACACCGAGGACCTCGCGTGGGCACCCTATTCCCTGCAAGAACACCGAGTAACGGCAGGCTCCACTGGGCTACTAAGAAACATCCAGGCCCGGGAACCTTTCCCAGTTACTCTGTGTATTTTGTGTGTAGGGCAACACACTGCACTCTTCCTTGGAAGAGCTAGATTTCCTCAGCTCTCCAACAGCTCCAGGAAATGTGTTCTCTCATGTCCTACGTGTCATGCAAATCTGCCTCATTGCCCTAGGCTGAGCGGCAGTGAGAAACCAAAAGTGCTTCGCATTCCTTCTACAAATTCATACCTTAAGACCACATCCTTACAGGAGAAAGTCGGCTTGCGTTCCTGCTGTAACCAAAGCACAGTTCTTCCTCTTACACAGCAGGGTTTTAGAAGAAGCTAAGCGCGATAGCATACGTGGAGCGCTCCTTGGGGGAGTTGGTTGGCTACACGCAAAACTCCGTGCCAAATAAACTTTATTCAAGGAAGGGACCAGTGGGTAGCTTGAGGGTCCATTTACTTGGTAGAAATCACAAGGAGGTAGGCTGCATGTTCGCTGGAAACGGGGACCTGATGGCACAGGCCTTGCTTTCCCATTTTGAATGCTCCATTCATGCTGCCTTGAACTACCTAAATAACAGTTTTAGGACGGGTCTCTAGTCACTGTAGGCAGGGCTCGGGGAAGGGAACGAGTGTTCTCTACATCAACAGGGTGCTTTTATAGCCTGGGTGGGAGCTTCTCCTGAGAAGCTCTAGAGCTAAAAGGAAACGTGACTTGAGTCCTTTCCTCAAGGTAAAGCCTTGAATAGCCCTACCGAAGCTAAGTTTGCAGCAGTTTCCTTGAGGCATTAGTTTCAGGTCTGTTTTATTTTAAGGTTAGTAAGCTTTTCAAGAAAGCGAGGACCTCGCCTGGGCACCCTATTCCCTGCAAAAGCACCGAGTACAGGCAGGCTCCACTGGGCTGCTAAGAAACATCCAGGCCCGGAAACCTTTCCCAGTCACTCTGTGTATTTTGAGTGTAGGGCAACACACTGCACTCTTCCTTGGGAGACCTAGATTTCCTCAGCCCTCTTATGGCTCCAGGAAATGTGTTCTCTCATGTCCTCCACGTCATGCAAATCTGCCTCATTGCCCTAGGCTGAAGGGCACTGAGAAACAAAAACTGCTTCGCATTCCTTCCACAAAGTCATAGCTTAAGGCCCCATCCTTACAGGAGAAAGTCGGCTTGCGTTTCTGTTGTAACCAAAGCACAATTCTGCCTCTTACACGGCATCGTTTTAGAAGAAGCTAAGCGCGATAGCATACCTAGAGCGCTCCTTGGGGGAGGCGGTTGGCTACACGCAGAACTCCGTGCCAAATAAACTTTATTCAAGGAAGGGACCAGTGGGTAGCTTGAGGGTACATTTACTTGGTAGAAATCACAAGGAGGTAGGCTGCATGTTCGCTGGAAACGCGGACCTGATGGCACAGGCCTTGCTTTCCCATTTTGAATGCTCCATTCATGGTGCCTTGGAGCTACCTAAAAAACAGTTTTAGGACGGGTCTCTAGTCACTGTAGGCAGGGCTCAGGGAAGGGAACGAGTGTTCTCTCCATTAACAGGGTGCTTCCATAGCCTGGGTGGGAGCCTCTCCTGAGACGCTCTAGAGCTAAAAGGAAATTTGACGTGAGTCCTTTCCTCAAGGTAAAGCCTTGAAGAGCCCTGCCGAAGCTAAGTTTGGAGCAGTTTACTTGAGGCATTAGTTTCAGGTCTGTTTTCTTTTAAGGTTAGTAACCTTATCAAGACACCGAGGATCACTCGTGGACAACCTATTCACTGCAAAAACACCGAGTACCGGCAGGCTCCACTGGGCTGCTAATAAACATCCAGGCCCGGAAACCTTTGCCAGTCACTCTGTGTATTTTGTGTGTAGGGCAACACACTGCACTCTTCCTTGGGAGAGCCAGATTTCCTCAGCTCTCCAACAGCTCCAGGAAATGGGTTCTCTCACATCCTACGTGTCATGCAAATCTGCCTCATTGCCCTAGGCTGAGCAGCACTGAGAAACAAAAACTGCTTCTCATTCCTTCCACAAAGTCATACCTTAAGACCCCATCCTTGCAGGAGAAAGTCGGCTTGCTTTCCAGCTGTAACCAAAGCACAGTTCTTCCTCTTACACGGCAGGGTTTTAGAAGAAGCTAAGCGCGATAGCATACGTGGAGCGCTCCTTGGGGGAGTTGGTTGGCTACACGCAGAACTCCGTGCCAAATAAACTTTATTCAAGGAAGGGACCAGTGTGTAGCTTGAGGGTACATTTACTTGGTAGAAATCACAAGGAGGTAGGATGTGTGTTCGCTGGAAACGGGGACCTGATGGCAAAAGCCTTGCTTTCCCATTTTGAATGCTCCATTCATGCTGCCTTGAAGCTACCTAAATAACAGTTTTAGGACGGGTCTCTAGTCACCGTAGGCAGGGCTCTGGGAAGGGAACGAGAGTTCTCTACATCAACAGGGTGCTTTCATACCCTGGGTCGGAGCTTCTCCTGAGACGCTCTAGAGCTAAAAGGAATCTTGACGTGAGTCCTTTCCTCAATGTAAAGCCTTGAATAGCCCTGCCGAAGCTAAGCTTGGAGCAGTTTCCTTGAGGCATTAGTTTCAGGTCTGTTTTCTTTTAAGGTTAGGAAGCTTTTCAAGACACCGAGGACCTCGCGTGGGCACCCTCTTCCCTGCCAGAACACCGAGTAACGGCAGGCTCCACTGGGCTGCTAAGAAACATCCAGTCCCGGAAACCTTTCCCAGTCACTCTGTGTATTTTGAGTGTAGGGCAACACACTGCACTCTTCCTTGGGAGAGCCAGATTTCCTCAGCACTCTTATGGCTCCAAGAAATGCGTTGTCTCATGTTCTCCACGTCATGCAAATCTGCCTCATTGCCCTAGGCTGAATGGCACTGAGAAACCAAAACTGCTTCGCATTCCTTCCACAAAGTCATACCTTAAGACCCCATCCTTACAGGAGAATGTCGGCTTGCGTTCCTGCTGTAACCAAAGCACAGTTCTTCGTCTTACACGGCAGGGTTTCAAAAGAAGCTATGCCCGATAGCATACCTAGAGCGCTCCTTGGAGGAGGCGGGTGGCTACACGCAGAACTCCGTGCCAAATAAACTTTATTCAAGGAAGGGACCAGTGTGTAGCTAGTGTGTATATTTACTTGGTAGAAATCACAAGGAGGTAAGCTGCGTGTCCGCTGGAAACGGGATCTTGATGGCACAAGCCTTGCTTTCCAATTTTGAATGCTCCATTCATGCTGCCTTGAAGCTACCTAAATAACAGTTTTAGGACTGCTTTCTAGTCACTGTAGGAAGGGATCTGGGAAGGGAACGAGTGTTCTCTACAACAACAGGGTGCCTTCATAGCCTGGGTGGGAGCCTCTCCTGAGACGCTCTAGAGATAAAAGGAAACTTGACGTGAGTCCTTTCCTCAAGGTAAAGCCTTGAATAGCCCTGCCAGAGCTAAGCTTGGAGCAGTTTCCTTGAGGCATTAGTTTCAGGTCTGTTTTCTTTTAAGGTTAGTAAGCTTTTCAAGACACCGAGGACCTCGCGAGGGCACCCTATTCCCTGCAACAACACCGAGTAACGGCAGGCTCCACTGGGCTACTAAGAAACATCCAGGCCCGTGAACCTTTCCCAGTTACTCTGTGTATTTTGTGTGTAGGGCAACACACTGCACTCTGACTTGGAAGAGCTAGATTTCCTCAGCTCTCCAACAGCTCCAGGAAATGGGTTCTCTCACATCCTACGTGTCATGCAAATCTGCCTCATTGCCCTAGGCTGAAGGGCACTGAGAAACCAAAACTGCTTCGCATTCCTTCCACAAAGTCATAGCTTAAGGCCCCATCCTTACAGGAGAAAGTAGGCTTGCGTTTCTGTTGTAACCAAAGCACAATTCTGCCTCTTACACGGCATCGTTTTAGAAGAAGCTAAGCGCGATAGCATACCTAGAGCGCTCCTTGGGGGAGGCGGTTGGCTACACGCAGAACTCCGTGCCAAATAAACTTTATTCAAGGAAGGGACCAGTGGGTAGCTTGAGGGTCCATTTACTTGGTAGAAATCACAAGGAGGTAGGCTGCATGTTCGCTGGAAACGCGGACCTGATGGCACAGGCCTTGCTTTCCCATTTTGAATGCTCCATTCATGGTGCCTTGGAGCTACCTAAAAAACAGTTTTAGGACGGGTCTCTAGTCACTGTAGGCAGGGCTCTGGGAAGGGAACGAGTGTTCTCTCCATCAACAGGGTGCTTCCATAGCCTGGGTGGGAGCCTCTCCTGAGACGCTCTAGAGCTAAAAGGAAATTTGACGTGAGTCCTTTCCTCAAGGTAAAGCCTTGAAGAGCCCTGCCGAAGCTAAGTTTGGAGCAGTTTACTTGAGGCATTAGTTTCAGGTCTGTTTTCTTTTAAGGTTAGTAAACTTTTCAAGACACCGAGGATCACTCGTGGACAACCTATTCCCTGCAAAAACACCGAGTACCGGCAGGCTCCACTGGGCTGCTAATAAACATCCAGGCCCGGAAACCTTTGCCAGTCACTCTGTGTATTTTGTGTGTAGGGCAACACACTGCACTCTTCCTTGGAAGAGCTAGATTTCCTCAGCTCTCCAACTGCTCCAGGAAATGGGTTCTCTCACATCCTACGTGTCATGCAAATCTGCCTCATTGCCCTAGGCTGAGCGGCACTGAGAAACCAAAACTGCTTCGCATTCCTTCCACAAAGTCATACCTTAAGACCCCATCCTTGCAGGAGAAAGTCGGCTTGCGTTCCAGCTGTAACCAAAGCACAGTCCTTCCTCTTACACGGCAGGGTTTTAGAAGAAGCTAAGCGCGATAGCATACCTAGAGCGCTCCTTGGGGGAGTTGGTTGGCTACACGCAGAACTCCGTGCCAAATAAACTTTATTCAAGGAAGGGACCAGTGTGTAGCTTGAGGGTACATTTACTTGGTAGAAATCACAAGGAGGTAGGATGTGTGTTCGCTGGAAACGGGGACCTGATGGCACAAGCCTTGCTTTCCCATTTTGAATGCTCCATTAATGCTGCCTTGAAGCTACCTAAATAACAGTTTTAGGACGGGTCTCTAGTCACTGTAGGCAGGGCTCTGGGAAGGGAACGAGAGTTCTCTACATCAACAGGGTGCTTTCATACCCTGGGTCGGAGCTTCTCCTGAGACGCTCTAGAGCTAAAAGGAATCTTGACGTGAGTCCTTTCCTCAATGTAAAGCCTTGAATAGCCCTGCCGAAGCTAAGCTTGGAGCAGTTTCCTTGAGGCATTAGTTTCAGGTCTGTTTTCTTTTAAGGTTAGGAAGCTTTTCAAGACACCGAGGACCTCGCGTGGGCACCCTATTCCCTGCAAGAACACCGAGTAACGGCAGGCTCCACTGGGCTACTAAGAAACATCCAGGCCCGGGAACCTTTCCCAGTTACTCTGTGTATTTTGTGTGTAGGGCAACACACTGCACTCTTCCTTGGAAGAGCTAGATTTCCTCAGCTCTCCAACAGCTCCAGGAAATGTGTTCTCTCACGTCCTACGTGTCATGCAAATCTGCCTCATTGCCCTAGGCTGAGCGGCACTGAGAAACCAAAAGTGCTTCGCATTCCTTCTACAAATTCATACCTTAAGACCACATCCTTACAGGAGAAAGTCGGCTTGCGTTCCTGCTGTAACCAAAGCACAATTCTTCCTCTTACACAGCAGGGTTTTAGAAGAAGCTAAGCGCGATAGCATACGTGGAGCGCTCCTTGGGGGAGTTGGTTGGCTACACGCAGAACTCCGTGCCAAATAAACTTTATTCAAGGAAGGGACCAGTGGGTAGCTTGAGGGTCCATTTACTTGGTAGAAATCACAAGGAGGTAGGCTGCATGTTCGCTGGAAACGGGGACCTGATGGCACAGGCCTTGCTTTCCCATTTTGAATGCTCCATTCATGCTGCCTTGAACTACCTAAATAATAGTTTTAGGACGGGTCTCTAGTCACTGTAGGCAGGGCTCTGGGAAGGGAACGTGTGTTCTCTACATCAACAGGGTGCTTTTATAGCCTGGGTGGGAGCTTCTCCTGAGAAGCTCTAGAGCTAAAAGGAAACGTGACTTGAGTCCTTTCCTCAAGGTAAAGCCTTGAATAGCCCTACCGAAGCTAAGTTTGCAGCAGTTTCCTTGAGGCATTAGTTTCAGGTCTGTTTTATTTTAAGGTTAGTAAGCTTTTCAAGAAAGCGAGGACCTCGCCTGGGCACCCTATTCCCTGCAAAAGCACCGAGTACAGGCAGGCTCCACTGGGCTGCTAAGAAACATCCAGGCCCGGAAACCTTTCCCAGTCACTCTGTGTATTTTGAGTGTAGGGCAACACACTGCACTCTTCCTTGGGAGAGCTAGATTTCCTCAGCCCTCTTATGGCTCCAGGAAATGTGTTCTCTCATGTCCTCCACGTCATGCAAATCTGCCTCATTGCCCTAGGCTGAAGGGCACTGAGAAACAAAAACTGCTTCGCATTCCTTCCACAAAGTCATAGCTTAAGGCCCCATCCTTACAGGAGAAAGTCGGCTTGCGTTTCTGTTGTAACCAAAGCACAATTCTGCCTCTTACACGGCATCGTTTTAGAAGAAGCTAAGCGCGATAGCATACCTAGAGCGCTCCTTGGGGGAGGCGGTTGGCTACACGCAGAACTCCGTGCCAAATAAACTTTATTCAAGGAAGGGACCAGTGGGTAGCTTGAGGGTACATTTACTTGGTAGAAATCACAAGGAGGTAGGCTGCATGTTCGCTGGAAACGCGGACCTGATGGCACAGGCCTTGCTTTCCCATTTTGAATGCTCCATTCATGGTGCCTTGGAGCTACCTAAAAAACAGTTTTAGGACGGGTCTCTAGTCACTGTAGGCAGGGCTCAGGGAAGGGAACGAGTGTTCTCTCCATTAACAGGGTGCTTCCATAGCCTGGGTAGGAGCCTCTCCTGAGACGCTCTAGAGCTAAAAGGAAATTTGACGTGAGTCCTTTCCTCAAGGTAAAGCCTTGAAGAGCCCTGCCGAAGCTAAGTTTGGAGCAGTTTACTTGAGGCATTAGTTTCAGGTCTGTTTTCTTTTAAGGTTAGTAACCTTTTCAAGACACCGAGGATCACTCGTGGACAACCTATTCACTGCAAAAACACCGAGTACCGGCAGGCTCCACTGGGCTGCTAAGAAACATCCAGGCCCGGAAACCTTTGCCAGTCACTCTGTGTATTTTGTGTGTAGGGCAACACACTGCACTCTTCCTTGGGAGAGCCAGATTTCCTCAGCTCTCCAACAGCTCCAGGAAATGGGTTCTCTCACATCCTACGTGTCATGCAAATCTGCCTCATTGCCCTAGGCTGAGCAGCACTGAGAAACAAAAACTGCTTCTCATTCCTTCCACAAAGTCATACCTTAAGACCCCATCCTTGCAGGAGAAAGTCGGCTTGCTTTCCAGCTGTAACCAAAGCACAGTTCTTCCTCTTACACGGCAGGGTTTTAGAAGAAGCTAAGCGCGATAGCATACGTGGAGCGCTCCTTGGGGGAGTTGGTTGGCTACACGCAGAACTCCGTGCCAAATAAACTTTATTCAAGGAAGGGACCAGTGTGTAGCTTGAGGGTACATTTACTTGGTAGAAATCACAAGGAGGTAGGATGTGTGTTCGCTGGAAACGGGGACCTGATGGCAAAAGCCTTGCTTTCCCATTTTGAATGCTCCATTCATGCTGCCTTGAAGCTACCTAAATAACAGTTTTAGGACGGGTCTCTAGTCACTGTAGGCAGGGCTCTGGGAAGGGAACGAGAGTTCTCTACATCAACAGGGTGCTTTCATACCCTGGGTCGGAGCTTCTCCTGAGACGCTCTAGAGCTAAAAGGAATCTTGACGTGAGTCCTTTCCTCAATGTAAAGCCTTGAATAGCCCTGCCGAAGCTAAGCTTGGAGCAGTTTCCTTGAGGCATTAGTTTCAGGTCTGTTTTCTTTTAAGGTTAGGAAGCTTTTCAAGACACCGAGGACCTCGCGTGGGCACCCTCTTCCCTGCCAGAACACCGAGTAACGGCAGGCTCCACTGGGCTGCTAAGAAACATCCAGTCCCGGAAACCTTTCCCAGTCACTCTGTGTATTTTGAGTGTAGGGCAACACACTGCACTCTTCCTTGGGAGAGCCAGATTTCCTCAGCACTCTTATGGCTCCAAGATGTGCGTTGTGTCATGTTCTCCACGTCATGCAAATCTGCCTCATTGCCCTAGGCTGAATGGCACTGAGAAACCAAAACTGCTTCGCATTCCTTCCACAAAGTCATACCTTAAGACCCCATCCTTACAGGAGAATGTCGGCTTGCGTTCCTGCTGTAACCAAAGCACAGTTCTTCGTCTTACACGGCAGGGTTTCAAAAGAAGCTATGCCCGATAGCATACCAGAGCGCTCCTTGGAGGAGGCGGGTGGCTACACGCAGAACTCCGTGCCAAATAAACTTTATTCAAGGAAGGGACCAGTGTGTAGCTAGTGTGTATATTTACTTGGTGGAAATCACAAGGAGGTAAGCTGCGTGTCCGCTGGAAACGGGATCTTGATGGCACAAGACTTGCTTTCCAATTTTGAATGGTCCATTCATGCTGCCTTGAAGCTACCTAAATAACAGTTTTAGGACTGCTTTCTAGTCACTGTAGGAAGGGCTCTGGGAAGGGAACGAGTGTTCTCTACAACAACAGGGTGCCTTCATAGCCTGGGTGGGAGCCTCTCCTGAGACGCTCTAGAGATAAAAGGAAACTTGACGTGAGTCCTTTCCTCAAGGTAAAGCCTTGAATAGCCCTGCCAGAGCTAAGCTTGGAGCAGTTTCCTTGAGGCATTAGTTTCAGGTCTGTTTTCTTTTAAGGTTAGTAAGCTTTTCAAGACACCGAGGACCTCGCGAGGGCACCCTATTCCCTGCAACAACACCGAGTAACGGCAGGCTCCACTGGGCTACTAAGAAACATCCAGGCCCGGGAACCTTTACCAGTTACTCTGTGTATTTTGTGTGTAGGGCAACACACTGCACTCTGACTTGGAAGAGCTAGATTTCCTCAGCTCTCCAACAGCTCCAGGAAATGGGTTCTCTCACATCCTACGTGTCATGCAAATCTGCCTCATTGCCCTAGGCTGAAGGGCACTGAGAAACCAAAACTGCTTCGCATTCCTTCCACAAAGTCATAGCTTAAGGCCCCATCCTTACAGGAGAAAGTAGGCTTGCGTTTCTGTTGTAACCAAAGCACAATTCTGCCTCTTACACGGCATCGTTTTAGAAGAAGCTAAGCGCGATAGCATACCTAGAGCGCTCCTTGGGGGAGGCGGTTGGCTACACGCAGAACTCCGTGCCAAATAAACTTTATTCAAGGAAGGGACCAGTGGGTAGCTTGAGGGTCCATTTACTTGGTAGAAATCACAAGGAGGTAGGCTGCATGTTCGCTGGAAACGCGGACCTGATGGCACAGGCCTTGCTTTCCCATTTTGAATGCTCCATTCATGGTGCCTTGGAGCTACCTAAAAAACAGTTTTAGGACGGGTCTCTAGTCACTGTAGGCAGGGCTCTGGGAAGGGAACGAGTGTTCTCTCCATCAACAGGGTGCTTCCATAGCCTGGGTGGGAGCCTCTCCTGAGACGCTCTAGAGCTAAAAGGAAATTTGACGTGAGTCCTTTCCTCAAGGTAAAGCCTTGAAGAGCCCTGCCGAAGCTAAGTTTGGAGCAGTTTACTTGAGGCATTAGTTTCAGGTCTGTTTTCTTTTAAGGTTAGTAAACTTTTCAAGACACCGAGGATCACTCGTGGACAACCTATTCCCTGCAAAAACACCGAGTACCGGCAGGCTCCACTGGGCTGCTAATAAACATCCAGGCCCGGAAACCTTTGCCAGTCACTCTGTGTATTTTGTGTGTAGGGCAACACACTGCACTCTTCCTTGGAAGAGCTAGATTTCCTCAGCTCTCCAACTGCTCCAGGAAATGGGTTCTCTCACATCCTAAGTGTCATGCAAATCTGCCTCATTGCCCTAGGCTGAGCGGCACTGAGAAACCAAAACTGCTTCGCATTCCTTCCACAAAGTCATACCTTAAGACCCCATCCTTGCAGGACAAAGTCGGCTTGCGTTCCAGCTGTAACCAAAGCACAGTCCTTCCTCTTACACAGCAGGGTTTTAGAAGAAGCTAAGCGCGATAGCATACCTAGAGTGCTCCTTGGGGGAGTTGGTTGGCTACACGCAGAACTCCGTGCCAAATAAACTTTATTCAAGGAAGGGACCAGTGTGTAGCTTGAGGGTACATTTACTTGGTAGAAATCACAAGGAGGTAGGATGTGTGTTCGCTGGAAACGGGGACCTGATGGCACAAGCCTTGCTTTCCCATTTTGAATGCTCCATTAATGCTGCCTTGAAGCTACCTAAATAACAGTTTTAGGACGGGTCTCTAGTCACTGTAGGCAGGGCTCTGGGAAGGGAACGAGAGTTCTCTACATCAACAGGGTGCTTTCATACCCTGGGTCGGAGCTTCTCCTGAGACGCTCTAGAGCTAAAAGGAATCTTGACGTGAGTCCTTTCCTCAATGTAAAGCCTTGAATAGCCCTGCCGAAGCTAAGCTTGGAGCAGTTTCCTTGAGGCATTAGTTTCAGGTCTGTTTTCTTTTAAGGTTAGGAAGCTTTTCAAGACACCGAGGACCTCGCGTGGGCACCCTATTCCCTGCAAGAACACCGAGTAACGGCAGGCTCCACTGGGCTACTAAGAAACATCCAGGCCCGGGAACCTTTCCCAGTTACTCTGTGTATTTTGTGTGTAGGGCAACACACTGCACTCTTCCTTGGAAGAGCTAGATTTCCTCAGCTCTCCAACAGCTCCAGGAAATGTGTTCTCTCACGTCCTACGTGTCATGCAAATCTGCCTCATTGCCCTAGGCTGAGCGGCACTGAGAAACCAAAAGTGCTTCGCATTCCTTCTACAAATTCATACCTTAAGACCACATCCTTACAGGAGAAAGTCGGCTTGCGTTCCTGCTGTAACCAAAGCACATTTCTTCCTCTTACACAGCAGGGTTTTAGAAGAAGCTAAGCGCGATAGCATACCTAGAGCGCTCCTTTGGGGAGGCGGTTGGCTACACGCAGAACTCCGTTGGAAATAAACTTTATTCAAGGAAGGGACCAGTGGGTAGCTTGAGGGTCCATTTACTTGGTAGAAATCACAAGGAGGTAGGCTGCATGTTCGCTGGAAACGGGGACCTGATGGCACAGGCCTTGCTTTCCCATTTTGAATGCTCCATTCATGCTGCCTTGAACTACCTAAATAACAGTTTTAGGACGGGTCTCTAGTCACTGTAGGCAGGGCTCTGGGAAGGGAACGAGTGTTCTCTACATCAACAGGCTGCTTTTATAGCCTGGGTGGGAGCTTCTCCTGAGAAGCTCTAGAGCTAAAAGGAAACGTGACTTGAGTCCTTTCCTCAAGGTAAAGCCTTGAATAGCCCTACCGAAGCTAAGTTTGCAGCAGTTTCCTTGAGGCATTAGTTTCAGGTCTGTTTTCTTTTAAGGTTAGTAAGCTTTTCAAGAAAGCGAGGACCTCGCCTGGGCACCCTATTCCCTGCAAAAACACCGAGTACAGGCAGGCTCCACTGGGCTGCTAAGAAACATCCAGGCCCGGAAACCTTTCCCAGTCACTCTGTGTATTTTGAGTGTAGGGCAACACACTGCACTCTTCCTTGGGAGAGCTAGATTTCCTCAGCCCTCTTATGGCTCCAGGAAATGTGTTCTCTCATGTCCTCCACGTCATGCAAATCTGCCTCATTGCCCTAGGCTGAAGGGCACTGAGAAACAAAAACTGCTTCGCATTCCTTCCACAAAGTCATAGCTTAAGGCCCCATCCTTACAGGAGAAAGTCGGCTTGCGTTTCTGTTGTAACCAAAGCACAATTCTGCCTCTTACACGGCATCGTTTTAGAAGAGCTAAGCGCGATAACATACCTAGAGCGCTCCTTGGGGGAGGCGGTTGGCTACACGCAGAACTCCGTGCCAAATAAACTTTATTCAAGGAAGGGACCAGTGGGTAGCTTGAGGGTACATTTACTTGGTAGAAATCACAAGGAAGTAGGCTGCATGTTCGCTGGAAACGCGGCCCTGATGGCACAGGCCTTGCTTTCCCATTTTGAATGCTCCATTCATGGTGCCTTGGAGCTACCTAAAAAACAGTTTTAGGACGGGTCTCTAGTCACTGTAGGCAGGGCTCAGGGAAGGGAACGAGTGTTCTCTCCATTAACAGGGTGCTTCCATAGCCTGGGTGGGAGCCTCTCCTGAGACGCTCTAGAGCTAAAAGGAAATTTGACGTGAGTCCTTTCCTCAAGGTAAAGCCTTGAAGAGCCCTGCCGAAGCTAAGTTTGGAGCAGTTTACTTGAGGCATTAGTTTCAGGTCTGTTTTCTTTTAAGGTTAGTAACCTTTTCAAGACACCGAGGATCACTCGTGGACAACCTATTCACTGCAAAAACACCGAGTACCGGCAGGCTCCACTGGGCTGCTAAGAAACATCCAGGCCCGGAAACCTTTGCCAGTCACTCTGTGTATTTTGTGTGTAGGGCAACACACTGCACTCTTCCTTGGGAGAGCCAGATTTCCTCAGCTCTCCAACAGCTCCAGGAAATGGGTTCTCTCACATCCTACGTGTCATGCAAATCTGCCTCATTGCCCTAGGCTGAGCGGCACTGAGAAACCAAAACTGCTTCTCATTCCTTCCACAAAGTCATACCTTAAGACCCCATCCTTGCAGGAGAAAGTCGGCTTGCTTTCCAGCTGTAACCAAAGCACAGTTCTTCCTCTTACACGGCAGGGTTTTAGAAGAAGCTAAGCGCGATAGCATACCTGGAGCGCTCCTTGGGGGAGTTGGTTGGCTACACGCAGAACTCCGTGCCAAATAAACTTTATTCAAGGAAGGGACCAGTGTGTAGCTTGAGGGTACATTTACTTGGTAGAAATCACAAGGAGGTAGGATGTGTGTTCGCTGGAAACGGGGACCTGATGGCAAAAGCCTTGCTTTCCCATTTTGAATGCTCCATTCATGCTGCCTTGAAGCTACCTATATAACAGTTTTAGGACGGGTCTCTAGTCACTGTAGGCAGGGGTCTGGGAAGGGAACGAGTGTTCTCTACATCAACAGGTTGCTTTCGTAGCCTGAGTGGGAGCCTCTCCTGAGACGCTGTAGAGCTAAAAGGAAACTTGACGAGTCCTTTCCTCAAGGTAAAGCCTTGAATAGCCCTGCCAGAGCTAAGCTTGGAGCAGTTTCATTGAGGCATTAGTTTCAGATCTGTTTTCTTTTAAGGTTAGTAAGCTTTTCAGGACACCGAGGACCTCGCCTGGGCACCCTATTCCCTGCAAAAACACCGAGTACAGGCAGGCTCCACTGGGCTGCTAAGAAACATCCAGGCCCGGAAACCTTTCCCAGTCACTCTGTGTATTTTGAGTGTAGGGCAACACACTGCACTCTTCCTTGGGAGAGCTAGATTTCCTCAGCCCTCTTATGGCTCCAGGAAATGTGTTCTTTCATGTCCTCCACGTCATGCAAATCTGCCTCATTGCCCTAGGCTGAAGGGCACTGAGAAAGCAAAACTGCTTCGCATTCCTTGCACTAAGTCATAGCTTAGGACCCCATCCTTACAGGAGAAAGTCGGCTTGCGTTCCTGCTGTAACCAAAGCACAGTTCTTCCTCTTACTCGGGAGGGTTTTAGAAGGAGCTAAGCGCGATAGCATACCTAGAGCGCTCCTTGGGGGAGGCGGTTGGCTACACGCAGAACTCCGTGCCAAATAAACTTTATTCAAGGAAGGGACCAGTGGGTAGCTTGAGGGTACATTTACTTGGTAGAAATCACAAGGAGGTAGGCTGCATGTTCGCTGGAAACGGGGACCTGATGGTACAAGCCTTGCTTTCCCATTTTGAATGCTCCATTCATGCTGCCTTGAAGCTACCTAAATAACAGTTTTAGGACGGGTCTCTAGTCACTGTAGGCAGGGCTCTGGGAAGGGAACGAGGGTTCTCTACATCAAGAGGTTGCTTTCGTAAACTGAGTGGGAGCCTCTCCTGGGACGCTGTAGAGCTAAAAGGAAACTTGACGTGAGTCCTTTCCTCAAGGTAAAGCCTTGAATAGCCCTGCCAGAGCTAAGCTTGGAGCAGTTTCCTTGAGGCATTAGTTTCAGGTCTGTTTTCCTTTAAGGTTAGTAAGCTTTTCAAGACACCGAGGACCTCGCGTGGGCACCCTATTCCCTGCAAGTACACCGAGTAACGGCAGGCTCCACTGGGCTACTAAGAAATATCCAGGCCCGGAAACCTTTCCCAGTTACTCTGTGTATTTTGTGTGTAGGGCAACACACTGCACTCTTCCTTGGAAGAGCTAGATTTCCTCAGCTCTCCAACAGCTCCAGGAAATGTGTTCTCTCACGTCCTACATGTCATACAAATCTGCCTCATTGCCCTAGGCTGAGCAGCACTGAGAAACCAAAACTGATTTGCATTCCTTCTACAAAGCCACACCTTAAGACCCCATCCTTACAGGAGAAAGTCGGCTTGCCTTCCTGCTGTAACCAAAGCACAGTTCTTCCTCTTACACTACAGGGTTTTAGAAGAAACCAAGTGCGATAGCATACCTAGAGCGCTCCTTGGGGGAGGCGGTTGGCTACACGCAGAACTCCGTGCCAAATAAACTTTATTCAAGGAAGGGACCAGTTTGTAGCCAGAGTGTATATTTACTTGGTAGAAATCACAAGGAGGTAGGCTGTGTGTTCGCTGGAAACGGGGACCTGATGGCACAAGCCTTGCTTTCCCATTTTGAATGCTCCATTAATGCTGCCTTGAAGCTACCTAAATAACAGTTTTAGGACGGGTCTCTAGTCACTGTAGGCAGGGCTCTGGGAAGGGAACGAGAGTTCTCTACATCAACAGGGTGCTTTCATACCCTGGGTCGGAGCTTCTCCTGAGACGCTCTAGAGCTAAAAGGAATCTTGACGTGAGTCATTTCCTCAATGTAAAGCCTTGAATAGCCCTGCCGAAGCTAAGCTTGGAGCAGTTTCCTTGAGGCATTAGTTTCAGGTCTGTTTTCTTTTAAGGTTAGGAAGCTTTTCAAGACACCGAGGACCTCGCGTGGGCACCCTCTTCCCTGCCAGAACACCGAGTAACGGCAGGCTCCACTGGGCTGCTAAGAAACATCCAGTCCCGGAAACCTTTCCCAGTCACTCTGTGTATTTTGAGTGTAGGGCAACACACTGCACTCTTCCTTGGGAGAGCCAGATTTCCTCAGCACTCTTATGGCTCCAGGAAATGCGTTGTCTCATGTTCTCCACGTCATGCAAATCTGCCTCATTGCCCTAGGCTGAACGGCACTGAGAAACCAAAACTGCTTCGCATTCCTTCCACAAAGTCATACCTTAAGACCCCATCCTTACAGGAGAATGTCGTCTTGCGTTCCTGCTGTAACCAAAGCACAGTTCTTCCTCTTACACGGCAGGGTTTCAAAAGAAGCTATGCCCGATAGCATACCTAGAGCGCTCCTTGGAGGAGGCGGGTGGCTACATGCAGAATTCCGTGCCAAATAAACTTTATTCAAGGAAGGGACCAGTGTGTAGCTAGTGTGTATATTTACTTGGTAGAAATCACAAGGAGGTAAGCTGCGTGTCCGCTGGAAACGGGATCTTGATGGCACAAGCCTTGCTTTCCAATTTTGAATGCTCTATTCATGCTGCCTTGAAGCTACCTAAATAACTGTTTTAGGACGGCTCTCTAGTCACTGTAGGAAGGGCTCTGGGAAGGGAACGAGTGTTCTCTCCATCAACAGGGTGCCTTCATAGCCTGGGTGGGAGCCTCTCCTGAGACGCTGTAGAGCTAAAAGGAAACTTGACGTGACTCCTTTCCTCAAGGCAAAGCCTTGAATAGCCCTGCCGAAGCTAAGCTTGGAGCAGTTTCCTTGAGGCATTAGTTTCAGGTCTGTTTTCTTTTAAGGTTAGTAAGCTTTTCAAGACCCCGAGGACCTCTCGTGGGCACCCTATTCCCTGCAAGAACACCGAGTAACGGCAGGCTCCACTGGGCTACTAAGAAATATCCAGGCCCGGAAACCTTTCCCAGTCACTCTGTGTATTATGTGTGTAGGGCAACACACTGCACTCTTCCTCGGGAGAGCCAGATTTCCTCAGCTCTCCAACAGCTCCAGGAAATTTGTCCTCTCACGTCCTACATGTCATGCAAATCTGCCTCATTGCCCTAGGCTGAGCGGCACTGAGAAACCAAAACTGCTTCGCATTCCTTCTACAAAGCCACACCTTAAGACCCCATCCTTACAGGAGAAAGTCGGCTTGCCTTCCTGCTGTAACCAAAGCACAGTTCTTCCTCTTACACTACAGGGTTTTAGAAGAAACCAAGTGCGATAGCATACCTAGAGCGCTCCTTGGGGGAGGCGGTTGGCTACACGCAGAACTCCGTGCCAAATAAACTTTATTCAAGGAAGGGACCAGTTTGTAGCCAGAGTGTATATTTACTTGGTAGAAATCACAAGGAGGTAGGCTGTGTGTTCGCTGGAAACGGGGACCTGATGGCACAAGCCTTGCTTTCCCATTTTGAATGCTCCATTAATGCTGCCTTGAAGCTACCTAAATAACAGTTTTAGGACGGGTCTCTAGTCACTGTAGGCAGGGCTCTGGGAAGGGAACGAGAGTTCTCTACATCAACAGGGTGCTTTCATACCCTGGGTCGGAGCTTCTCCTGAGACGCTCTAGAGCTAAAAGGAATCTTGACGTGAGTCCTTTCCTCAATGTAAAGCCTTGAATAGCCCTGCCGAAGCTAAGCTTGGAGCAGTTTCCTTGAGGCATTAGTTTCAGGTCTGTTTTCTTTTAAGGATAGGAAGCTTTTCAAGACACCGAGGACCTCGCGTGGGCACCCTCTTCCCTGCCAGAACACCGAGTAACGGCAGGCTCCACTGGGCTGCTAAGAAACATCCAGTCCCGGAAACCTTTCCCAGTCACTCTGTGTATTTTGAGTGTAGGGCAACACACTGCACTCTTCCTTGGGAGAGCCAGATTTCCTCAGCACTCTTATGGCTCCAGGAAATGCGTTGTCTCATGTTCTCCACGCCATGCAAATCTGCCTCATTGCCCTAGGCTGAACGGCACAGAGAAACAAAAACTGCTTCGCATTCCTTCCACAAAGTCATACCTTAAGACCCCATCCTTACAGGAGAATGTCGTCTTGCGTTCCTGCTGTAACCAAAGCACAGTTCTTCCTCTTACACGGCAGGGTTTCAAAAGAAGCTATGCCCGATAGCATACCTAGAGCGCTCCTTGGAGGAGGCGGGTGGCTACATGCAGAATTCCGTGCCAAATAAACTTTATTCAAGGAAGGGACCAGTGTGTAGGTAGTGTGTATATTTACTTGGTAGAAATCACAAGGAGGTAAGCTGCGTGTCCGCTGGAAACGCGATCTTGATGGCACAAGCCTTGCTTTCCAATTTTGAATGCTCTATTCATGCTGCCTTGAAGCTACCTAAATAACTGTTTTAGGACGGCTCTCTAGTCACTGTAGGAAGGGCTCTGGGAAGGGAACGAGTGTTCTCTACATCAACAGGGTGCCTTCATAGCCTGGGTGGGAGCCTCTCCTGAGACGCTGTAGAGCTAAAAGGAATCTTGACGTGAGTCCTTTCCTCAATGTAAAGCCTTGAATAGCCCTGCCGAAGCTAAGCTTGGAGCAGTTTCCTTGAGGCATTAGTTTCAGGTCTGTTTTCTTTTAAGGTTAGGAAGCTTTTCAAGACACCGAGGACCTCGCGTGGGCACCCTATTCCCTGCAAGAACACCGAGTAACGGCAGGCTCCACTGGGCTACTAAGAAACATCCAGGCCCGGGAACCTTTCCCAGTTACTCTGTGTATTTTGTGTGTAGGGCAACACACTGCACTCTTCCTTGGAAGAGCTAGATTTCCTCAGCTCTCCAACAGCTCCAGGAAATGTGTTCTCTCACGTCCTACGTGTCATGCAAATCTGCCTCATTGCCCTAGGCTGAGCGTCACTGAGAAACCAAAAGTGCTTCGCATTCCTTCTACAAATTCATACCTTAAGACCACATCCTTACAGGAGAAAGTCGGCTTGCGTTCCTGCTGTAACCAAAGCACAATTCTTCCTCTTACACAGCAGGGTTTTAGAAGAAGCTAAGCGCGATAGCATACGTGGAGCGCTCCTTGGGGGAGTTGGTTGGCTACACGCAGAACTCCGTGCCAAATAAACTTTATTCAAGGAAGGGACCAGTGGGTAGCTTGAGGGTCCATTTACTTGGTAGAAATCACAAGGAGGTAGGCTGCATGTTCGCTGGAAACGGGGACCTGATGGCACAGGCCTTGCTTTCCCATTTTGAATGCTCCATTCATGCTGCCTTGAACTACCTAAATAACAGTTTTAGGACGGGTCTCTAGTCACTGTAGGCAGGGCTCTGGGAAGGGAACGTGTGTTCTCTACATCAACAGGGTGCTTTTATAGCCTGGGTGGGAGCTTCTCCTGAGAAGCTCTAGAGCTAAAAGGAAACGTGACTTGAGTCCTTTCCTCAAGGTAAAGCCTTGAATAGCCCTACCGAAGCTAAGTTTGCAGCAGTTTCCTTGAGGCATTAGTTTCAGGTCTGTTTTATTTTAAGGTTAGTAAGCTTTTCAAGAAAGCGAGGACCTCGCCTGGGCACCCTATTCCCTGCAAAAGCACCGAGTACAGGCAGGCTCCACTGGGCTGCTAAGAAACATCCAGGCCCGGAAACCATTCCCAGTCACTCTGTGTATTTTGAGTGTAGGGCAACACACTGCACTCTTCCTTGGGAGAGCTAGATTTCCTCAGCCCTCTTATGGCTCCAGGAAATGTGTTCTCTCATGTCCTCCACGTCATGCAAATCTGCCTCATTGCCCTAGGCTGAAGGGCACTGAGAAACAAAAACTGCTTCGCATTCCTTCCACAAAGTCATAGCTTAAGGCCCCATCCTTACAGGAGAAAGTCGGCTTGCGTTTCTGTTGTAACCAAAGCACAATTCTGCCTCTTACACGGCATCGTTTTAGAAGAAGCTAAGCGCGATAGCATACCTAGAGCGCTCCTTGGGGGAGGCGGTTGGCTACACGCAGAACTCCGTGCCAAATAAACTTTATTCAAGGAAGGGACCAGTGGGTAGCTTGAGGGTACATTTACTTGGTAGAAATCACAAGGAGGTAGGCTGCATGTTCGCTGGAAACGCGGACCTGATGGCACAGGCCTTGCTTTCCCATTTTGAATGCTCCATTCATGGTGCCTTGGAGCTACCTAAAAAACAGTTTTAGGACGGGTCTCTAGTCACTGTAGGCAGGGCTCAGGGAAGGGAACGAGTGTTCTCTCCATTAACAGGGTGCTTCCATAGCCTGGGTGGGAGCCTCTCCTGAGACGCTCTAGAGCTAAAAGGAAATTTGACGTGAGTCCTTTCCTCAAGGTAAAGCCTTGAAGAGCCCTGCCGAAGCTAAGTTTGGAGCAGTTTACTTGAGGCATTAGTTTCAGGTCTGTTTTCTTTTAAGGTTAGTAACCTTTTCAAGACACCGAGGATCACTCGTGGACAACCTATTCACTGCAAAAACACCGAGTACCGGCAGGCTCCACTGGGCTGCTAAGAAACATCCAGGCCCGGAAACCTTTGCCAGTCACTCTGTGTATTTTGTGTGTAGGGCAACACACTGCACTCTTCCTTGGGAGAGCCAGATTTCCTCAGCTCTCCAACAGCTCCAGGAAATGGGTTCTCTCACATCCTACGTGTCATGCAAATCTGCCTCATTGCCCTAGGCTGAGCAGCACTGAGAAACAAAAACTGCTTCTCATTCCTTCCACAAAGTCATACCTTAAGACCCCATCCTTGCAGGAGAAAGTCGGCTTGCTTTCCAGCTGTAACCAAAGCACAGTTCTTCCTCTTACACGGCAGGGTTTTAGAAGAAGCTAAGCGCGATAGCATACGTGGAGCGCTCCTTGGGGGAGTTGGTTGGCTACACGCAGAACTCCGTGCCAAATAAACTTTATTCAAGGAAGGGACCAGTGTGTAGCTTGAGGGTACATTTACTTGGTAGAAATCACAAGGAGGTAGGATGTGTGTTCGCTGGAAACGGGGACCTGATGGCAAAAGCCTTGCTTTCCCATTTTGAATGCTCCATTCATGCTGCCTTGAAGCTACCTAAATAACAGTTTTAGGACGGGTCTCTAGTCACTGTAGGCAGGGCTCTGGGAAGGGAACGAGAGTTCTCTACATCAACAGGGTGCTTTCATACCCTGGGTCGGAGCTTCTCCTGAGACGCTCTAGAGCTAAAAGGAATCTTGACGTGAGTCCTTTCCTCAATGTAAAGCCTTGAATAGCCCTGCCGAAGCTAAGCTTGGAGCAGTTTCCTTGAGGCATTAGTTTCAGGTCTGTTTTCTTTTAAGGTTAGGAAGCTTTTCAAGACACCGAGGACCTCGCGTGGGCACCCTCTTCCCTGCCAGAACACCGAGTAACGGCAGGCTCCAATGGGCTGCTAAGAAACATCCAGTCCCGGAAACCTTTCCCAGTCACTCTGTGTATTTTGAGTGTAGGGCAACACACTGCACTCTTCCTTGGGAGAGCCAGATTTCCTCAGCACTCTTATGGCTCCAAGATGTGCGTTGTCTCATGTTCTCCACGTCATGCAAATCTGCCTCATTGCCCTAGGCTGAATGGCACTGAGAAACCAAAACTGCTTCGCATTCCTTCCACAAAGTCATACCTTAAGACCCCATCCTTACAGGAGAATGTCGGCTTGCGTTCCTGCTGTAACCAAAGCACAGTTCTTCGTCTTACACGGCAGGGTTTCAAAAGAAGCTATGCCCGATAGCATACCTAGAGCGCTCCTTGGAGGAGGCGGGTGGCTACACGCAGAACTCCGTGCCAAATAAACTTTATTCAAGGAAGGGACCAGTGTGTAGCTAGTGTGTATATTTACTTGGTGGAAATCACAAGGAGGTAAGCTGCGTGTCCGCTGGAAACGGGATCTTGATGGCACAAGCCTTGCTTTCCAATTTTGAATGCTCCATTCATGCTGCCTTGAAGCTACCTAAATAACAGTTTTAGGACTGCTTTCTAGTCACTGTAGGAAGGGCTCTGGGAAGGGAACGAGTGTTCTCTACAACAACAGGGTGCCTTCATAGCCTGGGTGGGAGCCTCTCCTGAGACGCTCTAGAGATAAAAGGAAACTTGACGTGAGTCCTTTCCTCAAGGTAAAGCCTTGAATAGCCCTGCCAGAGCTAAGCTTGGAGCAGTTTCCTTGAGGCATTAGTTTCAGGTCTGTTTTCTTTTAAGGTTAGTAAGCTTTTCAAGACACCGAGGACCTCGCGAGGGCACCCTATTCCCTGCAACAACACCGAGTAACGGCAGGCTCCACTGGGCTACTAAGAAACATCCAGGCCCGGGAACCTTTACCAGTTACTCTGTGTATTTTGTGTGTAGGGCAACACACTGCACTCTGACTTGGAAGAGCTAGATTTCCTCAGCTCTCCAACAGCTCCAGGAAATGGGTTCTCTCACATCCTACGTGTCATGCAAATCTGCCTCATTGCCCTAGGCTGAAGGGCACTGAGAAACCAAAACTGCTTCGCATTCCTTCCACAAAGTCATAGCTTAAGGCCCCATCCTTACAGGAGAAAGTAGGCTTGCGTTTCTGTTGTAACCAAAGCACAATTCTGCCTCTTACACGGCATCGTTTTAGAAGAAGCTAAGCGCGATAGCATACCTAGAGCGCTCCTTGGGGGAGGCGGTTGGCTACACGCAGAACTCCGTGCCAAATAAACTTTATTCAAGGAAGGGACCAGTGGGTAGCTTGAGGGTCCATTTACTTGGTAGAAATCACAAGGAGGTAGGCTGCATGTTCGCTGGAAACGCGGACCTGATGGCACAGGCCTTGCTTTCCCATTTTGAATGCTCCATTCATGGTGCCTTGGAGCTACCTAAAAAACAGTTTTAGGACGGGTCTCTAGTCACTGTAGGCAGGGCTCTGGGAAGGGAACGAGTGTTCTCTCCATCAACAGGGTGCTTCCATAGCCTGGGTGGGAGCCTCTCCTGAGACGCTCTAGAGCTAAAAGGAAATTTGACGTGAGTCCTTTCCTCAAGGTAAAGCCTTGAAGAGCCCTGCCGAAGCTAAGTTTGGAGCAGTTTACTTGAGGCATTAGTTTCAGGTCTGTTTTCTTTTAAGGTTAGTAAACTTTTCAAGACACCGAGGATCACTCGTGGACAACCTATTCCCTGCAAAAACACCGAGTACCGGCAGGCTCCACTGGGCTGCTAATAAACATCCAGGCCCGGAAACCTTTGCCAGTCACTCTGTGTATTTTGTGTGTAGGGCAACACACTGCACTCTTCCTTGGAAGAGCTAGATTTCCTCAGCTCTCCAACTGCTCCAGGAAATGGGTTCTCTCACATCCTACGTGTCATGCAAATCTGCCTCATTGCCCTAGGCTGAGCGGCACTGAGAAACCAAAACTGCTTCGCATTCCTTCCACAAAGTCATACCTTAAGACCCCATCCTTGCAGGACAAAGTCGGCTTGCGTTCCAGCTGTAACCAAAGCACAGTCCTTCCTCTTACACAGCAGGGTTTTAGAAGAAGCTAAGCGCGATAGCATACCTAGAGTGCTCCTTGGGGGAGTTGGTTGGCTACACGCAGAACTCCGTGCCAAATAAACTTTATTCAAGGAAGGGACCAGTGTGTAGCTTGAGGGTACATTTACTTGGTAGAAATCACAAGGAGGTAGGATGTGTGTTCGCTGGAAACGGGGACCTGATGGCACAAGCCTTGCTTTCCCATTTTGAATGCTCCATTAATGCTGCCTTGAAGCTACCTAAATAACAGTTTTAGGACGGGTCTCTAGTCACTGTAGGCAGGGCTCTGGGAAGGGAACGAGAGTTCTCTACATCAACAGGGTGCTTTCATACCCTGGGTCGGAGCTTCTCCTGAGACGCTCTAGAGCTAAAAGGAATCTTGACGTGAGTCCTTTCCTCAATGTAAAGCCTTGAATAGCCCTGCCGAAGCTAAGCTTGGAGCAGTTTCCTTGAGGCATTAGTTTCAGGTCTGTTTTCTTTTAAGGTTAGGAAGCTTTTCAAGACACCGAGGACCTCGCGTGGGCACCCTATTCCCTGCAAGAACACCGAGTAACGGCAGGCTCCACTGGGCTACTAAGAAACATCCAGGCCCGGGAACCTTTCCCAGTTACTCTGTGTATTTTGTGTGTAGGGCAACACACTGCACTCTTCCTTGGAAGAGCTAGATTTCCTCAGCTCTCCAACAGCTCCAGGAAATGTGTTCTCTCACGTCCTACGTGTCATGCAAATCTGCCTCATTGCCCTAGGCTGAGCGGCACTGAGAAACCAAAAGTGCTTCGCATTCCTTCTACAAATTCATACCTTAAGACCACATCCTTACAGGAGAAAGTCGGCTTGCGTTCCTGCTGTAACCAAAGCACATTTCTTCCTCTTACACAGCAGGGTTTTAGAAGAAGCTAAGCGCGATAGCATACCTAGAGCGCTCCTTTGGGGAGGCGGTTGGCTACACGCAGAACTCCGTTGGAAATAAACTTTATTCAAGGAAGGGACCAGTGGGTAGCTTGAGGGTCCATTTACTTGGTAGAAATCACAAGGAGGTAGGCTGCATGTTCGCTGGAAACGGGGACCTGATGGCACAGGCCTTGCTTTCCCATTTTGAATGCTCCATTCATGCTGCCTTGAACTACCTAAATAACAGTTTTAGGACGGGTCTCTAGTCACTGTAGGCAGGGCTCTGGGAAGGGAACGAGTGTTCTCTACATCAACAGGGTGCTTTTATAGCCTGGGTGGGAGCTTCTGCTGAGAAGCTCTAGAGCTAAAAGGAAACGTGACTTGAGTCCTTTCCTCAAGGTAAAGCCTTGAATAGCCCTACCGAAGCTAAGTTTGCAGCAGTTTCCTTGAGGCATTAGTTTCAGGTCTGTTTTCTTTTAAGGTTAGTAAGCTTTTCAAGAAAGCGAGGACCTCGCCTGGGCACCCTATTCCCTGCAAAAACACCGAGTACAGGCAGGCTCCACTGGGCTGCTAAGAAACATCCAGGCCCGGAAACCTTTCCCAGTCACTCTGTGTATTTTGAGTGTAGGGCAACACACTGCACTCTTCCTTGGGAGAGCTAGATTTCCTCAGCCCTCTTATGGCTCCAGGAAATGTGTTCTCTCATGTCCTCCACGTCATGCAAATCTGCCTCATTGCCCTAGGCTGAAGGGCACTGAGAAACAAAAACTGCTTCGCATTCCTTCCACAAAGTCATAGCTTAAGGCCCCATCCTTACAGGAGAAAGTCGGCTTGCGTTTCTGTTGTAACCAAAGCACAATTCTGCCTCTTACACGGCATCGTTTTAGAAGAGCTAAGCGCGATAACATACCTAGAGCGCTCCTTGGGGGAGGCGGTTGGCTACACGCAGAACTCCGTGCCAAATAAACTTTATTCAAGGAAGGGACCAGTGGGTAGCTTGAGGGTACATTTACTTGGTAGAAATCACAAGGAGGTAGGCTGCATGTTCGCTGGAAACGCGGCCCTGATGGCACAGGCCTTGCTTTCCCATTTTGAATGCTCCATTCATGGTGCCTTGGAGCTACCTAAAAAACAGTTTTAGGACGGGTCTCTAGTCACTGTAGGCAGGGCTCAGGGAAGGGAACGAGTGTTCTCTCCATTAACAGGGTGCTTCCATAGCCTGGGTGGGAGCCTCTCCTGAGACGCTCTAGAGCTAAAAGGAAATTTGACGTGAGTCCTTTCCTCAAGGTAAAGCCTTGAAGAGCCCTGCCGAAGCTAAGTTTGGAGCAGTTTACTTGAGGCATTAGTTTCAGGTCTGTTTTCTTTTAAGGTTAGTAACCTTTTCAAGACACCGAGGATCACTCGTGGACAACCTATTCACTGCAAAAACACCGAGTACCGGCAGGCTCCACTGGGCTGCTAAGAAACATCCAGGCCCGGAAACCTTTGCCAGTCACTCTGTGTATTTTGTGTGTAGGGCAACACACTGCACTCTTCCTTGGGAGAGCCAGATTTCCTCAGCTCTCCAACAGCTCCAGGAAATGGGTTCTCTCACATCCTACGTGTCATGCAAATCTGCCTCATTGCCCTAGGCTGAGCGGCACTGAGAAACCAAAACTGCTTCTCATTCCTTCCACAAAGTCATACCTTAAGACCCCATCCTTGCAGGAGAAAGTCGGCTTGCTTTCCAGCTGTAACCAAAGCACAGTTCTTCCTCTTACACGGCAGGGTTTTAGAAGAAGCTAAGCGCGATAGCATACGTGGAGCGCTCCTTGGGGGAGTTGGTTGGCTACACGCAGAACTCCGTGCCAAATAAACTTTATTCAAGGAAGGGACCAGTGTGTAGCTTGAGGGTACATTTACTTGGTAGAAATCACAAGGAGGTAGGATGTGTGTTCGCTGGAAACGGGGACCTGATGGCAAAAGCCTTGCTTTCCCATTTTGAATGCTCCATTCATGCTGCCTTGAAGCTACCTATATAACAGTTTTAGGACGGGTCTCTAGTCACTGTAGGCAGGGGTCTGGGAAGGGAACGAGTGTTCTCTACATCAACAGGTTGCTTTCGTAGCCTGAGTGGGAGCCTCTCCTGAGACGCTGTAGAGCTAAAAGGAAACTTGACGAGTCCTTTCCTCAAGGTAAAGCCTTGAATAGCCCTGCCAGAGCTAAGCTTGGAGCAGTTTCATTGAGGCATTAGTTTCAGATCTGTTTTCTTTTAAGGTTAGTAAGCTTTTCAGGACACCGAGGACCTCGCCTGGGCACCCTATTCCCTGCAAAAACACCGAGTACAGGCAGGCTCCACTGGGCTGCTAAGAAACATCCAGGCCCGGAAACCTTTCCCAGTCACTCTGTGTATTTTGAGTGTAGGGCAACACACTGCACTCTTCCTTGGGAGAGCTAGATTTCCTCAGCCCTCTTATGGCTCCAGGAAATGTGTTCTTTCATGTCCTCCACGTCATGCAAATCTGCCTCATTGCCCTAGGCTGAAGGGCACTGAGAAAGCAAAACTGCTTCGCATTCCTTGCACTAAGTCATAGCTTAGGACCCCATCCTTACAGGAGAAAGTCGGCTTGCGTTCCTGCTGTAACCAAAGCACAGTTCTTCCTCTTACTCGGGAGGGTTTTAGAAGGAGCTAAGCGCGATAGCATACCTAGAGCGCTCCTTGGGGGAGGCGGTTGGCTACACGCAGAACTCCGTGCCAAATAAACTTTATTCAAGGAAGGGACCAGTGGGTAGCTTGAGGGTACATTTACTTGGTAGAAATCACAAGGAGGTAGGCTGCATGTTCGCTGGAAACGGGGACCTGATGGTACAAGCATTGCTTTCCCATTTTGAATGCTCCATTCATGCTGCCTTGAAGCTACCTAAATAACAGTTTTAGGACGGGTCTCTAGTCACTGTAGGCAGGGCTCTGGGAAGGGAACGAGGGTTCTCTACATCAAGAGGTTGCTTTCGTAAACTGAGTGGGAGCCTCTCCTGGGACGCTGTAGAGCTAAAAGGAAACTTGACGTGAGTCCTTTCCTCAAGGTAAAGCCTTGAATAGCCCTGCCAGAGCTAAGCTTGGAGCAGTTTCCTTGAGGCATTAGTTTCAGGTCTGTTTTCCTTTAAGGTTAGTAAGCTTTTCAAGACACCGAGGACCTCGCGTGGGCACCCTATTCCCTGCAAGTACACCGAGTAACGGCAGGCTCCATTGGGCTACTAAGAAATATCCAGGCCCGGAAACCTTTCCCAGTTACTCTGTGTATTTTGTGTGTAGGGCAACACACTGCACTCTTCCTTGGAAGAGCTAGATTTCCTCAGCTCTCCAACAGCTCCAGGAAATGTGTCCTCTCACGTCCTACATGTCATACAAATCTGCCTCATTGCCCTAGGCTGAGCAGCACTGAGAAACCAAAACTGATTTGCATTCCTTCTACAAAGCCACACCTTAAGACCCCATCCTTACAGGAGAAAGTCGGCTTGCCTTCCTGCTGTAACCAAAGCACAGTTCTTCCTCTTACACTACAGGGTTTTAGAAGAAACCAAGTGCGATAGCATACCTAGAGCGCTCCTTGGGGGAGGCGGTTGGCTACACGCAGAACTCCGTGCCAAATAAACTTTATTCAAGGAAGGGACCAGTTTGTAGCCAGAGTGTATATTTACTTGGTAGAAATCACAAGGAGGTAGGCTGTGTGTTCGCTGGAAACGGGGACCTGATGGCACAAGCCTTGCTTTCCCATTTTGAATGCTCCATTAATGCTGCCTTGAAGCTACCTAAATAACAGTTTTAGGACGGGTCTCTAGTCACTGTAGGCAGGGCTCTGGGAAGGGAACGAGAGTTCTCTACATCAACAGGGTGCTTTCATACCCTGGGTCGGAGCTTCTCCTGAGACGCTCTAGAGCTAAAAGGAATCTTGACGTGAGTCCTTTCCTCAATGTAAAGCCTTGAATAGCCCTGCCGAAGCTAAGCTTGGAGCAGTTTCCTTGAGGCATTAGTTTCAGGTCTGTTTTCTTTTAAGGATAGGAAGCTTTTCAAGACACCGAGGACCTCGCGTGGGCACCCTCTTCCCTGCCAGAACACCGAGTAACGGCAGGCTCCACTGGGCTGCTAAGAAACATCCAGTCCCGGAAACCTTGCCCAGTCACTCTGTGTATTTTGAGTGTAGGGCAACACACTGCACTCTTCCTTGGGAGAGCCAGATTTCCTCAGCACTCTTATGGCTCCAGGAAATGCGTTGTCTCATGTTCTCCACGCCATGCAAATCTGCCTCATTGCCCTAGGCTGAACGGCACAGAGAAACAAAAACTGCTTCGCATTCCTTCCACAAAGTCATACCTTAAGACCCCATCCTTACAGGAGAATGTCGTCTTGCGTTCCTGCTGTAACCAAAGCACAGTTCTTCCTCTTACACGGCAGGGTTTCAAAAGAAGCTATGCCCGATAGCATACCTAGAGCGCTCCTTGGAGGAGGCGGGTGGCTACATGCAGAATTCCGTGCCAAATAAACTTTATTCAAGGAAGGGACCAGTGTGTAGGTAGTGTGTATATTTACTTGGTAGAAATCACAAGGAGGTAAGCTGCGTGTCCGCTGGAAACGCGATCTTGATGGCACAAGCCTTGCTTTCCAATTTTGAATGCTCTATTCATGCTGCCTTGAAGCTACCTAAATAACTGTTTTAGGACGGCTCTCTAGTCACTGTAGGAAGGGCTCTGGGAAGGGAACGAGTGTTCTCTACATCAACAGGGTGCCTTCATAGCCTGGGTGGGAGCCTCTCCTGAGACGCTGTAGAGCTAAAAGGAATCTTGACGTGAGTCCTTTCCTCAATGTAAAGCCTTGAATAGCCCTGCCGAAGCTAAGCTTGGAGCAGTTTCCTTGAGGCATTAGTTTCAGGTCTGTTTTCTTTTAAGGTTAGGAAGCTTTTCAAGACACCGAGGACCTCGCGTGGGCACCCTATTCCCTGCAAGAACACCGAGTAACGGCAGGCTCCACTGGGCTACTAAGAAACATCCAGGCCCGGGAACCTTTCCCAGTTACTCTGTGTATTTTGTGTGTAGGGCAACACACTGCACTCTTCCTTGGAAGAGCTAGATTTCCTCAGCTCTCCAACAGCTCCAGGAAATGTGTTCTCTCACGTCCTACGTGTCATGCAAATCTGCCTCATTGCCCTAGGCTGAGCGTCACTGAGAAACCAAAAGTGCTTCGCATTCCTTCTACAAATTCATACCTTAAGACCACATCCTTACAGGAGAAAGTCGGCTTGCGTTCCTGCTGTAACCAAAGCACAATTCTTCCTCTTACACAGCAGGGTTTTAGAAGAAGCTAAGCGCGATAGCATACGTGGAGCGCTCCTTGGGGGAGTTGGTTGGCTACACGCAGAACTCCGTGCCAAATAAACTTTATTCAAGGAAGGGACCAGTGGGTAGCTTGAGGGTCCATTTACTTGGTAGAAATCACAAGGAGGTAGGCTGCATGTTCGCTGGAAACGGGGACCTGATGGCACAGGCCTTGCTTTCCCATTTTGAATGCTCCATTCATGCTGCCTTGAACTACCTAAATAACAGTTTTAGGACGGGTCTCTAGTCACTGTAGGCAGGGCTCTGGGAAGGGAACGTGTGTTCTCTACATCAACAGGGTGCTTTTATAGCCTGGGTGGGAGCTTCTCCTGAGAAGCTCTAGAGCTAAAAGGAAACGTGACTTGAGTCCTTTCCTCAAGGTAAAGCCTTGAATAGCCCTACCGAAGCTAAGTTTGCAGCAGTTTCCTTGAGGCATTAGTTTCAGGTCTGTTTTATTTTAAGGTTAGTAAGCTTTTCAAGAAAGCGAGGACCTCGCCTGGGCACCCTATTCCCTGCAAAAGCACCGAGTACAGGCAGGCTCCACTGGGCTGCTAAGAAACATCCAGGCCCGGAAACCATTCCCAGTCACTCTGTGTATTTTGAGTGTAGGGCAACACACTGCACTCTTCCTTGGGAGAGCTAGATTTCCTCAGCCCTCTTATGGCTCCAGGAAATGTGTTCTCTCATGTCCTCCACGTCATGCAAATCTGCCTCATTGCCCTAGGCTGAAGGGCACTGAGAAACAAAAACTGCTTCGCATTCCTTCCACAAAGTCATAGCTTAAGGCCCCATCCTTACAGGAGAAAGTCGGCTTGCGTTTCTGTTGTAACCAAAGCACAATTCTGCCTCTTACACGGCATCGTTTTAGAAGAAGCTAAGCGCGATAGCATACCTAGAGCGCTCCTTGGGGGAGGCGGTTGGCTACACGCAGAACTCCGTGCCAAATAAACTTTATTCAAGGAAGGGACCAGTGGGTAGCTTGAGGGTACATTTACTTGGTAGAAATCACAAGGAGGTAGGCTGCATGTTCGCTGGAAACGCGGACCTGATGGCACAGGCCTTGCTTTCCCATTTTGAATGCTCCATTCATGGTGCCTTGGAGCTACCTAAAAAACAGTTTTAGGACGGGTCTCTAGTCACTGTAGGCAGGGCTCAGGGAAGGGAACGAGTGTTCTCTCCATTAACAGGGTGCTTCCATAGCCTGGGTGGGAGCCTCTCCTGAGACGCTCTAGAGCTAAAAGGAAATTTGACGTGAGTCCTTTCCTCAAGGTAAAGCCTTGAAGAGCCCTGCCGAAGCTAAGTTTGGAGCAGTTTACTTGAGGCATTAGTTTCAGGTCTGTTTTCTTTTAAGGTTAGTA
Organism: Eschrichtius robustus; assembly: GCF_028021215.1. Classification (NCBI taxonomy): domain Eukaryota; kingdom Metazoa; phylum Chordata; class Mammalia; order Artiodactyla; family Eschrichtiidae; genus Eschrichtius; species Eschrichtius robustus. The sequence goes on from NC_090840.1 coordinate 37,539,652, forward strand.
ACCTTTTCAAGACACCGAGGATCACTCGTGGACAACCTATTCACTGCAAAAACACCGAGTACCGGCAGGCTCCACTGGGCTGCTAAGAAACATCCAGGCCCGGAAACCTTTGCCAGTCACTCTGTGTATTTTGTGTGTAGGGCAACACACTGCACTCTTCCTTGGGAGAGCCAGATTTCCTCAGCTCTCCAACAGCTCCAGGAAATGGGTTCTCTCACATCCTACGTGTCATGCAAATCTGCCTCATTGCCCTAGGCTGAGCAGCACTGAGAAACAAAAACTGCTTCTCATTCCTTCCACAAAGTCATACCTTAAGACCCCATCCTTGCAGGAGAAAGTCGGCTTGCTTTCCAGCTGTAACCAAAGCACAGTTCTTCCTCTTACACGGCAGGGTTTTAGAAGAAGCTAAGCGCGATAGCATACGTGGAGCGCTCCTTGGGGGAGTTGGTTGGCTACACGCAGAACTCCGTGCCAAATAAACTTTATTCAAGGAAGGGACCAGTGTGTAGCTTGAGGGTACATTTACTTGGTAGAAATCACAAGGAGGTAGGATGTGTGTTCGCTGGAAACGGGGACCTGATGGCAAAAGCCTTGCTTTCCCATTTTGAATGCTCCATTCATGCTGCCTTGAAGCTACCTAAATAACAGTTTTAGGACGGGTCTCTAGTCACTGTAGGCAGGGCTCTGGGAAGGGAACGAGAGTTCTCTACATCAACAGGGTGCTTTCATACCCTGGGTCGGAGCTTCTCCTGAGACGCTCTAGAGCTAAAAGGAATCTTGACGTGAGTCCTTTCCTCAATGTAAAGCCTTGAATAGCCCTGCCGAAGCTAAGCTTGGAGCAGTTTCCTTGAGGCATTAGTTTCAGGTCTGTTTTCTTTTAAGGTTAGGAAGCTTTTCAAGACACCGAGGACCTCGCGTGGGCACCCTCTTCCCTGCCAGAACACCGAGTAACGGCAGGCTCCAATGGGCTGCTAAGAAACATCCAGTCCCGGAAACCTTTCCCAGTCACTCTGTGTATTTTGAGTGTAGGGCAACACACTGCACTCTTCCTTGGGAGAGCCAGATTTCCTCAGCACTCTTATGGCTCCAAGATGTGCGTTGTCTCATGTTCTCCACGTCATGCAAATCTGCCTCATTGCCCTAGGCTGAATGGCACTGAGAAACCAAAACTGCTTCGCATTCCTTCCACAAAGTCATACCTTAAGACCCCATCCTTACAGGAGAATGTCGGCTTGCGTTCCTGCTGTAACCAAAGCACAGTTCTTCGTCTTACACGGCAGGGTTTCAAAAGAAGCTATGCCCGATAGCATACCTAGAGCGCTCCTTGGAGGAGGCGGGTGGCTACACGCAGAACTCCGTGCCAAATAAACTTTATTCAAGGAAGGGACCAGTGTGTAGCTAGTGTGTATATTTACTTGGTGGAAATCACAAGGAGGTAAGCTGCGTGTCCGCTGGAAACGGGATCTTGATGGCACAAGCCTTGCTTTCCAATTTTGAATGCTCCATTCATGCTGCCTTGAAGCTACCTAAATAACAGTTTTAGGACTGCTTTCTAGTCACTGTAGGAAGGGCTCTGGGAAGGGAACGAGTGTTCTCTACAACAACAGGGTGCCTTCATAGCCTGGGTGGGAGCCTCTCCTGAGACGCTCTAGAGATAAAAGGAAACTTGACGTGAGTCCTTTCCTCAAGGTAAAGCCTTGAATAGCCCTGCCAGAGCTAAGCTTGGAGCAGTTTCCTTGAGGCATTAGTTTCAGGTCTGTTTTCTTTTAAGGTTAGTAAACTTTTCAAGACACCGAGGATCACTCGTGGACAACCTATTCCCTGCAAAAACACCGAGTACCGGCAGGCTCCACTGGGCTGCTAATAAACATCCAGGCCCGGAAACCTTTGCCAGTCACTCTGTGTATTTTGTGTGTAGGGCAACACACTGCACTCTTCCTTGGAAGAGCTAGATTTCCTCAGCTCTCCAACTGCTCCAGGAAATGGGTTCTCTCACATCCTACGTGTCATGCAAATCTGCCTCATTGCCCTAGGCTGAGCGGCACTGAGAAACCAAAACTGCTTCGCATTCCTTCCACAAAGTCATACCTTAAGACCCCATCCTTGCAGGACAAAGTCGGCTTGCGTTCCAGCTGTAACCAAAGCACAGTCCTTCCTCTTACACAGCAGGGTTTTAGAAGAAGCTAAGCGCGATAGCATACCTAGAGTGCTCCTTGGGGGAGTTGGTTGGCTACACGCAGAACTCCGTGCCAAATAAACTTTATTCAAGGAAGGGACCAGTGTGTAGCTTGAGGGTACATTTACTTGGTAGAAATCACAAGGAGGTAGGATGTGTGTTCGCTGGAAACGGGGACCTGATGGCACAAGCCTTGCTTTCCCATTTTGAATGCTCCATTAATGCTGCCTTGAAGCTACCTAAATAACAGTTTTAGGACGGGTCTCTAGTCACTGTAGGCAGGGCTCTGGGAAGGGAACGAGAGTTCTCTACATCAACAGGGTGCTTTCATACCCTGGGTCGGAGCTTCTCCTGAGACGCTCTAGAGCTAAAAGGAATCTTGACGTGAGTCCTTTCCTCAATGTAAAGCCTTGAATAGCCCTGCCGAAGCTAAGCTTGGAGCAGTTTCCTTGAGGCATTAGTTTCAGGTCTGTTTTCTTTTAAGGTTAGGAAGCTTTTCAAGACACCGAGGACCTCGCGTGGGCACCCTATTCCCTGCAAGAACACCGAGTAACGGCAGGCTCCACTGGGCTACTAAGAAACATCCAGGCCCGGGAACCTTTCCCAGTTACTCTGTGTATTTTGTGTGTAGGGCAACACACTGCACTCTTCCTTGGAAGAGCTAGATTTCCTCAGCTCTCCAACAGCTCCAGGAAATGTGTTCTCTCACGTCCTACGTGTCATGCAAATCTGCCTCATTGCCCTAGGCTGAGCGGCACTGAGAAACCAAAAGTGCTTCGCATTCCTTCTACAAATTCATACCTTAAGACCACATCCTTACAGGAGAAAGTCGGCTTGCGTTCCTGCTGTAACCAAAGCACATTTCTTCCTCTTACACAGCAGGGTTTTAGAAGAAGCTAAGCGCGATAGCATACCTAGAGCGCTCCTTTGGGGAGGCGGTTGGCTACACGCAGAACTCCGTTGGAAATAAACTTTATTCAAGGAAGGGACCAGTGGGTAGCTTGAGGGTCCATTTACTTGGTAGAAATCACAAGGAGGTAGGCTGCATGTTCGCTGGAAACGGGGACCTGATGGCACAGGCCTTGCTTTCCCATTTTGAATGCTCCATTCATGCTGCCTTGAACTACCTAAATAACAGTTTTAGGACGGGTCTCTAGTCACTGTAGGCAGGGCTCTGGGAAGGGAACGAGTGTTCTCTACATCAACAGGGTGCTTTTATAGCCTGGGTGGGAGCTTCTGCTGAGAAGCTCTAGAGCTAAAAGGAAACGTGACTTGAGTCCTTTCCTCAAGGTAAAGCCTTGAATAGCCCTACCGAAGCTAAGTTTGCAGCAGTTTCCTTGAGGCATTAGTTTCAGGTCTGTTTTCTTTTAAGGTTAGTAAGCTTTTCAAGAAAGCGAGGACCTCGCCTGGGCACCCTATTCCCTGCAAAAACACCGAGTACAGGCAGGCTCCACTGGGCTGCTAAGAAACATCCAGGCCCGGAAACCTTTCCCAGTCACTCTGTGTATTTTGAGTGTAGGGCAACACACTGCACTCTTCCTTGGGAGAGCTAGATTTCCTCAGCCCTCTTATGGCTCCAGGAAATGTGTTCTCTCATGTCCTCCACGTCATGCAAATCTGCCTCATTGCCCTAGGCTGAAGGGCACTGAGAAACAAAAACTGCTTCGCATTCCTTCCACAAAGTCATAGCTTAAGGCCCCATCCTTACAGGAGAAAGTCGGCTTGCGTTTCTGTTGTAACCAAAGCACAATTCTGCCTCTTACACGGCATCGTTTTAGAAGAGCTAAGCGCGATAACATACCTAGAGCGCTCCTTGGGGGAGGCGGTTGGCTACACGCAGAACTCCGTGCCAAATAAACTTTATTCAAGGAAGGGACCAGTGGGTAGCTTGAGGGTACATTTACTTGGTAGAAATCACAAGGAGGTAGGCTGCATGTTCGCTGGAAACGCGGCCCTGATGGCACAGGCCTTGCTTTCCCATTTTGAATGCTCCATTCATGGTGCCTTGGAGCTACCTAAAAAACAGTTTTAGGACGGGTCTCTAGTCACTGTAGGCAGGGCTCAGGGAAGGGAACGAGTGTTCTCTCCATTAACAGGGTGCTTCCATAGCCTGGGTGGGAGCCTCTCCTGAGACGCTCTAGAGCTAAAAGGAAATTTGACGTGAGTCCTTTCCTCAAGGTAAAGCCTTGAAGAGCCCTGCCGAAGCTAAGTTTGGAGCAGTTTACTTGAGGCATTAGTTTCAGGTCTGTTTTCTTTTAAGGTTAGTAACCTTTTCAAGACACCGAGGATCACTCGTGGACAACCTATTCACTGCAAAAACACCGAGTACCGGCAGGCTCCACTGGGCTGCTAAGAAACATCCAGGCCCGGAAACCTTTGCCAGTCACTCTGTGTATTTTGTGTGTAGGGCAACACACTGCACTCTTCCTTGGGAGAGCCAGATTTCCTCAGCTCTCCAACAGCTCCAGGAAATGGGTTCTCTCACATCCTACGTGTCATGCAAATCTGCCTCATTGCCCTAGGCTGAGCGGCACTGAGAAACCAAAACTGCTTCTCATTCCTTCCACAAAGTCATACCTTAAGACCCCATCCTTGCAGGAGAAAGTCGGCTTGCTTTCCAGCTGTAACCAAAGCACAGTTCTTCCTCTTACACGGCAGGGTTTTAGAAGAAGCTAAGCGCGATAGCATACGTGGAGCGCTCCTTGGGGGAGTTGGTTGGCTACACGCAGAACTCCGTGCCAAATAAACTTTATTCAAGGAAGGGACCAGTGTGTAGCTTGAGGGTACATTTACTTGGTAGAAATCACAAGGAGGTAGGATGTGTGTTCGCTGGAAACGGGGACCTGATGGCAAAAGCCTTGCTTTCCCATTTTGAATGCTCCATTCATGCTGCCTTGAAGCTACCTATATAACAGTTTTAGGACGGGTCTCTAGTCACTGTAGGCAGGGGTCTGGGAAGGGAACGAGTGTTCTCTACATCAACAGGTTGCTTTCGTAGCCTGAGTGGGAGCCTCTCCTGAGACGCTGTAGAGCTAAAAGGAAACTTGACGAGTCCTTTCCTCAAGGTAAAGCCTTGAATAGCCCTGCCAGAGCTAAGCTTGGAGCAGTTTCATTGAGGCATTAGTTTCAGATCTGTTTTCTTTTAAGGTTAGTAAGCTTTTCAGGACACCGAGGACCTCGCCTGGGCACCCTATTCCCTGCAAAAACACCGAGTACAGGCAGGCTCCACTGGGCTGCTAAGAAACATCCAGGCCCGGAAACCTTTCCCAGTCACTCTGTGTATTTTGAGTGTAGGGCAACACACTGCACTCTTCCTTGGGAGAGCTAGATTTCCTCAGCCCTCTTATGGCTCCAGGAAATGTGTTCTTTCATGTCCTCCACGTCATGCAAATCTGCCTCATTGCCCTAGGCTGAAGGGCACTGAGAAAGCAAAACTGCTTCGCATTCCTTGCACTAAGTCATAGCTTAGGACCCCATCCTTACAGGAGAAAGTCGGCTTGCGTTCCTGCTGTAACCAAAGCACAGTTCTTCCTCTTACTCGGGAGGGTTTTAGAAGGAGCTAAGCGCGATAGCATACCTAGAGCGCTCCTTGGGGGAGGCGGTTGGCTACACGCAGAACTCCGTGCCAAATAAACTTTATTCAAGGAAGGGACCAGTGGGTAGCTTGAGGGTACATTTACTTGGTAGAAATCACAAGGAGGTAGGCTGCATGTTCGCTGGAAACGGGGACCTGATGGTACAAGCATTGCTTTCCCATTTTGAATGCTCCATTCATGCTGCCTTGAAGCTACCTAAATAACAGTTTTAGGACGGGTCTCTAGTCACTGTAGGCAGGGCTCTGGGAAGGGAACGAGGGTTCTCTACATCAAGAGGTTGCTTTCGTAAACTGAGTGGGAGCCTCTCCTGGGACGCTGTAGAGCTAAAAGGAAACTTGACGTGAGTCCTTTCCTCAAGGTAAAGCCTTGAATAGCCCTGCCAGAGCTAAGCTTGGAGCAGTTTCCTTGAGGCATTAGTTTCAGGTCTGTTTTCCTTTAAGGTTAGTAAGCTTTTCAAGACACCGAGGACCTCGCGTGGGCACCCTATTCCCTGCAAGTACACCGAGTAACGGCAGGCTCCATTGGGCTACTAAGAAATATCCAGGCCCGGAAACCTTTCCCAGTTACTCTGTGTATTTTGTGTGTAGGGCAACACACTGCACTCTTCCTTGGAAGAGCTAGATTTCCTCAGCTCTCCAACAGCTCCAGGAAATGTGTCCTCTCACGTCCTACATGTCATACAAATCTGCCTCATTGCCCTAGGCTGAGCAGCACTGAGAAACCAAAACTGATTTGCATTCCTTCTACAAAGCCACACCTTAAGACCCCATCCTTACAGGAGAAAGTCGGCTTGCCTTCCTGCTGTAACCAAAGCACAGTTCTTCCTCTTACACTACAGGGTTTTAGAAGAAACCAAGTGCGATAGCATACCTAGAGCGCTCCTTGGGGGAGGCGGTTGGCTACACGCAGAACTCCGTGCCAAATAAACTTTATTCAAGGAAGGGACCAGTTTGTAGCCAGAGTGTATATTTACTTGGTAGAAATCACAAGGAGGTAGGCTGTGTGTTCGCTGGAAACGGGGACCTGATGGCACAAGCCTTGCTTTCCCATTTTGAATGCTCCATTAATGCTGCCTTGAAGCTACCTAAATAACAGTTTTAGGACGGGTCTCTAGTCACTGTAGGCAGGGCTCTGGGAAGGGAACGAGAGTTCTCTACATCAACAGGGTGCTTTCATACCCTGGGTCGGAGCTTCTCCTGAGACGCTCTAGAGCTAAAAGGAATCTTGACGTGAGTCCTTTCCTCAATGTAAAGCCTTGAATAGCCCTGCCGAAGCTAAGCTTGGAGCAGTTTCCTTGAGGCATTAGTTTCAGGTCTGTTTTCTTTTAAGGATAGGAAGCTTTTCAAGACACCGAGGACCTCGCGTGGGCACCCTCTTCCCTGCCAGAACACCGAGTAACGGCAGGCTCCACTGGGCTGCTAAGAAACATCCAGTCCCGGAAACCTTGCCCAGTCACTCTGTGTATTTTGAGTGTAGGGCAACACACTGCACTCTTCCTTGGGAGAGCCAGATTTCCTCAGCACTCTTATGGCTCCAGGAAATGCGTTGTCTCATGTTCTCCACGCCATGCAAATCTGCCTCATTGCCCTAGGCTGAACGGCACAGAGAAACAAAAACTGCTTCGCATTCCTTCCACAAAGTCATACCTTAAGACCCCATCCTTACAGGAGAATGTCGTCTTGCGTTCCTGCTGTAACCAAAGCACAGTTCTTCCTCTTACACGGCAGGGTTTCAAAAGAAGCTATGCCCGATAGCATACCTAGAGCGCTCCTTGGAGGAGGCGGGTGGCTACATGCAGAATTCCGTGCCAAATAAACTTTATTCAAGGAAGGGACCAGTGTGTAGGTAGTGTGTATATTTACTTGGTAGAAATCACAAGGAGGTAAGCTGCGTGTCCGCTGGAAACGCGATCTTGATGGCACAAGCCTTGCTTTCCAATTTTGAATGCTCTATTCATGCTGCCTTGAAGCTACCTAAATAACTGTTTTAGGACGGCTCTCTAGTCACTGTAGGAAGGGCTCTGGGAAGGGAACGAGTGTTCTCTACATCAACAGGGTGCCTTCATAGCCTGGGTGGGAGCCTCTCCTGAGACGCTGTAGAGCTAAAAGGAATCTTGACGTGAGTCCTTTCCTCAATGTAAAGCCTTGAATAGCCCTGCCGAAGCTAAGCTTGGAGCAGTTTCCTTGAGGCATTAGTTTCAGGTCTGTTTTCTTTTAAGGTTAGGAAGCTTTTCAAGACACCGAGGACCTCGCGTGGGCACCCTATTCCCTGCAAGAACACCGAGTAACGGCAGGCTCCACTGGGCTACTAAGAAACATCCAGGCCCGGGAACCTTTCCCAGTTACTCTGTGTATTTTGTGTGTAGGGCAACACACTGCACTCTTCCTTGGAAGAGCTAGATTTCCTCAGCTCTCCAACAGCTCCAGGAAATGTGTTCTCTCACGTCCTACGTGTCATGCAAATCTGCCTCATTGCCCTAGGCTGAGCGTCACTGAGAAACCAAAAGTGCTTCGCATTCCTTCTACAAATTCATACCTTAAGACCACATCCTTACAGGAGAAAGTCGGCTTGCGTTCCTGCTGTAACCAAAGCACAATTCTTCCTCTTACACAGCAGGGTTTTAGAAGAAGCTAAGCGCGATAGCATACGTGGAGCGCTCCTTGGGGGAGTTGGTTGGCTACACGCAGAACTCCGTGCCAAATAAACTTTATTCAAGGAAGGGACCAGTGGGTAGCTTGAGGGTCCATTTACTTGGTAGAAATCACAAGGAGGTAGGCTGCATGTTCGCTGGAAACGGGGACCTGATGGCACAGGCCTTGCTTTCCCATTTTGAATGCTCCATTCATGCTGCCTTGAACTACCTAAATAACAGTTTTAGGACGGGTCTCTAGTCACTGTAGGCAGGGCTCTGGGAAGGGAACGTGTGTTCTCTACATCAACAGGGTGCTTTTATAGCCTGGGTGGGAGCTTCTCCTGAGAAGCTCTAGAGCTAAAAGGAAACGTGACTTGAGTCCTTTCCTCAAGGTAAAGCCTTGAATAGCCCTACCGAAGCTAAGTTTGCAGCAGTTTCCTTGAGGCATTAGTTTCAGGTCTGTTTTATTTTAAGGTTAGTAAGCTTTTCAAGAAAGCGAGGACCTCGCCTGGGCACCCTATTCCCTGCAAAAGCACCGAGTACAGGCAGGCTCCACTGGGCTGCTAAGAAACATCCAGGCCCGGAAACCATTCCCAGTCACTCTGTGTATTTTGAGTGTAGGGCAACACACTGCACTCTTCCTTGGGAGAGCTAGATTTCCTCAGCCCTCTTATGGCTCCAGGAAATGTGTTCTCTCATGTCCTCCACGTCATGCAAATCTGCCTCATTGCCCTAGGCTGAAGGGCACTGAGAAACAAAAACTGCTTCGCATTCCTTCCACAAAGTCATAGCTTAAGGCCCCATCCTTACAGGAGAAAGTCGGCTTGCGTTTCTGTTGTAACCAAAGCACAATTCTGCCTCTTACACGGCATCGTTTTAGAAGAAGCTAAGCGCGATAGCATACCTAGAGCGCTCCTTGGGGGAGGCGGTTGGCTACACGCAGAACTCCGTGCCAAATAAACTTTATTCAAGGAAGGGACCAGTGGGTAGCTTGAGGGTACATTTACTTGGTAGAAATCACAAGGAGGTAGGCTGCATGTTCGCTGGAAACGCGGACCTGATGGCACAGGCCTTGCTTTCCCATTTTGAATGCTCCATTCATGGTGCCTTGGAGCTACCTAAAAAACAGTTTTAGGACGGGTCTCTAGTCACTGTAGGCAGGGCTCAGGGAAGGGAACGAGTGTTCTCTCCATTAACAGGGTGCTTCCATAGCCTGGGTGGGAGCCTCTCCTGAGACGCTCTAGAGCTAAAAGGAAATTTGACGTGAGTCCTTTCCTCAAGGTAAAGCCTTGAAGAGCCCTGCCGAAGCTAAGTTTGGAGCAGTTTACTTGAGGCATTAGTTTCAGGTCTGTTTTCTTTTAAGGTTAGTAACCTTTTCAAGACACCGAGGATCACTCGTGGACAACCTATTCACTGCAAAAACACCGAGTACCGGCAGGCTCCACTGGGCTGCTAAGAAACATCCAGGCCCGGAAACCTTTGCCAGTCACTCTGTGTATTTTGTGTGTAGGGCAACACACTGCACTCTTCCTTGGGAGAGCCAGATTTCCTCAGCTCTCCAACAGCTCCAGGAAATGGGTTCTCTCACATCCTACGTGTCATGCAAATCTGCCTCATTGCCCTAGGCTGAGCAGCACTGAGAAACAAAAACTGCTTCTCATTCCTTCCACAAAGTCATACCTTAAGACCCCATCCTTGCAGGAGAAAGTCGGCTTGCTTTCCAGCTGTAACCAAAGCACAGTTCTTCCTCTTACACGGCAGGGTTTTAGAAGAAGCTAAGCGCGATAGCATACGTGGAGCGCTCCTTGGGGGAGTTGGTTGGCTACACGCAGAACTCCGTGCCAAATAAACTTTATTCAAGGAAGGGACCAGTGTGTAGCTTGAGGGTACATTTACTTGGTAGAAATCACAAGGAGGTAGGATGTGTGTTCGCTGGAAACGGGGACCTGATGGCAAAAGCCTTGCTTTCCCATTTTGAATGCTCCATTCATGCTGCCTTGAAGCTACCTAAATAACAGTTTTAGGACGGGTCTCTAGTCACTGTAGGCAGGGCTCTGGGAAGGGAACGAGAGTTCTCTACATCAACAGGGTGCTTTCATACCCTGGGTCGGAGCTTCTCCTGAGACGCTCTAGAGCTAAAAGGAATCTTGACGTGAGTCCTTTCCTCAATGTAAAGCCTTGAATAGCCCTGCCGAAGCTAAGCTTGGAGCAGTTTCCTTGAGGCATTAGTTTCAGGTCTGTTTTCTTTTAAGGTTAGGAAGCTTTTCAAGACACCGAGGACCTCGCGTGGGCACCCTCTTCCCTGCCAGAACACCGAGTAACGGCAGGCTCCAATGGGCTGCTAAGAAACATCCAGTCCCGGAAACCTTTCCCAGTCACTCTGTGTATTTTGAGTGTAGGGCAACACACTGCACTCTTCCTTGGGAGAGCCAGATTTCCTCAGCACTCTTATGGCTCCAAGATGTGCGTTGTCTCATGTTCTCCACGTCATGCAAATCTGCCTCATTGCCCTAGGCTGAATGGCACTGAGAAACCAAAACTGCTTCGCATTCCTTCCACAAAGTCATACCTTAAGACCCCATCCTTACAGGAGAATGTCGGCTTGCGTTCCTGCTGTAACCAAAGCACAGTTCTTCGTCTTACACGGCAGGGTTTCAAAAGAAGCTATGCCCGATAGCATACCTAGAGCGCTCCTTGGAGGAGGCGGGTGGCTACACGCAGAACTCCGTGCCAAATAAACTTTATTCAAGGAAGGGACCAGTGTGTAGCTAGTGTGTATATTTACTTGGTGGAAATCACAAGGAGGTAAGCTGCGTGTCCGCTGGAAACGGGATCTTGATGGCACAAGCCTTGCTTTCCAATTTTGAATGCTCCATTCATGCTGCCTTGAAGCTACCTAAATAACAGTTTTAGGACTGCTTTCTAGTCACTGTAGGAAGGGCTCTGGGAAGGGAACGAGTGTTCTCTACAACAACAGGGTGCCTTCATAGCCTGGGTGGGAGCCTCTCCTGAGACGCTCTAGAGATAAAAGGAAACTTGACGTGAGTCCTTTCCTCAAGGTAAAGCCTTGAATAGCCCTGCCAGAGCTAAGCTTGGAGCAGTTTCCTTGAGGCATTAGTTTCAGGTCTGTTTTCTTTTAAGGTTAGTAAGCTTTTCAAGACACCGAGGACCTCGCGAGGGCACCCTATTCCCTGCAACAACACCGAGTAACGGCAGGCTCCACTGGGCTACTAAGAAACATCCAGGCCCGGGAACCTTTACCAGTTACTCTGTGTATTTTGTGTGTAGGGCAACACACTGCACTCTGACTTGGAAGAGCTAGATTTCCTCAGCTCTCCAACAGCTCCAGGAAATGGGTTCTCTCACATCCTACGTGTCATGCAAATCTGCCTCATTGCCCTAGGCTGAAGGGCACTGAGAAACCAAAACTGCTTCGCATTCCTTCCACAAAGTCATAGCTTAAGGCCCCATCCTTACAGGAGAAAGTAGGCTTGCGTTTCTGTTGTAACCAAAGCACAATTCTGCCTCTTACACGGCATCGTTTTAGAAGAAGCTAAGCGCGATAGCATACCTAGAGCGCTCCTTGGGGGAGGCGGTTGGCTACACGCAGAACTCCGTGCCAAATAAACTTTATTCAAGGAAGGGACCAGTGGGTAGCTTGAGGGTCCATTTACTTGGTAGAAATCACAAGGAGGTAGGCTGCATGTTCGCTGGAAACGCGGACCTGATGGCACAGGCCTTGCTTTCCCATTTTGAATGCTCCATTCATGGTGCCTTGGAGCTACCTAAAAAACAGTTTTAGGACGGGTCTCTAGTCACTGTAGGCAGGGCTCTGGGAAGGGAACGAGTGTTCTCTCCATCAACAGGGTGCTTCCATAGCCTGGGTGGGAGCCTCTCCTGAGACGCTCTAGAGCTAAAAGGAAATTTGACGTGAGTCCTTTCCTCAAGGTAAAGCCTTGAAGAGCCCTGCCGAAGCTAAGTTTGGAGCAGTTTACTTGAGGCATTAGTTTCAGGTCTGTTTTCTTTTAAGGTTAGTAAACTTTTCAAGACACCGAGGATCACTCGTGGACAACCTATTCCCTGCAAAAACACCGAGTACCGGCAGGCTCCACTGGGCTGCTAATAAACATCCAGGCCCGGAAACCTTTGCCAGTCACTCTGTGTATTTTGTGTGTAGGGCAACACACTGCACTCTTCCTTGGAAGAGCTAGATTTCCTCAGCTCTCCAACTGCTCCAGGAAATGGGTTCTCTCACATCCTACGTGTCATGCAAATCTGCCTCATTGCCCTAGGCTGAGCGGCACTGAGAAACCAAAACTGCTTCTCATTCCTTCCACAAAGTCATACCTTAAGACCCCATCCTTGCAGGAGAAAGTCGGCTTGCTTTCCAGCTGTAACCAAAGCACAGTTCTTCCTCTTACACGGCAGGGTTTTAGAAGAAGCTAAGCGCGATAGCATACCTGGAGCGCTCCTTGGGGGAGTTGGTTGGCTACACGCAGAACTCCGTGCCAAATAAACTTTATTCAAGGAAGGGACCAGTGTGTAGCTTGAGGGTACATTTACTTGGTAGAAATCACAAGGAGGTAGGATGTGTGTTCGCTGGAAACGGGGACCTGATGGCAAAAGCCTTGCTTTCCCATTTTGAATGCTCCATTCATGCTGCCTTGAAGCTACCTATATAACAGTTTTAGGACGGGTCTCTAGTCACTGTAGGCAGGGGTCTGGGAAGGGAACGAGTGTTCTCTACATCAACAGGTTGCTTTCGTAGCCTGAGTGGGAGCCTCTCCTGAGACGCTGTAGAGCTAAAAGGAAACTTGACGAGTCCTTTCCTCAAGGTAAAGCCTTGAATAGCCCTGCCAGAGCTAAGCTTGGAGCAGTTTCATTGAGGCATTAGTTTCAGATCTGTTTTCTTTTAAGGTTAGTAAGCTTTTCAGGACACCGAGGACCTCGCCTGGGCACCCTATTCCCTGCAAAAACACCGAGTACAGGCAGGCTCCACTGGGCTGCTAAGAAACATCCAGGCCCGGAAACCTTTCCCAGTCACTCTGTGTATTTTGAGTGTAGGGCAACACACTGCACTCTTCCTTGGGAGAGCTAGATTTCCTCAGCCCTCTTATGGCTCCAGGAAATGTGTTCTTTCATGTCCTCCACGTCATGCAAATCTGCCTCATTGCCCTAGGCTGAAGGGCACTGAGAAAGCAAAACTGCTTCGCATTCCTTGCACTAAGTCATAGCTTAGGACCCCATCCTTACAGGAGAAAGTCGGCTTGCGTTCCTGCTGTAACCAAAGCACAGTTCTTCCTCTTACTCGGGAGGGTTTTAGAAGGAGCTAAGCGCGATAGCATACCTAGAGCGCTCCTTGGGGGAGGCGGTTGGCTACACGCAGAACTCCGTGCCAAATAAACTTTATTCAAGGAAGGGACCAGTGGGTAGCTTGAGGGTACATTTACTTGGTAGAAATCACAAGGAGGTAGGCTGCATGTTCGCTGGAAACGGGGACCTGATGGTACAAGCATTGCTTTCCCATTTTGAATGCTCCATTCATGCTGCCTTGAAGCTACCTAAATAACAGTTTTAGGACGGGTCTCTAGTCACTGTAGGCAGGGCTCTGGGAAGGGAACGAGGGTTCTCTACATCAAGAGGTTGCTTTCGTAAACTGAGTGGGAGCCTCTCCTGGGACGCTGTAGAGCTAAAAGGAAACTTGACGTGAGTCCTTTCCTCAAGGTAAAGCCTTGAATAGCCCTGCCAGAGCTAAGCTTGGAGCAGTTTCCTTGAGGCATTAGTTTCAGGTCTGTTTTCCTTTAAGGTTAGTAAGCTTTTCAAGACACCGAGGACCTCGCGTGGGCACCCTATTCCCTGCAAGTACACCGAGTAACGGCAGGCTCCATTGGGCTACTAAGAAATATCCAGGCCCGGAAACCTTTCCCAGTTACTCTGTGTATTTTGTGTGTAGGGCAACACACTGCACTCTTCCTTGGAAGAGCTAGATTTCCTCAGCTCTCCAACAGCTCCAGGAAATGTGTCCTCTCACGTCCTACATGTCATACAAATCTGCCTCATTGCCCTAGGCTGAGCAGCACTGAGAAACCAAAACTGATTTGCATTCCTTCTACAAAGCCACACCTTAAGACCCCATCCTTACAGGAGAAAGTCGGCTTGCCTTCCTGCTGTAACCAAAGCACAGTTCTTCCTCTTACACTACAGGGTTTTAGAAGAAACCAAGTGCGATAGCATACCTAGAGCGCTCCTTGGGGGAGGCGGTTGGCTACACGCAGAACTCCGTGCCAAATAAACTTTATTCAAGGAAGGGACCAGTTTGTAGCCAGAGTGTATATTTACTTGGTAGAAATCACAAGGAGGTAGGCTGTGTGTTCGCTGGAAACGGGGACCTGATGGCACAAGCCTTGCTTTCCCATTTTGAATGCTCCATTAATGCTGCCTTGAAGCTACCTAAATAACAGTTTTAGGACGGGTCTCTAGTCACTGTAGGCAGGGCTCTGGGAAGGGAACGAGAGTTCTCTACATCAACAGGGTGCTTTCATACCCTGGGTCGGAGCTTCTCCTGAGACGCTCTAGAGCTAAAAGGAATCTTGACGTGAGTCCTTTCCTCAATGTAAAGCCTTGAATAGCCCTGCCGAAGCTAAGCTTGGAGCAGTTTCCTTGAGGCATTAGTTTCAGGTCTGTTTTCTTTTAAGGATAGGAAGCTTTTCAAGACACCGAGGACCTCGCGTGGGCACCCTCTTCCCTGCCAGAACACCGAGTAACGGCAGGCTCCACTGGGCTGCTAAGAAACATCCAGTCCCGGAAACCTTGCCCAGTCACTCTGTGTATTTTGAGTGTAGGGCAACACACTGCACTCTTCCTTGGGAGAGCCAGATTTCCTCAGCACTCTTATGGCTCCAGGAAATGCGTTGTCTCATGTTCTCCACGCCATGCAAATCTGCCTCATTGCCCTAGGCTGAACGGCACAGAGAAACAAAAACTGCTTCGCATTCCTTCCACAAAGTCATACCTTAAGACCCCATCCTTACAGGAGAATGTCGTCTTGCGTTCCTGCTGTAACCAAAGCACAGTTCTTCCTCTTACACGGCAGGGTTTCAAAAGAAGCTATGCCCGATAGCATACCTAGAGCGCTCCTTGGAGGAGGCGGGTGGCTACATGCAGAATTCCGTGCCAAATAAACTTTATTCAAGGAAGGGACCAGTGTGTAGGTAGTGTGTATATTTACTTGGTAGAAATCACAAGGAGGTAAGCTGCGTGTCCGCTGGAAACGCGATCTTGATGGCACAAGCCTTGCTTTCCAATTTTGAATGCTCTATTCATGCTGCCTTGAAGCTACCTAAATAACTGTTTTAGGACGGCTCTCTAGTCACTGTAGGAAGGGCTCTGGGAAGGGAACGAGTGTTCTCTACATCAACAGGGTGCCTTCATAGCCTGGGTGGGAGCCTCTCCTGAGACGCTGTAGAGCTAAGAGGAATCTTGACGTGAGTCCTTTCCTCAATGTAAAGCCTTGAATAGCCCTGCCGAAGCTAAGCTTGGAGCAGTTTCCTTGAGGCATTAGTTTCAGGTCTGTTTTCTTTTAAGGTTAGGAAGCTTTTCAAGACACCGAGGACCTCGCGTGGGCACCCTATTCCCTGCAAGAACACCGAGTAACGGCAGGCTCCACTGGGCTACTAAGAAACATCCAGGCCCGGGAACCTTTCCCAGTTACTCTGTGTATTTTGTGTGTAGGGCAACACACTGCACTCTTCCTTGGAAGAGCTAGATTTCCTCAGCTCTCCAACAGCTCCAGGAAATGTGTTCTCTCACGTCCTACGTGTCATGCAAATCTGCCTCATTGCCCTAGGCTGAGCGTCACTGAGAAACCAAAAGTGCTTCGCATTCCTTCTACAAATTCATACCTTAAGACCACATCCTTACAGGAGAAAGTCGGCTTGCGTTCCTGCTGTAACCAAAGCACAATTCTTCCTCTTACACAGCAGGGTTTTAGAAGAAGCTAAGCGCGATAGCATACGTGGAGCGCTCCTTGGGGGAGTTGGTTGGCTACACGCAGAACTCCGTGCCAAATAAACTTTATTCAAGGAAGGGACCAGTGGGTAGCTTGAGGGTCCATTTACTTGGTAGAAATCACAAGGAGGTAGGCTGCATGTTCGCTGGAAACGGGGACCTGATGGCACAGGCCTTGCTTTCCCATTTTGAATGCTCCATTCATGCTGCCTTGAACTACCTAAATAACAGTTTTAGGACGGGTCTCTAGTCACTGTAGGCAGGGCTCTGGGAAGGGAACGTGTGTTCTCTACATCAACAGGGTGCTTTTATAGCCTGGGTGGGAGCTTCTCCTGAGAAGCTCTAGAGCTAAAAGGAAACGTGACTTGAGTCCTTTCCTCAAGGTAAAGCCTTGAATAGCCCTACCGAAGCTAAGTTTGCAGCAGTTTCCTTGAGGCATTAGTTTCAGGTCTGTTTTATTTTAAGGTTAGTAAGCTTTTCAAGAAAGCGAGGACCTCGCCTGGGCACCCTATTCCCTGCAAAAGCACCGAGTACAGGCAGGCTCCACTGGGCTGCTAAGAAACATCCAGGCCCGGAAACCATTCCCAGTCACTCTGTGTATTTTGAGTGTAGGGCAACACACTGCACTCTTCCTTGGGAGAGCTAGATTTCCTCAGCCCTCTTATGGCTCCAGGAAATGTGTTCTCTCATGTCCTCCACGTCATGCAAATCTGCCTCATTGCCCTAGGCTGAAGGGCACTGAGAAACAAAAACTGCTTCGCATTCCTTCCACAAAGTCATAGCTTAAGGCCCCATCCTTACAGGAGAAAGTCGGCTTGCGTTTCTGTTGTAACCAAAGCACAATTCTGCCTCTTACACGGCATCGTTTTAGAAGAAGCTAAGCGCGATAGCATACCTAGAGCGCTCCTTGGGGGAGGCGGTTGGCTACACGCAGAACTCCGTGCCAAATAAACTTTATTCAAGGAAGGGACCAGTGGGTAGCTTGAGGGTACATTTACTTGGTAGAAATCACAAGGAGGTAGGCTGCATGTTCGCTGGAAACGCGGACCTGATGGCACAGGCCTTGCTTTCCCATTTTGAATGCTCCATTCATGGTGCCTTGGAGCTACCTAAAAAACAGTTTTAGGACGGGTCTCTAGTCACTGTAGGCAGGGCTCAGGGAAGGGAACGAGTGTTCTCTCCATTAACAGAGTGCTTCCATAGCCTGGGTGGGAGCCTCTCCTGAGACGCTCTAGAGCTAAAAGGAAATTTGACGTGAGTCCTTTCCTCAAGGTAAAGCCTTGAAGAGCCCTGCCGAAGCTAAGTTTGGAGCAGTTTACTTGAGGCATTAGTTTCAGGTCTGTTTTCTTTTAAGGTTAGTAACCTTTTCAAGACACCGAGGATCACTCGTGGACAACCTATTCACTGCAAAAACACCGAGTACCGGCAGGCTCCACTGGGCTGCTAAGAAACATCCAGGCCCGGAAACCTTTGCCAGTCACTCTGTGTATTTTGTGTGTAGGGCAACACACTGCACTCTTCCTTGGGAGAGCCAGATTTCCTCAGCTCTCCAACAGCTCCAGGAAATGGGTTCTCTCACATCCTACGTGTCATGCAAATCTGCCTCATTGCCCTAGGCTGAGCAGCACTGAGAAACAAAAACTGCTTCTCATTCCTTCCACAAAGTCATACCTTAAGACCCCATCCTTGCAGGAGAAAGTCGGCTTGCTTTCCAGCTGTAACCAAAGCACAGTTCTTCCTCTTACACGGCAGGGTTTTAGAAGAAGCTAAGCGCGATAGCATACGTGGAGCGCTCCTTGGGGGAGTTGGTTGGCTACACGCAGAACTCCGTGCCAAATAAACTTTATTCAAGGAAGGGACCAGTGTGTAGCTTGAGGGTACATTTACTTGGTAGAAATCACAAGGAGGTAGGATGTGTGTTCGCTGGAAACGGGGACCTGATGGCAAAAGCCTTGCTTTCCCATTTTGAATGCTCCATTCATGCTGCCTTGAAGCTACCTAAATAACAGTTTTAGGACGGGTCTCTAGTCACTGTAGGCAGGGCTCTGGGAAGGGAACGAGAGTTCTCTACATCAACAGGGTGCTTTCATACCCTGGGTCGGAGCTTCTCCTGAGACGCTCTAGAGCTAAAAGGAATCTTGACGTGAGTCCTTTCCTCAATGTAAAGCCTTGAATAGCCCTGCCGAAGCTAAGCTTGGAGCAGTTTCCTTGAGGCATTAGTTTCAGGTCTGTTTTCTTTTAAGGTTAGGAAGCTTTTCAAGACACCGAGGACCTCGCGTGGGCACCCTCTTCCCTGCCAGAACACCGAGTAACGGCAGGCTCCAATGGGCTGCTAAGAAACATCCAGTCCCGGAAACCTTTCCCAGTCACTCTGTGTATTTTGAGTGTAGGGCAACACACTGCACTCTTCCTTGGGAGAGCCAGATTTCCTCAGCACTCTTATGGCTCCAAGATGTGCGTTGTCTCATGTTCTCCACGTCATGCAAATCTGCCTCATTGCCCTAGGCTGAATGGCACTGAGAAACCAAAACTGCTTCGCATTCCTTCCACAAAGTCATACCTTAAGACCCCATCCTTACAGGAGAATGTCGGCTTGCGTTCCTGCTGTAACCAAAGCACAGTTCTTCGTCTTACACGGCAGGGTTTCAAAAGAAGCTATGCCCGATAGCATACCTAGAGCGCTCCTTGGAGGAGGCGGGTGGCTACACGCAGAACTCCGTGCCAAATAAACTTTATTCAAGGAAGGGACCAGTGTGTAGCTAGTGTGTATATTTACTTGGTGGAAATCACAAGGAGGTAAGCTGCGTGTCCGCTGGAAACGGGATCTTGATGGCACAAGCCTTGCTTTCCAATTTTGAATGCTCCATTCATGCTGCCTTGAAGCTACCTAAATAACAGTTTTAGGACTGCTTTCTAGTCACTGTAGGAAGGGCTCTGGGAAGGGAACGAGTGTTCTCTACAACAACAGGGTGCCTTCATAGCCTGGGTGGGAGCCTCTCCTGAGACGCTCTAGAGATAAAAGGAAACTTGACGTGAGTCCTTTCCTCAAGGTAAAGCCTTGAATAGCCCTGCCAGAGCTAAGCTTGGAGCAGTTTCCTTGAGGCATTAGTTTCAGGTCTGTTTTCTTTTAAGGTTAGTAAGCTTTTCAAGACACCGAGGACCTCGCGAGGGCACCCTATTCCCTGCAACAACACCGAGTAACGGCAGGCTCCACTGGGCTACTAAGAAACATCCAGGCCCGGGAACCTTTACCAGTTACTCTGTGTATTTTGTGTGTAGGGCAACACACTGCACTCTGACTTGGAAGAGCTAGATTTCCTCAGCTCTCCAACAGCTCCAGGAAATGGGTTCTCTCACATCCTACGTGTCATGCAAATCTGCCTCATTGCCCTAGGCTGAAGGGCACTGAGAAACCAAAACTGCTTCGCATTCCTTCCACAAAGTCATAGCTTAAGGCCCCATCCTTACAGGAGAAAGTAGGCTTGCGTTTCTGTTGTAACCAAAGCACAATTCTGCCTCTTACACGGCATCGTTTTAGAAGAAGCTAAGCGCGATAGCATACCTAGAGCGCTCCTTGGGGGAGGCGGTTGGCTACACGCAGAACTCCGTGCCAAATAAACTTTATTCAAGGAAGGGACCAGTGGGTAGCTTGAGGGTCCATTTACTTGGTAGAAATCACAAGGAGGTAGGCTGCATGTTCGCTGGAAACGCGGACCTGATGGCACAGGCCTTGCTTTCCCATTTTGAATGCTCCATTCATGGTGCCTTGGAGCTACCTAAAAAACAGTTTTAGGACGGGTCTCTAGTCACTGTAGGCAGGGCTCTGGGAAGGGAACGAGTGTTCTCTCCATCAACAGGGTGCTTCCATAGCCTGGGTGGGAGCCTCTCCTGAGACGCTCTAGAGCTAAAAGGAAATTTGACGTGAGTCCTTTCCTCAAGGTAAAGCCTTGAAGAGCCCTGCCGAAGCTAAGTTTGGAGCAGTTTACTTGAGGCATTAGTTTCAGGTCTGTTTTCTTTTAAGGTTAGTAAACTTTTCAAGACACCGAGGATCACTCGTGGACAACCTATTCCCTGCAAAAACACCGAGTACCGGCAGGCTCCACTGGGCTGCTAATAAACATCCAGGCCCGGAAACCTTTGCCAGTCACTCTGTGTATTTTGTGTGTAGGGCAACACACTGCACTCTTCCTTGGAAGAGCTAGATTTCCTCAGCTCTCCAACTGCTCCAGGAAATGGGTTCTCTCACATCCTACGTGTCATGCAAATCTGCCTCATTGCCCTAGGCTGAGCGGCACTGAGAAACCAAAACTGCTTCGCATTCCTTCCACAAAGTCATACCTTAAGACCCCATCCTTGCAGGACAAAGTCGGCTTGCGTTCCAGCTGTAACCAAAGCACAGTCCTTCCTCTTACACAGCAGGGTTTTAGAAGAAGCTAAGCGCGATAGCATACCTAGAGTGCTCCTTGGGGGAGTTGGTTGGCTACACGCAGAACTCCGTGCCAAATAAACTTTATTCAAGGAAGGGACCAGTGTGTAGCTTGAGGGTACATTTACTTGGTAGAAATCACAAGGAGGTAGGATGTGTGTTCGCTGGAAACGGGGACCTGATGGCACAAGCCTTGCTTTCCCATTTTGAATGCTCCATTAATGCTGCCTTGAAGCTACCTAAATAACAGTTTTAGGACGGGTCTCTAGTCACTGTAGGCAGGGCTCTGGGAAGGGAACGAGAGTTCTCTACATCAACAGGGTGCTTTCATACCCTGGGTCGGAGCTTCTCCTGAGACGCTCTAGAGCTAAAAGGAATCTTGACGTGAGTCCTTTCCTCAATGTAAAGCCTTGAATAGCCCTGCCGAAGCTAAGCTTGGAGCAGTTTCCTTGAGGCATTAGTTTCAGGTCTGTTTTCTTTTAAGGTTAGGAAGCTTTTCAAGACACCGAGGACCTCGCGTGGGCACCCTATTCCCTGCAAGAACACCGAGTAACGGCAGGCTCCACTGGGCTACTAAGAAACATCCAGGCCCGGGAACCTTTCCCAGTTACTCTGTGTATTTTGTGTGTAGGGCAACACACTGCACTCTTCCTTGGAAGAGCTAGATTTCCTCAGCTTTCCAACAGCTCCAGGAAATGTGTTCTCTCACGTCCTACGTGTCATGCAAATCTGCCTCATTGCCCTAGGCTGAGCGGCACTGAGAAACCAAAAGTGCTTCGCATTCCTTCTACAAATTCATACCTTAAGACCACATCCTTACAGGAGAAAGTCGGCTTGCGTTCCTGCTGTAACCAAAGCACATTTCTTCCTCTTACACAGCAGGGTTTTAGAAGAAGCTAAGCGCGATAGCATACCTAGAGCGCTCCTTTGGGGAGGCGGTTGGCTACACGCAGAACTCCGTTGGAAATAAACTTTATTCAAGGAAGGGACCAGTGGGTAGCTTGAGGGTCCATTTACTTGGTAGAAATCACAAGGAGGTAGGCTGCATGTTCGCTGGAAACGGGGACCTGATGGCACAGGCCTTGCTTTCCCATTTTGAATGCTCCATTCATGCTGCCTTGAACTACCTAAATAACAGTTTTAGGACGGGTCTCTAGTCACTGTAGGCAGGGCTCTGGGAAGGGAACGAGTGTTCTCTACATCAACAGGGTGCTTTTATAGCCTGGGTGGGAGCTTCTCCTGAGAAGCTCTAGAGCTAAAAGGAAACGTGACTTGAGTCCTTTCCTCAAGGTAAAGCCTTGAATAGCCCTACCGAAGCTAAGTTTGCAGCAGTTTCCTTGAGGCATTAGTTTCAGGTCTGTTTTCTTTTAAGGTTAGTAAGCTTTTCAAGAAAGCGAGGACCTCGCCTGGGCACCCTATTCCCTGCAAAAACACCGAGTACAGGCAGGCTCCACTGGGCTGCTAAGAAACATCCAGGCCCGGAAACCTTTCCCAGTCACTCTGTGTATTTTGAGTGTAGGGCAACACACTGCACTCTTCCTTGGGAGAGCTAGATTTCCTCAGCCCTCTTATGGCTCCAGGAAATGTGTTCTCTCATGTCCTCCACGTCATGCAAATCTGCCTCATTGCCCTAGGCTGAAGGGCACTGAGAAACAAAAACTGCTTCGCATTCCTTCCACAAAGTCATAGCTTAAGGCCCCATCCTTACAGGAGAAAGTCGGCTTGCGTTTCTGTTGTAACCAAAGCACAATTCTGCCTCTTACACGGCATCGTTTTAGAAGAGCTAAGCGCGATAACATACCTAGAGCGCTCCTTGGGGGAGGCGGTTGGCTACACGCAGAACTCCGTGCCAAATAAACTTTATTCAAGGAAGGGACCAGTGGGTAGCTTGAGGGTACATTTACTTGGTAGAAATCACAAGGAGGTAGGCTGCATGTTCGCTGGAAACGCGGCCCTGATGGCACAGGCCTTGCTTTCCCATTTTGAATGCTCCATTCATGGTGCCTTGGAGCTACCTAAAAAACAGTTTTAGGACGGGTCTCTAGTCACTGTAGGCAGGGCTCAGGGAAGGGAACGAGTGTTCTCTCCATTAACAGGGTGCTTCCATAGCCTGGGTGGGAGCCTCTCCTGAGACGCTCTAGAGCTAAAAGGAAATTTGACGTGAGTCCTTTCCTCAAGGTAAAGCCTTGAAGAGCCCTGCCGAAGCTAAGTTTGGAGCAGTTTACTTGAGGCATTAGTTTCAGGTCTGTTTTCTTTTAAGGTTAGTAACCTTTTCAAGACACCGAGGATCACTCGTGGACAACCTATTCACTGCAAAAACACCGAGTACCGGCAGGCTCCACTGGGCTGCTAAGAAACATCCAGGCCCGGAAACCTTTGCCAGTCACTCTGTGTATTTTGTGTGTAGGGCAACACACTGCACTCTTCCTTGGGAGAGCCAGATTTCCTCAGCTCTCCAACAGCTCCAGGAAATGGGTTCTCTCACATCCTACGTGTCATGCAAATCTGCCTCATTGCCCTAGGCTGAGCGGCACTGAGAAACCAAAACTGCTTCTCATTCCTTCCACAAAGTCATACCTTAAGACCCCATCCTTGCAGGAGAAAGTCGGCTTGCTTTCCAGCTGTAACCAAAGCACAGTTCTTCCTCTTACACGGCAGGGTTTTAGAAGAAGCTAAGCGCGATAGCATACCTGGAGCGCTCCTTGGGGGAGTTGGTTGGCTACACGCAGAACTCCGTGCCAAATAAACTTTATTCAAGGAAGGGACCAGTGTGTAGCTTGAGGGTACATTTACTTGGTAGAAATCACAAGGAGGTAGGATGTGTGTTCGCTGGAAACGGGGACCTGATGGCAAAAGCCTTGCTTTCCCATTTTGAATGCTCCATTCATGCTGCCTTGAAGCTACCTATATAACAGTTTTAGGACGGGTCTCTAGTCACTGTAGGCAGGGGTCTGGGAAGGGAACGAGTGTTCTCTACATCAACAGGTTGCTTTCGTAGCCTGAGTGGGAGCCTCTCCTGAGACGCTGTAGAGCTAAAAGGAAACTTGACGAGTCCTTTCCTCAAGGTAAAGCCTTGAATAGCCCTGCCAGAGCTAAGCTTGGAGCAGTTTCATTGAGGCATTAGTTTCAGATCTGTTTTCTTTTAAGGTTAGTAAGCTTTTCAGGACACCGAGGACCTCGCCTGGGCACCCTATTCCCTGCAAAAACACCGAGTACAGGCAGGCTCCACTGGGCTGCTAAGAAACATCCAGGCCCGGAAACCTTTCCCAGTCACTCTGTGTATTTTGAGTGTAGGGCAACACACTGCACTCTTCCTTGGGAGAGCTAGATTTCCTCAGCCCTCTTATGGCTCCAGGAAATGTGTTCTTTCATGTCCTCCACGTCATGCAAATCTGCCTCATTGCCCTAGGCTGAAGGGCACTGAGAAAGCAAAACTGCTTCGCATTCCTTGCACTAAGTCATAGCTTAGGACCCCATCCTTACAGGAGAAAGTCGGCTTGCGTTCCTGCTGTAACCAAAGCACAGTTCTTCCTCTTACTCGGGAGGGTTTTAGAAGGAGCTAAGCGCGATAGCATACCTAGAGCGCTCCTTGGGGGAGGCGGTTGGCTACACGCAGAACTCCGTGCCAAATAAACTTTATTCAAGGAAGGGACCAGTGGGTAGCTTGAGGGTACATTTACTTGGTAGAAATCACAAGGAGGTAGGCTGCATGTTCGCTGGAAACGGGGACCTGATGGTACAAGCATTGCTTTCCCATTTTGAATGCTCCATTCATGCTGCCTTGAAGCTACCTAAATAACAGTTTTAGGACGGGTCTCTAGTCACTGTAGGCAGGGCTCTGGGAAGGGAACGAGGGTTCTCTACATCAAGAGGTTGCTTTCGTAAACTGAGTGGGAGCCTCTCCTGGGACGCTGTAGAGCTAAAAGGAAACTTGACGTGAGTCCTTTCCTCAAGGTAAAGCCTTGAATAGCCCTGCCAGAGCTAAGCTTGGAGCAGTTTCCTTGAGGCATTAGTTTCAGGTCTGTTTTCCTTTAAGGTTAGTAAGCTTTTCAAGACACCGAGGACCTCGCGTGGGCACCCTATTCCCTGCAAGTACACCGAGTAACGGCAGGCTCCATTGGGCTACTAAGAAATATCCAGGCCCGGAAACCTTTCCCAGTTACTCTGTGTATTTTGTGTGTAGGGCAACACACTGCACTCTTCCTTGGAAGAGCTAGATTTCCTCAGCTCTCCAACAGCTCCAGGAAATGTGTCCTCTCACGTCCTACATGTCATACAAATCTGCCTCATTGCCCTAGGCTGAGCAGCACTGAGAAACCAAAACTGATTTGCATTCCTTCTACAAAGCCACACCTTAAGACCCCATCCTTACAGGAGAAAGTCGGCTTGCCTTCCTGCTGTAACCAAAGCACAGTTCTTCCTCTTACACTACAGGGTTTTAGAAGAAACCAAGTGCGATAGCATACCTAGAGCGCTCCTTGGGGGAGGCGGTTGGCTACACGCAGAACTCCGTGCCAAATAAACTTTATTCAAGGAAGGGACCAGTTTGTAGCCAGAGTGTATATTTACTTGGTAGAAATCACAAGGAGGTAGGCTGTGTGTTCGCTGGAAACGGGGACCTGATGGCACAAGCCTTGCTTTCCCATTTTGAATGCTCCATTAATGCTGCCTTGAAGCTACCTAAATAACAGTTTTAGGACGGGTCTCTAGTCACTGTAGGCAGGGCTCTGGGAAGGGAACGAGAGTTCTCTACATCAACAGGGTGCTTTCATACCCTGGGTCGGAGCTTCTCCTGAGACGCTCTAGAGCTAAAAGGAATCTTGACGTGAGTCCTTTCCTCAATGTAAAGCCTTGAATAGCCCTGCCGAAGCTAAGCTTGGAGCAGTTTCCTTGAGGCATTAGTTTCAGGTCTGTTTTCTTTTAAGGATAGGAAGCTTTTCAAGACACCGAGGACCTCGCGTGGGCACCCTCTTCCCTGCCAGAACACCGAGTAACGGCAGGCTCCACTGGGCTGCTAAGAAACATCCAGTCCCGGAAACCTTGCCCAGTCACTCTGTGTATTTTGAGTGTAGGGCAACACACTGCACTCTTCCTTGGGAGAGCCAGATTTCCTCAGCACTCTTATGGCTCCAGGAAATGCGTTGTCTCATGTTCTCCACGCCATGCAAATCTGCCTCATTGCCCTAGGCTGAACGGCACAGAGAAACAAAAACTGCTTCGCATTCCTTCCACAAAGTCATACCTTAAGACCCCATCCTTACAGGAGAATGTCGTCTTGCGTTCCTGCTGTAACCAAAGCACAGTTCTTCCTCTTACACGGCAGGGTTTCAAAAGAAGCTATGCCCGATAGCATACCTAGAGCGCTCCTTGGAGGAGGCGGGTGGCTACATGCAGAATTCCGTGCCAAATAAACTTTATTCAAGGAAGGGACCAGTGTGTAGCTAGTGTGTATATTTACTTGGTAGAAATCACAAGGAGGTAAGCTGCGTGTCCGCTGGAAACGGGATCTTGATGGCACAAGCCTTGCTTTCCAATTTTGAATGCTCTATTCATGCTGCCTTGAAGCTACCTAAATAACTGTTTTAGGACGGCTCTCTAGTCACTGTAGGAAGGGCTCTGGGAAGGGAACGAGTGTTCTCTACATCAACAGGGTGCCTTCATAGCCTGGGTGGGAGCCTCTCCTGAGACGCTGTAGAGCTAAAAGGAAACTTGACGTGACTCCTTTCCTCAAGGCAAAGCCTTGAATAGCCCTGCCGAAGCTAAGCTTGGAGCAGTTTCCTTGAGGCATTAGTTTCAGGTCTGTTTTCTTTTAAGGTTAGTAAGCTTTTCAAGACCCCGAGGACCTCGCGTGGGCACCCTATTCCCTGCAAGAACACCGAGTAACGGCAGGCTCCACTGGGCTACTAAGAAATATCCAGGCCCGGAAACCTTTCCCAGTCACTCTGTGTATTATGTGTGTAGGGCAACACACTGCACTCTTCCTCGGGAGAGCCAGATTTCCTCAGGTCTCCAACAGCTCCAGGAAATTTGTCCTCTCACGTCCTACATGTCATGCAAATCTGCCTCATTGCCCTAGGCTGAGCAGCACTGAGAAACCAAAACTGATTTGCATTCCTTCTACAAAGCCACACCTTAAGACCCCATCCTTACAGGAGAAAGTCGGCTTGCCTTCCTGCTGTAACCAAAGCACAGTTCTTCCTCTTACACTACAGGGTTTTAGAAGAAACCAAGTGCGATAGCATACCTAGAGCGCTCCTTGGGGGAGGCGGTTGGCTACACGCAGAACTCCGTGCCAAATAAACTTTATTCAAGGAAGGGACCAGTTTGTAGCCAGAGTGTATATTTACTTGGTAGAAATCACAAGGAGGTAGGCTGTGTGTTCGCTGGAAACGGGGACCTGATGGCACAAGCCTTGCTTTCCCATTTTGAATGCTCCATTAATGCTGCCTTGAAGCTACCTAAATAACAGTTTTAGGACGGGTCTCTAGTCACTGTAGGCAGGGCTCTGGGAAGGGAACGAGAGTTCTCTACATCAACAGGGTGCTTTCATACCCTGGGTCGGAGCTTCTCCTGAGACGCTCTAGAGCTAAAAGGAATCTTGACTTGAGTCCTTTCCTCAATGTAAAGCCTTGAATAGCCCTGCCGAAGCTAAGCTTGGAGCAGTTTCCTTGAGGCATTAGTTTCAGGTCTGTTTTCTTTTAAGGTTAGGAAGCTTTTCAAGACACCGAGGACCTCGCGTGGGCACCCTCTTCCCTGCCAGAACACCGAGTAACGGCAGGCTCCACTGGGCTGCTAAGAAACATCCAGTCCCAGAAACCTTTCCCAGTCACTCTGTGTATTTTGAGTGTAGGGCAACACACTGCACTCTTCCTTGGGAGAGCCAGATTTCCTCAGCACTCTTATGGCTCCAGGAAATGCGTTGTCTCATGTTCTCCACGTCATGCAAATCTGCCTCATTGCCCTAGGCTGAACGGCACTGAGAAACCAAAACTGCTTCGCATTCCTTCCACAAAGTCATACCTTAAGACCCCATCCTTACAGGAGAATGTCGGCTTGCGTTCCTGCTGTAACCAAAGCACAGTTCTTCCTCTTACACGGCAGGGTTTCAAAAGAAGCTATGCCCGATAGCATACCTAGAGCGCTCCTTGGAGGAGGCGGGTGGCTACACGCAGAACTCCGTGCCAAATAAACTTTATTCAAGGAAGGGACCAGTGTGTAGCTAGTGTGTATATTTACTTGGTAGAAATCACAAGGAGGTAAGCTGCGTGTCCGCTGGAAACGGGATCTTGATGGCACAAGCCTTGCTTTCCAATTTTGAATGCTCCATTCATGCTGCCTTGAAGCTACCTAAATAACAGTTTTAGGACGGCTCTCTAGTCACTGTAGGAAGGGCTCTGGGAAGGGAACGAGTGTTCTCTTCATCAACAGGGTGCCTTCATAGCCTGGGTGGGAGCCTCTCCTGAGACGCTGTAGAGCTAAAAGGAAACTTGACGTGAGTCCTTTCCTCAAGGTAAAGCCTTGAATAGCCCTGCCGAAGCTAAGCTTGGAGCAGTTTCCTTGAGACATTAGTTTCAGGTCTGTTTTCTTTTAAGGTTAATAAGCTTTTCGGGACACCGAGGAACTCGCCTGGGCACCCTATTCCCTGCAAGAACACCGAGTAACGGCAGGCTCCACTGGGCTACTAAGAAATATCCAGGCCCGGAAACCTTTCCCAGTTACTCTGTGTATTTTGTGTGTAGGGCAACACACTGCACTCTTCCTTGGAAGAGCTAGATTTCCTCAGCTCTCCAACAGCTCCAGGAAATTTGTCCTCTCACGTCCTACATGTCATGCAAATCTGCCTCATTGCCCTAGGCTGAGCAGCACTGAGAAACCAAAACTGATTCGCATTCCTTCTACAAAGCCACACCTTAAGACCCCATCCTTACAGGAGAAAGTCGGCTTGCCTTCCTGCTGTAACCAAAGCACTGTTCTTCCTCTTACACTACAGGGTTTTAGAAGAAACCAAGTGTGATAGCATACCTAGAGCGCTCCTTGGGGGAGGCGGTTGGCTACACGCAGAACTCCGTGCCAAATAAACTTTATTCAAGGAAGGGACCAGTTTGTAGCCAGAGTGTATATTTACTTGGTAGAAATCACAAGGAGGTAGGCTGTGTGTTCGCTGGAAACGGGGACCTGATGGCACAAGCCTTGCTTTCCCATTTTGAATGCTCCATTAATGCTGCCTTGAAGCTACCTAAATAACAGTTTTAGGACGGGTCTCTAGTCACTGTAGGCAGGGCTCTGGGAAGGGAACGAGAGTTCTCTACATCAACAGGGTGCTTTCATACCCTGGGTCGGAGCTTCTCCTGAGACGCTCTAGAGCTAAAAGGAATCTTGACTTGAGTCCTTTCCTCAATGTAAAGCCTTGAATAGCCCTGCCGAAGCTAAGCTTGGAGCAGTTTCCTTGAGGCATTAGTTTCAGGTCTGTTTTCTTTTAAGGTTAGGAAGCTTTTCAAGACACCGAGGACCTCGCGTGGGCACCCTCTTCCCTGCCAGAACACCGAGTAACGGCAGGCTCCACTGGGCTGCTAAGAAACATCCAGTCCCGGAAACGTTTCCCAGTCACTCTGTGTATTTTGAGTGTAGGGCAACACACTGCACTCTTCCTTGGGAGAGCCAGATTTCCTCAGCACTCTTATGGCTCCAGGAAATGCGTTGTCTCATGTTCTCCACGTCATGCAAATCTGCCTCATTGCCCTAGGCTGAACGGCACTGAGAAACCAAAACTGCTTCGCATTCCTTCCACAAAGTCATACCTTAAGACCCCATCCTTACAGGAGAATGTCGGCTTGCGTTCCTGCTGTAACCAAAGCACTGTTCTTCCTCTTACACGGCAGGGTTTCAAAAGAAGCTATGCCCGATAGCATACCTAGAGCGCTCCTTGGAGGAGGCGGGTGGCTACACGCAGAACTCCGTGCCAAATAAACTTTATTCAAGGAAGGGACCAGTGTGTAGCTAGTGTGTATATTTACTTGGTAGAAATCACAAGGAGGTAAGCTGCGTGTCCGCTGGAAACGGGATCTTGATGGCACATGCCTTGCTTTCCAATTTTGAATGCTCCATTCATGCTGCCTTGAAGCTACCTAAATAACAGTTTTAGGACGGCTCTCTAGGCACTGTAGGAAGGGCTCTGGGAAGGGAACGAGTGTTCTCTACATCAACAGGGTGCCTTCATAGCCTGGGTGGGAGCCTCTCCTGAGACGCTGTAGAACTAAAAGGAAACTTGACGTGAGTCCTTTCCTCAAGGTAAAGCCTTGAATAGCCCTGCCGAAGCTAAGCTTGGAGCAGTTTCCTTGAGGCATTAGTGTCAGGTCTGTTTTCTTTTAAGGTTAGTAAGCTTTTCAAGACACCGAGGACCTCGCGTGGGCACCCTATTCCCTGCAAGAACACCGAGTAACGGCAGGCTCCAGTGGGCTACTAAGAAATATCCAGGCCCGGAAACCTTTCCCAGTTACTCTGTGTATTTTGTGTGTAGGGCAACACACTGCACTCTTCCTTGGAAGAGCTAGATTTCCTCAGCTCTCCAACAGCTCCAGGAAATGTGTTCTCTCACGTCCTACATGTCATGCAAATCTGCCTCATTGCCCTAGGCTGAGCGGCACTGAGAAACCAAAAGTGCTTCGCATTCCTTCTACAAATTCATACCTTAAGACCACATCCTTACAGGAGAAAGTCGGCTTGCGTTCCTGCTGTAACCAAAGCACAGTTCTTCCTCTTACACTACAGGGTTTCAGAAGAAGCTATGCCCGATAGCATACCTAGAGCGCGCCTTGGGAGAGGCGGTTGGCTACACGCAGAACTCCGTGCCAAATAAAGTTTATTCAAGGAAGGGACCAGTGTGTAGCTACAGTGTATATTTACTTGGTAGAAATCACAAGGAGGTAGGCTGCGTGTTCGCTGGAAACGGGGACCTGATGGCACAAGCCTTGCTTTCCCATTTTGAATCCTCCATTCATGCTGCCTTGAAAATACCTAAATAACAATTTTAGGACGGCTCTCTAGCCACTGTAGGCAGGGCTCTGGGATGGGAACGAGTGTTCTCTACATCAGCAGGTTGCTTTCATAGCCTGGGTGGGAGCCTCTCCTGAGACGCTCTAGAGCTAAAAGGAAACTTGACGTGAGTCCTTTCCTCAAGGTAAAGCCTTGAATAGCCCTGCCGAAGCTAAGTTTGGAGCAGTTTCCTTGAGGCATTAGTTTCAGGTCTGTTTTCTTTTAAGGTTAGTAAGCTTTTCAAGACAGCGAGGACCTCGCCTGGGCACCCTATTCCCTGCAAAAACACCGAGTACAGGCAGGCTCCACTGGGCTGCTAAGAAACATCCAGGCCCGGAAACCTTTCCCAGTCACTCTGTGTATTTTGAGTGTAGGGCAACACACTGCACTCTTCCTTGGGAGAGCTAGATTTCCTCAGCCCTCTTATGGCTCCAGGAAATGTGTTCTTTCATGTCCTCCACGTCATGCAAATCTGCCTTATTTCCCTAGGCTGAAGGGCACTGAGAAAGCAAAACTGCTTCGCATTCCTTGCACTAAGTCATAGCTTAGGACCCCATCCTTACAAGAGAAATTCGCCTTGCGTTTCTGTTGTAACCAAAGCACAATTCTGCCTCTTACACGGCATCGTTTTAGAAGAAGCTAAGCGCGATAGCATACCTAGAGCACTCCTTGGGGGAGGCGGTTGGATACACGCAGAACTCCGTGCCAAATAAACTTTATTCAAGGAAGGGACCAGTGGGTAGCTTGAGGGTACATTTACTTGGTAGAAATCACAAGGAGGTAGGCTGCATGTTCGCTGGAAACGCGGACCTGATGGCACAGGCCTTGCTTTCCCATTTTGAATGCTCCATTCATGGTGCCTTGGAGCTACCTAAAAAACAGTTTTAGGACGGGTCTCTAGTCACTGTAGGCAGGGCTCTGGGAAGGGAACGAGTGTTCTCTCCATCAACAGGGTGCTTCTATAGCCTGGGTGGGAGCCTCTCCTGAGACGCTCTAGAGCTAAAAGGAAACATGACGTGAGTCCTTTCCTCAAGGTAAAGCCTTGAAGAGCCCTGCCGAAGCTCAGTTTGGAGCAGTTTCCTTGAGGCATTCCTTTCAGGTCTATTTTCTTTTAAGTTTAGTAAGCTTTTCAAGACACCGAGGATCACTCGTGGACAACCTATTCCCTGCAAAAACACCGAGTACCGGCAGGCTCCACTGGGCTGCTAAGAGACATCCAGGCCCGGAAACCTTTCCCAGTCACTCTGTGTATTTTGTGTGTAGGGCAACACACTGCACTCTTCCTTGGGAGAGCCAGATTTCCTCAGGTCTCCAACAGCTCCAGGAAATTTGTCCTCTCACGTCCTACATGTCATGCAAATCTGCCTCATTGCCCTAGGCTGAGCAGCACTGAGAAACCAAAACTGATTCGCATTCCTTCTACAAAGCCACACCTTAAGACCCCATCCTTACAGGAGAAAGTCGGCTTGCCTTCCTGCTGTAACCAAAGCACAGTTCTTCCTCTTACACTACAGGGTTTTAGAAGAAACCAAGTGCGATAGCATACCTAGAGCGCTCCTTGGGGGAGGCGGTTGGCTACACGCAGAACTCCGTGCCAAATAAACTTTATTCAAGGAAGGGACCAGTTTGTAGCCAGAGTGTATATTTACTTGGTAGAAATCACAAGGAGGTAGGCTGTGTGTTCGCTGGAAACGGGGACCTGATGGCACAAGCCTTGCTTTCCCATTTTGAATGCTCCATTAATGTTGCCTTGAAGCTACCTAAATAACAGTTTTAGGACGGGTCTCTAGTCACTGTAGGCAGGGCTCCGGGAAGGGAACGAGAGTTCTCTACATCAACAGGGTGCTTTCATACCCTGGGTCGGAGCTTCTCCTGAGACGCTCTAGAGCTAAAAGGAATCTTGACGTGAGTCCTTTCCTCAATGTAAAGCCTTGAATAGCCCTGCCGAAGCTAAGCTTGGAGCAGTTTCCTTGAGGCATTAGTTTCAGGTCTGTTTTCTTTTAAGGTTAGGAAGCTTTTCAAGACACCGAGGACCTCGCGTGGGCACCCTCTTCCCTGCCAGAACACCGAGTAACGGCAGGCTCCACTGGGCTGCTAAGAAACATCCAGTCCCGGAAACGTTTCCCAGTCACTCTGTGTATTTTGAGTGTAGGGCAACACACTGCACTCTTCCTTGGGAGAGCCAGATTTCCTCAGCACTCTTATGGCTCCAGGAAATGCGTTGTCTCATGTTCTCCACGTCATGCAAATCTGCCTCTTTGCCCTAGGCTGAACGGCACTGAGAAACCAAAACTGCTTCGCATTCCTTCCACAAAGTCATACCTTAAGACCCCATCCTTACAGGAGAATGTCGGCTTGCGTTCCTGCTGTAACCAAAGCACAGTTCTTCCTCTTACACGGCAGGGTTTCAAAAGAAGCTATGCCGGATAGCATACCTAGAGCGCTCCTTGGAGGAGGCGGGTGGCTACACGCAGAACTCCGTGCCAAATAAACTTTATTCAAGGAAGGGACCAGTGTGTAGCTAGTGTGTATATTTACTTGGTAGAAATCACAAGGAGGTAAGCTGCGTGTCCGCTGGAAACGGGATCTTGATGGCACATGCCTTGCTTTCCAATTTTGAATGCTCCATTCATGCTGCCTTGAAGCTACCTAAATAACAGTTTTAGGACGGCTCTCTAGGCACTGTAGGAAGGGCTCTGGGAAGGGAACGAGTGTTCTCTACATCAACAGGGTGCCTTCATAGCCTGGGTGGGAGCCTCTCCTGAGACGCTGTAGAACTAAAAGGAAACTTGACGTGAGTCCTTTCCTCAAGGTAAAGCCTTGAATAGCCCTGCCGAAGCTAAGCTTGGAGCAGTTTCCTTGAGGCATTAGTTTCAGGTCTGTTTTCTTTTAAGGTTAGTAAGCTTTTCAAGACACCGAGGACCTCGCGTGGGCACCCTATTCCCTGCAAGAACACCGAGTAACGGCAGGCTCCACTGGGCTACTAAGAAATATCCAGGCCCGGAAACCTTTCCCAGTTACTCTGTGTATTTTGTGTGTAGGGCAACACACTGCACTCTTCCTTGGAAGAGCTAGATTTCCTCAGCTCTCCAACAGCTCCAGGAAATGTGTTCTCTCACGTCCTACATGTCATGCAAATCTGCCTCATTGCCCTAGGATGAGCGGCACTGAGAAACCAAAAGTGCTTCGCATTCCTTCTACAAATTCATACCTTAAGACCACATCCTTACAGGAGAAAGTCGGCTTGCGTTCCTGCTGTAACCAAAGCACAGTTCTTCCTCTTACACTACAGGGTTTCAGAAGAAGCTATGCCCGATAGCATACCTAGAGCGCGCCTTGGGGGAGGCGGTTGGCTACACGCAGAACTCCGTGCCAAATAAAGTTTATTCAAGGAAGGGACCAGTGTGTAGCTACAGTGTATATTTACTTGGTAGAAATCACAAGGACGTAGGCTGCGTGTTCGCTGGAAACGGGGACCTGATGGCACAAGCCTTGCTTTCCCATTTTGAATCCTCCATTCATGCTGCCTTGAAAATACCTAAATAACAGTTTTAGGACGGCTCTCTAGCCACTGTAGGCAGGGCTCTGGGATGGGAACGAGTGTTCTCTACATCAGCAGGTTGCTTTCATAGCGTGGGTGGGAGCCTCTCCTGAGACGCTCTAGAGCTAAAAGGAAACTTGACGTGAGTCCTTTCCTCAAGGTAAAGCCTTGAATAGCCCTGCCGAAGCTAAGTTTGGAGCAGTTTCCTTGAGGCATTAGTTTCAGGTCTGTTTTCTTTTAAGGTTAGTAAGCTTTTCAAGACAGCGAGGACCTCGCCTGGGCACCCTATTCCCTGCAAAAACACCGAGTACAGGCAGGCTCCACTGGGCTGCTAAGAAACATCCAGGCCCGGAAACCTTTCCCAGTCACTCTGTGTATTTTGAGTGTAGGGCAACACACTGCACTCTTCCTTGGGAGAGCTAGATTTCCTCAGCCCTCTTATGGCTCCAGGAAATGTGTTCTTTCATGTTCTCCATGTCATGCAAATCTGCCTCATTGCCCTAGGCTGAGCGGCACTGAAAAACCAAAACTGCTTCGCATTCCTTCCACAAAGTCATACCTTAAGACCCCATCCTTACAGGAGAATGTCGGCTTGCCTTCCTGCTGTAACCAAAGCACAGTTCTTCCTCTTACACTACAGGGTTTTATAAGAAGCCCACCGCGATATCATACCTAGAGCGCTCCTTGGGGGAGGCGGTTGGCTACACGCAGAACTCCGTGCCAAATAAACTTTATTCAAGGAAGGGACCAGTTTGTAGCCAGAGTGTATATTTACTTGGTAGAAATCACAAGGAGGTAGGCTGCGTGTTCGCTGGAAACGGGGACCTGATGGCACAAGCCTTGCTTTCCCATTTTGAATGCTCCATTCATGCTGCCTTGAAGCTACCTAAATAACAGTTTTAGGACGGGTCTCTAGTCACTGTAGGCAGGGCTCTGGGAAGGGAACGAGTGTTCTCTACATCAACAGGTTGCTTTCGTAGCCTGAGTGGGAGCCTCTCCTGAGACGCTGTAGAGCTAAAAGGAAACTTGACGTGAGTCCGTTCCTCAAGGTAAAGCCTTGAATAGCCCTGCCAGAGCTAAGCATGGAACAGTTTCATTGAGGCATTAGTTTCAGGTCTGTTTTCTTTTAAGGTTAGTAAGCTATTCAAGACAGCGAGGACCTCGCCTGGGCACCCTATTCCCTGCAAGAACACCGAGTACAGGCAGGCTCCACTGGGCTGCTAAGAAACATCCAGGCCCGGAAACCTTTCCCAGTCACTCTGTGTATTTTGAGTGTAGGGCAACACACTGCACTCTTCCTTGGGAGAGCTATATTTTCTCAGCCCTCCAACAGCCCAAGGAAATTTGTTCTCTCATGTCCTCAACGTCATGCAAATCTGCCTCATTGCCCTAGGCTGAACGGCCCTGAGAAACCAAAACTGCTTCGCATTCCTTCCACAAAGTCATAGCTTAAGGCCCCATCCTTACAGGAGAAAGTCGGCTTGCGTTCCTGCTGTAACCAAAGCACAGTTCTTCCTCTTACTCGGCAGGGTTTTAGAAGAAGCTAAGCGCGATAGCATACCTAGAGCGCTCCTTGGGGGAGGCGGTTGGCTACACGCAGAACTCCGTTGCAAATAAACTTTATTCAAGGAAGGGACCAGTGGGTAGCTTGAGGGTACATTTACTTGGTAGAAATCACAAGGAGGCAGGCTGCATGTTCGCTGGAAACGCGGACCTGATGGCACAGGCCTTGCTTTCCCATTTTGAATGCTCCATTCATGGTGCCTTGTAGCTACCTAAAAAACAGTTTTAGGACGGGTCTCTAGTCACTGTAGGCAGGGCTCTGGGAAGGGAACGAGTGTTCTCTCCATCAACAGGGTGCTTCCATAGCCTGGGTGGGAGCCTCTCTTGAGACGCTCGAGAGCTAAAAGGAAATTTGACGTGAGTCCTTTCCTCAAGGTAAAGCCTTGAAGAGACCTGCCGAAGCTAAGTTTGGAGCAGTTTACTTGAGGCATTAGTTTCACGTCTGTTTTCTTTTAAGGTTAGTAACCTTTTCAAGACACCAAGGATCACTCGTGGACAACCTATTCCCTGCAAAAACACCGAGTACCGGCAGGCTCCACTGGGCTGCTAAGAAACATCCAGGCCCGGAAACCTTTCCCAGTCACTCTGTGTATTTTGAGTGTAGGGCAACACACTGCACTCTTCCTTGGAAGAGCTAGATTTCCTCAGCTCTCCAACAGCTCCAGGAAATGTGTTCTCTCACGTCCTACATGTCATGCAAATCTGCCTCATTGCCCTAGGCTGAGCGGCACTGAGAAACCAAAAGTGCTTCGCATTCCTTCTACAAATTCATACCTTAAGACCACATCCGTACAGGAGAAAGTCGGCTTGCGTTCCTGCTGTAACCAAAGCACAGTTCTTCCTCTTACACTACAGGGTTTCAGAAGAAGCTATGCCCGATAGCATACCTAGAGCGCGCCTTGGGGGAGGCGGTTGGCTACACGCAGAACTCCGTGCCAAATAAAGTTTATTCAAGGAAGGGACCAGTGTGTAGCTACAGTGTATATTTACTTGGTAGAAATCACAAGGAGGTAGGCTGCGTGTTCGCTGGAAACGGGGACCTGATGGCACAAGCCTTGCTTTCCCATTTTGAATGCTCCATTCATGCTGCCTTGAAAATACCTAAATAACAGTTTTAGGACGGCTCTCTAGTCACTGTAGGCAGGGCTCTGGGATGGGAACGAGTGTTCTCTACATCAGCAGGTTGCTTTCA
Organism: Eschrichtius robustus; assembly: GCF_028021215.1. NCBI lineage: Eukaryota > Metazoa > Chordata > Mammalia > Artiodactyla > Eschrichtiidae > Eschrichtius > Eschrichtius robustus. The sequence continues at coordinate 37,576,817 of NC_090840.1, forward strand.
TAGCCTGGGTGGGAGCCTCTCCTGAGACGCTCTAGAGCTAAAAGGAAACTTGACGTGAGTCCTTTCCTCAAGGTAAAGCCTTGAATAGCCCTGCCGAAGCTAAGTTTGGAGCAGTTTCCTTGAGGCATTAGTTTCAGGTCTGTTTTCTGTTAAGGTTAGTAAGCTTTTCAAGACAGCGAGGACCTCGCCTGGGCACCCTATTCCCTGCAAAAACACCGAGTACAGGCAGGCTCCACTGGGCTGCTAAGAAACATCCAGGCCCGGAAACCTTTCCCAGTCACTCTGTGTTTTTTGAGTGTAGGGCAACACACTGCACTCTTCCTTGGGAGAGCTAGATTTCCTCAGCCCTCTTATGGCTCCAGGAAATGTGTTCTTTCATGTCCTCCACGTCATGCAAATCTGCCTCATTGCCCTAGGCAGAAGGGCACTGAGAAAGCAAAACTGCTTCGCATTCCTTGCACTAAGTCATAGCTTAGGACCCCATCCTTACAGGAGAAAGTCGGCTTGCGTTTCTGTTGTAACCAAAGCACAATTCTGCCTCTTACACGGCATCGTTTTAGAAGAAGCTAAGCGCGATAGCATACCTAGAGCGCTCCTTGGGGGAGGCGGTTGGCTACACGCAGAACTCTGTGCCAAATAAACTTTATTCAAGGAAGGGACCAGTGGGTAGCTTGAGGTTACATTTACTTGGTAGAAATCACAAGGAGGTAGGCTGCATGTTCGCTGGAAAGGCGGACCTGATGGCACAGGCCTTGATTTCCCATTTTGAATGCTCCATTCATGGTGCCTTGGAGCTACCTAAAAAACAGTTTTAGGACGGGTCTCTAGTCACTGTAGGCAGGGCTCTGGGAAGGGAACGAGTGTTCTCTCCATCAACAGGGTGCTTCCATAGCCTGGGTGGGAGCCTCTCCTGAGACGCTCTAGAGCTAAAAGGAAACATGACGTGAGTCCTTTCCTCAAGGCAAAGCCTTGAATACCCCTGCCGAAGCTAAGCTTGGAGCAGTTTCCTTGAGGCATTAGTTTCAGGTCTGTTTTCTTTTAAGGTTAGTAAGCTTTTCAAGACACCGAGGACCTCGCGTGGGCACCCTATTCCCTGCAAGAACACCGAGTAACGGCAGGCTCCACTGGGCTACTAAGAAATATCCAGGCCCGGAAACCTTTCCCAGTCACTCTGTGTATTATGTGTGTAGGGCAACACACTGCACTCTTCCTCGGGAGAGCCAGATTTCCTCAGGTCTCCAACAGCTCCAGGAAATTTGTCCTCTCACGTCCTACATGTCATGCAAATCTGCCTCATTGCCCTAGGCTGAGCAGCACTGAGAAACCAAAACTGCTTCGCATTCCTTCTACAAAGCCACACCTTAAGACCCCATCCTTACAGGAGAAAGTCGGCTTGCCTTCCTGCTGTAACCAAAGCACAGTTCTTCCTCTTACACTACAGGGTTTTAGAAGAAACCAAGTGCGATAGCATACCTAGAGCGCTCCTTGGGGGAGGCGGTTGGTTACACGAAGAACTCCGTGCCAAATAAACTTTATTCAAGGAAGGGACCAGTTTGTAGCCAGAGTGTATATTTACTTGGTAGAAATCACAAGGAGGTAGGCTGTGTGTTCGCTGGAAACGGGGACCTGATGGCACAAGCCTTGCTTTCCCATTTTGAATGCTCCATTCATGCTGCCTTGAAGCTACCTAAATAACAGTTTTAGGACGGGTCTCTAGTCACTGTAGGCAGGGCTCTGGGAAGGGAACGAGAGTTCTCTACATCAACAGGGTGCTTTCATACCCTGGGTCGGAGCTTTTCCTGAGACGCTCTAGAGCTAAAAGGAATCTTGACGTGAGTCCTTTCCTCAATGTAAAGCCTTGAATAGCCCTGCCGAAGCTAAGCTTGGAGCAGTTTCCTTGAGGCATTAGTTTCAGGTCTGTTTTCTTTTAAGGATAGGAAGCTTTTCAAGACACCGAGGACCTCGCGTGGGCACCCTCTTCCCTGCCAGAACACCGAGTAACGGCAGGCTCCACTGGGCTGCTAAGAAACATCCAGTCCCGGGAACCTTTCCCAGTCACTCTGTGTATTTTGAGTGTAGGGCAACACACTGCACTCTTCCTTGGGAGAGCCAGATTTCCTCAGCACTCTTATGGCTCCAGGAAATGCGTTGTCTCATGTTCTCCACGTCATGCAAATCTGCCTCATTGCCCTAAGCTGAACGGCACAGAGAAACAAAAACTGCTTCGCATTCCTTCCACAAAGTCATACCTTAAGACCCCATCCTTACAGGAGAATGTCGGCTTGCGTTCCTGCTGTAACCAAAGCACAGTTCTTCCTCTTACACGGCAGGGGTTCAAAAGAAGCTATGCCCGATAGCATACCTAGAGCGCTCCTTGGAGGACGCGGGTGGCTACACGCAGAACTCCGTGCCAAATAAACTTTATTCAAGGAAGGGACCAGTGTGTAGCTAGTGTGTATATTTACTTGGTAGAAATCACAAGGAGGTAAGCTGCGTGTCCGCTGGAAACGGGATCTTGATGGCACATGCCTTGCTTTCCAATTTTCAATGCTCCATTCATGCTGCCTTGAAGCTACCTAAATAACAGTTTTAGGACGGCTCTCTAGGCACTGTAGGAAGGGCTCTGGGAAGGGAACGAGTGTTCTCTACATCAACAGGGTGCCTTCATAGCCTGGGTGGGAGCCTCTCCTGAGACGCTGTAGAACTAAAAGGAAACTTGACGTGAGTCCTTTCCTCAAGGTAAAGCCTTGAATAGCCCTGCCGAAGCTAAGCTTGGAGCAGTTTCCTTGAGGCATTAGTTTCAGGTCTGTTTTCTTTTAAGGTTAGTAAGCTTTTCAAGACACCGAGGACCTCGCGTGGGCACCCTATTCCCTGCAAGAACACCGAGTAACGGCAGGCTCCACTGGGCTACTAAGAAATATCCAGGCCCGGAAACCTTTCCCAGTTACTCTGTGTATTTTGTGTGTAGGGCAACACACTGCACTCTTCCTTGGAAGAGCTAGATTTCCTCAGCTCTCCAACAGCTCCAGGAAATGTGTTCTCTCACGTCCTACATGTCATGCAAATCTGCCTCATTGCCCTAGGCTGAGCGGCACTGAGAAACCAAAAGTGCTTCGCATTCCTTCTACAAATTCACACCTTAAGACCACATCCTTACAGGAGAAAGTCGGCTTGCGTTCCTGCTGTAACCAAAGCACAGTTCTTCCTCTTACACTACAGGGTTTCAGAAGAAGCTATGCCCGATAGCATACCTATAGCGCGCCTTGGGGGAGGCGGTTGGCTACACGCAGAAATCCGTGCCAAATAAAGTTTATTCAAGGAAGGGACCAGTGTGTAGCTACAGTGTATATTTACTTGGTAGAAATCACAAGGACGTAGGCTGCGTGTTCGCTGGAAACGGGGACCTGATGGCACAAGCCTTGCTTTCCCATTTTGAATGCTCCATTCATGCTGCCTTGAAAATACCTAAATAACAGTTTTAGGACGGCTCTCTAGGCACTGTAGGCAGGGCTCTGGGATGGGAACGAGTGTTCTCTACATCAGCAGGTTGCTTTCATAGCCTGGGTGGGAGCCTCTCCTGAGACGCTGTAGAGCTAAAAGGAAACTTGACGTGAGTCCTTTCCTCAAGGTAAAGCCTTGAATAGCCCTGCCGAAGCTAAGTTTGGAGCAGTTTCCTTGAGGCATTAGTTTCAGGTCTGTTTTCTGTTAAGGTTAGTAAGCTTTTCAAGACACCGAGGACCTCGCGAGGGCACCCTATTCCCTGCAAGTACACCGAGTAACGGCAGGCTCCACTGGGCTACTAAGAAATATCCAGGCCCGGAAACCTTTCCCAGTTACTCTGTGTATTTTGTGTGTAGGGCAACACACTGCACTCTTCCTTGGAAGAGCTAGATTTCCTAGCTATCCAACAGCTCCAGGAAATTTGTCGTCTCATGTCCTACATGTCATGCAAATCTGCCTCATTGCCCTAGGCTGAGCGGCACTGAGAAACCAAAACTGATTCGCATTCCTTCTACAAAGCCACACCTTAAGACCCCATCCTTACAGGAGAAAGTCGGCTTGCCTTCCTGCTGTAACCAAAGCACAGTTCTTCCTCTTACACTACAGGGTTTTAGAAGAAACCAAGTGCGATAGCATACCTAGAGCACTCCTTGGGGGAGGCGGTTGGCTACACGCAGAACTCAGTGCCAAATAAACTTTATTCAAGGAAGGGACCAGTTTGTAGCCAGAGTGTATATTTACTTGGTAGAAATCACAAGGAGGTAGGCTGTGTGTTCGCTGGAAACGGGGACCTGATGGCACAAGCCTTGCTTTCCCATTTTGAATGCTCCATTAATGCTGCCTTGAAGCTACCTAAATAACAGTTTTAGGACGGGTCTCTAGTCACTGTAGGCAGGGCTCTGGGAAGGGAACGAGAGTTCTCTACATCAACAGGGTGCTTTCATACCCTGGGTCGGAGCTTCTCCTGAGACGCTCTAGAGCTAAAAGGAATCTTGACGTGAGTCCTTTCCTCAATGTAAAGCCTTGAATAGCCCTGCCGAAGCTAAGCTTGGAGCAGTTTCCTTGAGGCATTAGTTTCAGGTCTGTTTTCTTTTAAGGTTAGGAAGCTTTTCAAGACACCGAGGACCTCGCGTGGGCACCCTCTTCCCTGCCAGAACACCGAGTAACGGCAGGCTCCACTGGGCTGCTAAGAAACATCCAGTCCCGGAAAACTTTCCCAGTCACTCTGTGTATTTTGAGTGTAGGGCAACACACTGCACTCTTCCTTGGGAGAGCCAGATTTCCTCAGCACTCTTATGGCTCCAGGAAATGCGTTGTCTCATTTTCTCCACGTCATGCAAATCTGCCTCATTGCCCTAGCCTGAACGGCACTGAGAAACAAAAACTGCTTCGCATTCCTTCCACAAAGTCATACCTTAAGACCCCATCCTTACAGGAGAATGTCGGCTTGCGTTCCTGCTAACCAAAGCACAGTTCTTCCTCTTACACGGCAGGGTTTCAAAAGAAGCTATGCCCAATAGCATACCTAGAGCGCTCCTTGGAGGAGGCGGGTGGCTACACGCAGAACTCCGTGCCAAATAAACTTTATTCGAGGAAGGGACCAGTGTGTAGCTAGTGTGTATATTTACTTGGTAGAAATCACAAGGAGGTAAGCTGCGTGTCCGCTGGAAACGGGATCTTGATGGCACAAGCCTTGCTGTCCAATTTTGAATGCTCCATTCATGCTGCCTTGAAGCTACCTAAATAACAGTTTTAGGACGGCTCTCTAGTCACTGTAGGAAGGGCTCTGGGAAGGGAACGAGTGTTCTCTACATCAACAGGGTGCCTTCATAGCCTGGGTGGGAGCCTCTCCTGAGACGCTGTAGAGCTAAAAGGAAACTTGACGTGAATCCTTTCCTCAAGGTAAAGCCTTGAATAGCCCTGCCGAAGCTAAGCTTGGAGCAGTTTCCTTGAGGCATTAGTTTCAGGTCTGTTTTCTTTTAAGGTTAGTAAGCTTTTCGGGACACCGAGGACCTCGCCTGGGCACCCTATTCCCTGCAAGAACACCGAGTAACGGCAGGCTCCACTGGGCTACTAAGAAATATCCAGGCCCGGAAACCTTTCCCAGTCACTCTGTGTATTTTGTGTGTAGGGCAACACACTGCACTCTTCCTTGGGAGAGCCAGATTTCCTCAGGTCTCCAACAGCTCCAGGAAATTTGTCCTCTCACGTCCTACATGTCATGCAAATCTGCCTCATTGCCCTAGGCTGAGCAGCACTGAGAAACCAAAACTGATTCGCATTCCTTCTACAAAGCCACACGTTAAGACACCATCCTTACAGGAGAAAGTCGGCTTGCGTTCCTGCTGTAACCAAAGCACAGTTCTTCCTCTTACACTACAGGGTTTTAGAAGAAACCAAGTGCGATAGCATACCTAGAGCGCTCCTTGGGGGAGGCGGTTGGCTACACGCAGAACTCCGTGCCAAATAAACTTTATTCAAGGAAGGGACCAGTTTGTAGCCAGAGTGTATATTTACTTGGTAGAAATCACAAGGAGGTAGGCTGTGTGTTCGCTGGAAACGGGGACCTGATGGCACAAGCCTTGCTTTCCCATTTTGAATGCTCCATTAATGCTGCCTTGAAGCTACCTAAATAACAGTTTTAGGACGGGTCTCTAGTCACTGTAGGCAGGGCTCTGGGAAGGGAACGAGAGTTCTCTACATCAACAGGGTGCTTTCATACCCTGGGTCGGAGCTTCTCCTGAGACGCTCTAGAGCTAAAAGGAATCTTGACGTGAGTCCTTTCCTCAATGTAAAGCCTTGAATAGCCCTGCCGAAGCTAAGCTTGGAGCAGTTTCCTTGAGGCATTAGTTTCAGGTCTGTTTTCTTTTAAGGTTAGGAAGCTTTTCAAGACCCCGAGGACCTCGCGTGGGCACCCTCTTCCCTGCCAGAACACCGAGTAACGGCAGGCTCCACTGGGCTGCTAAGAAACATCCAGGCCCGGAAACCTTTCCCAGTCACTCTGTGTATTTTGAGTGTAGGGCAACACACTGCACTCTTCCTTGGGAGAGCCAGATTTCCTCAGCACTCTTATGGCTCCAGGAAATGCGTTGTCTCATGTTCTCCACGTCATGCAAATCTGCCTCATTGCCCTAGGCTGAACGGCACTGAGAAACCAAAACTGCTTCGCATTCCTTCCACAAAGTCATACCTTAAGACCCCATCCTTACAGGAGAATGTCGGCTTGCGTTCCTGCTGTAACCAAAGCACAGTTCTTCCTCTTACACGGCAGGGTTTCAAAAGAAGCTATGCCCGATAGCATACCTAGAGCGCTCCTTGGAGGACGCGTGTGGCTACACGCAGAACTCCGTGCCAAATAAACTTTATTCAAGGAAGGGACCAGTGTGTAGCTAGTGTGTATATTTACTTGGTAGAAATCACAAGGAGGTAAGCTGCGTGTCCGCTGGAAACGGGATCTTGATGGCACATGCCTTGCTTTCCAATTTTCAATGCTCCATTCATGCTGCCTTGAAGCTACCTAAATAACAGTTTTAGGACGGCTCTCTAGGCACTGTAGGAAGGGCTCTGGGAAGGGAACGAGTGTTCTCTACATCAACAGGGTGCCTTCATAGCCTGGGTGGGAGCCTCTCCTGAGACGCTGTAGAACTAAAAGGAAACTTGACGTGAGTCCTTTCCTCAAGGTAAAGCCTTGAATAGCCCTGCCGAAGCTAAGCTTGGAGCAGTTTCCTTGAGGCATTAGTTTCAGGTCTGTTTTCTTTTAAGGTTAGTAAGCTTTTCAAGACACCGAGGACCTCGCGTGGGCACCCTATTCCCTGCAAGAACACCGAGTAACGGCAGGCTCCACTGGGCTACTAAGAAATATCCAGGCCCGGAAACCTTTCCCAGTTACTCTGTGTATTTTCTGTGTAGGGCAACACACTGCACTCTTCCTTGGAAGAGCTAGATTTCCTCAGCTCTCCAACAGCTCCAGGAAATGTGTTCTCTCACGTCCTACATGTCTTGCAAATCTGCCTCATTGCCCTAGGCTGAGCGGCACTGAGAAACCAAAAGTGCTTCGCATTCCTTCTACAAATTCACACCTTAAGACCACATCCGTACAGGAGAAAGTCGGCTTGCGTTCCTGCTGTAACCAAAGCACAGTTCTTCCTCTTACACTACAGGGTTTCAGAAGAAGCTATGCCCGATAGCATACCTAGAGCGCGCCTTGGGGGAGGCGGTTGGCTACACGCAGAAATCCGTGCCAAATAAAGTTTATTCAAGGAAGGGACCAGTGTGTAGCTACAGTGTATATTTACTTGGTAGAAATCACAAGGACGTAGGCTGCGTGTTCGCTGGAAACGGGGACCTAATGGCACAAGCCTTGCTTTCCCATTTTGAATGCTCCATTCATGCTGCCTTGAAAATACCTAAATAACAGTTTTAGGACGGCTCTCTAGGCACTGTAGGCAGGGCTCTGGGATGGGAACGAGTGTTCTCTACATCAGCAGGTTGCTTTCATAGCCTGGGTGGGAGCCTCTCCTGAGACGCTGTAGAGCTAAAAGGAAACTTGACGTGAGTCCTTTCCTCAAGGTAAAGCCTTGAATAGCCCTGCCGAAGCTAAGTTTGGAGCAGTTTCCTTGAGGCATTAGTTTCAGGTCTGTTTTCTGTTAAGGTTAGTAAGCTTTTCAAGACAGCGAGGACCTCGCCTGGGCACCCTATTCCCTGCAAAAACACCGAGTACAGGCAGGCTCCACTGGGCTGCTAAGAAACATCCAGGCCCGGAAACCTTTCCCAGTCACTCTGTGTATTTTGAGTGTAGGGCAACACACTGCACTCTTCCTTGGGAGAGCCAGATTTCCTCAGCACTCTTATGGCTCCAGGAAATGCGTTGTCTCATTTTCTCCACGTCATGCAAATCTGCCTCATTGCCCTAGGCTGAACGGCACTGAGAAACCAAAACTGCTTCGCATTCCTTCCACAAAGTCATACCTTAAGACCCCATCCTTACAGGAGAATGTCGGCTTGCGTTCCTGCTGTAACCAAAGCACAGTTCTTCCCCTTACACGGCAGGGTTTCAAAAGAAGCTATGCCCAATAGCATACCTAGAGCGCTCCTTGGAGGAGGCGGGTGGCTACACGCAGAACTCCGTGCCAAATAAACTTTATTCAAGGAAGGGACCAGTGTGTAGCTAGTGTGTATATTTACTTGGTAGAAATCACAAGGAGGTAAGCTGCGTGTCCGCTGGAAACGGGATCTTGATGGCACAAGCCTTGCTGTCCAATTTTGAATGCTCCATTCATGCTGCCTTGAAGCTACCTAAATAACAGTTTTAGGACGGCTCTCTAGGCACTGTAGGAAGGGCTCTGGGAAGGGAACGAGTGTTCTCTACATCAACAGGGTGCCTTCATAGCCTGGGTGGGAGCCTCTCCTGAGACGCTGTAGAGCTAAAAGGAAACTTGACGTGAATCCTTTCCTCAAGGTAAAGCCTTGAATAGCCCTGCCGAAGCTAAGCTTGGAGCAGTTTCCTTGAGGCATTAGTTTCAGGTCTGTTTTCTTTTAAGGTTAGTAAGCTTTTCGGGACACCGAGGACCTCGCGTGGGCACCCTATTCCCTGCAAGAACACCGAGTAACGGCAGGCTCCACTGGGCTACTAAGAAATATCCAGGCCCGGAAACCTTTCCCAGTCACTCTGTGTATTTTGTGTGTAGGGCAACACACTGCACTCTTCCTTGGGAGAGCCAGATTTCCTCAGGTCTCCAACAGCTCCAGGAAATTTGTCCTCTCACGTCCTACATGTCATGCAAATCTGCCTCATTGCCCTAGGCTGAGCAGCACTGAGAAACCAAAACTGATTCGCATTCCTTCTACAAAGCCACACGTTAAGACACCATCCTTACAGGAGAAAGTCGGCTTGCGTTCCTGCTGTAACCAAAGCACCGTTCTTCCTCTTACACTACAGGGTTTTAGAAGAAACCAAGTGCGATAGCATACCTAGAGCGCTCCTTGGGGGAGGCGGTTGGCTACACGCAGAACTCCGTGCCAAATAAACTTTATTCAAGGAAGGGACCAGTTTGTAGCCAGAGTGTATATTTACTTGGTAGAAATCACAAGGAGGTAGGCTGTGTGTTCGCTGGAAACGGGGACCTGATGGCACAAGCCTTGCTTTCCCATTTTGAATGCTCCATTCATGCTGCCTTGAAGCTACCTAAATAACAGTTTTAGGACGGGTCTCTAGTCACTGTAGGCAGGGCTCTGGGAAGGGAACGAGAGTTCTCTACATCAACAGGGTGCTTTCATACCCTGGGTCGGAGCTTCTCCTGAGACGCTCTAGAGCTAAAAGGAATCTTGACGTGAGTCCTTTCCTCAATGTAAAGCCTTGAATAGCCCTGCCGAAGCTAAGCTTGGAGCAGTTTCCTTGAGGCATTAGTTTCAGGTCTGTTTTCTTTTAAGGTTAGGAAGCTTTTCAAGACACCGAGGACCTCGCGTGGGCACCCTCTTCCCTGCCAGAACACCGAGTAACGGCAGGCTCCACTGGGCTGCTAAGAAACATCCAGTCACGGAAAACTTTCCCAGTCACTCTGTGTATTTTGAGTGTAGGGCAACACACTGCACTCTTCCTTGGGAGAGCCAGATTTCCTCAGCACTCTTATGGCTCCAGGAAATGCGTTGTCTCATTTTCTCCACGTCATGCAAATCTGCCTCATTGCCCTAGGATGAACGGCACTGAGAAACAAAAACTGCTTCGCATTCCTTCCACAAAGTCATACCTTAAGTCCCCATCCTTACAGGAGAATGTCGGCTTGCGTTCCTGCTAACCAAAGCACAGTTCTTCCTCTTACACGGCAGGGTTTCAAAAGAAGCTATGCCCAATAGCATACCTAGAGCGCTCCTTGGAGGAGGAGGGTGGCTACACGCAGAACTCCGTGCCAAATAAACTTTATTCGAGGAAGGGACCAGTGTGTAGCTAGTGTGTATATTTACTTGGTAGAAATCACAAGGAGGTAAGCTGCGTGTCCGCTGGAAACGGGATCTTGATGGCACAAGCCTTGCTGTCCAATTTTGAATGCTCCATTCATGCTGCCTTGAAGCTACCTAAATAACAGTTTTAGGACGGCTCTCTAGTCACTGTAGGAAGGGCTCTGGGAAGGGAACGAGTGTTCTCTACATCAACAGGGTGCCTTCATAGCCTGGGTGGGAGCCTCTCCTGAGACGCTGTAGAGCTAAAAGGAAACTTGACGTGAATCCTTTCCTCAAGGTAAAGCCTTGAATAGCCCTGCCGAAGCTAAGCTTGGAGCAGTTTCCTTGAGGCATTAGTTTCAGGTCTGTTTTCTTTTAAGGTTAGTAAGCTTTTCGGGACACCGAGGACCTCGCCTGGGCACCCTATTCCCTGCAAAAACACCGAGTACAGGCAGGCTCCACTGGGCTGCTAAGAAACATCCAGGCCCGGAAACATTTCCCAGTCACTCTGTGTATTTTGAGTGTAGGGCAACACACTGCACTCTTCCTTGGGAGAGCTAGATTTCCTCAGCCCTCTTATGGCTCCAGGAAATGTGTTCTTTCATGTCCTCCACGTCATGCAAATCTGCCTCATTTCCCTAGGCTGAAGGGCACTTGGAAAGCAAAACTGCTTCGCATTCCTTGCACTAAGTCATAGCTTAGGACCCCATCCTTACAGGAGAAAGTCAGCCTGCGTTCCTGCTGTAAACAAAGCACAGTTCTTCCTCTTACTCGGGAGGGTTTTAGAAGAAGCTAAGCGCGATAGCATACCTAGAGAGCTCCTTGGGGGAGGCGGTTGGCTACACGCAGAACTCCGTTGCAAATAAACTTTATTCAAGGAAGGGACCAGTGGGTAGCTTGAGGGTACATTTACTTGGTAGAAATCACAAGGAGGTAGGCTGCATGTTCGCTGGAAACGGGGACCTGATGGCACAAGCCTTGCTTTCCCATTTTGAATGCTCCATTCATGCTGCCTTGAAGCTACCTAAATAACAGTTTTCGGACGGGTCTCTAGTCACTGTAGGCAGGGCTCTGGGAAGGGAACGAGTGTTCTCTACATCAAGAGGTTGCTTTCATAGCCTGAGTGGGAGCCTCTCCTGAGACGCTGTAGAGCTAAAAGGAAACTTGACGTGAGTACTTTCCTCAAGGTAAAGCCTTGAATAGCCCTGCCAGTGCTAAGCTTGGAGCAGTTTCCTTGAGGCATTAGTTTCAGGTCTGTTTTCTTTTAAGGTTAGTAAGCTTTTCAAAACACCGAGGACCTCGCGTGGGCACCCTATTCCCTGCAAGTACACCGAGTAACGGCAGGCTCCACTGGGCTACTAAGAAATATCCAGGCCCGGAAACCTTTCCCAGTTACTCTGTGTATTTTGTGTGTAGGGCAACACACTGCACTCTTCCTTGGAAGAGCTAGATTTCCTCAGCTCTCCAACAGCTCCAGGAAATTTGTCCTCTCACGTCCTACATGTCATGCAAATCTGCCTCATTGCCCTAGGCTGAGCAGCACTGAGAAACCAAAACTGATTCGCATTCCTTCTACAAAGCCACACCTTAAGACCCCATCCTTACAGGAGAAAGTCGGCTTGCCTTCCTGCTGTAACCAAAGCACTGTTCTTCCTCTTACACTACAGGGTTTTAGAAGAAACCAAGTGTGATAGCATACCTAGAGCGCTCCTTGGGGGAGGCGGTTGGCTACACGCAGAACTCCGTGCCAAATAAACTTTATTCAAGGAAGGGACCAGTTTGTAGCCAGAGTGTATATTTACTTGGTAGAAATCACAAGGAGGTAGGCTGTGTGTTCGCTGGAAACGGGGACCTGATGGCACAAGCCTTGCTTTCCCATTTTGAATGCTCCATTCATGCTGCCTTGAAGCTACCTAAATAACAGTTTTAGGACGGGTCTCTAGTCACTGTAGGCAGGGCTCTGGGAAGGGAACGAGAGTTCTCTACATCAACAGGGTGCTTTCATACCCTGGGTCGGAGCTTCTCCTGAGACGCTCTAGAGCTAAAAGGAATCTTGACTTGAGTCCTTTCCTCAATGTAAAGCCTTGAATAGCCCTGCCGAAGCTAAGCTTGGAGCAGTTTCCTTGAGGCATTAGTTTCAGGTCTGTTTTCTTTTAAGGTTAGGAAGCTTTTCAAGACACCGAGGACCTCGCGTGGGCACCCTCTTCCCTGCCAGAACACCGAGTAACGGCAGGCTCCACTGGGCTGCTAAGAAACATCCAGTCCCGGAAACCTTTCCCAGTCACTCTGTGTATTTTGAGTGTAGGGCAACACACTGCACTCTTCCTTGGGAGAGCCAGATTTCCTCAGCACTCTTATCGCTCCAGGAAATGCCTTGTCTCATGTTCTCCACGTCATGCAAATCTGCCTCATTGCCCTAGGCTGAACGGCACTGAGAAACCAAAACTTCTTCGCATTCCTTCCACAAAGTCATACCTTAAGACCCCATCCTTACAGGAGAATGTCGGCTTGCGTTCCTGCTGTAACCAAAGCAAAGTTCTTCCTCTTACACGGCAGGGTTTCAAAAGAAGCTATGCCCGATAGCATACCTAGAGCGCTCCTTGGAGGACGCTGTGGCTACACGCAGAACTCCGTGCCAAATAAACTTTATTCAAGGAAGGGACCAGTGTGTAGCTAGTGTGTATATTTACTTGGTAGAAATCACAAGGAGGTAAGCTGCGTGTCCGCTGGAAACAGGATCTTAATGGCACATGCCTTGCTTTCCAATTTTGAATGCTCCATTCATGCTGCCTTGAAGCTACCTAAATAACAGTTTTAGGACGGCTCTCTAGTCACTGTAGGAAGGGCTCTGGGAAGGGAACGAGTGTTCTCTACATCAACAGGGTGCCTTCATAGCCTGGGTGGGAGCCTCTCCTGAGACGCTGTAGAACTAAAAGGAAACTTGACGTGAGTCCTTTCCACAAGGTAAAGCCTTGAATAGCCCTGCCGAAGCTAAGCTTGGATCAGTTACCTTGAGGCATTAGTTTCAGGTCTGTTTTCTTTTAAGGTTAGTAAGCTTTTCAAGACAGCGAGGACCTCGCCTGGGCACCCTATTCCCTGCAAAAACACCGAGTACAGGCAGGCTCCACTGGGCTGCTAAGAAACATCCAGGCCCGGAAACCTTTCCCAGTCACTCTGTGTATTTTGAGTGTAGGGCAACACACTGCACTCTTCCTTGGGAGAGCTAGATTTCCTCAGCCCTCTTATGGCTCCAGGAAATGTGTTCTTTCATGTCCTCCACTTCATGCAAATCTGCCTCATTTCCCTAGGCTGAAGGGCACTGAGAAAGCAAAACTGCTTCGCATTCCTTGCACTAAGTCATAGCTTAGGACCCCATCCTTACAGGAGAAAGTCGGCTTGCGTTCCTGCTGTAACCAAAGCACAGTTCTTCCTCTTACTCGGGAGGGTTTTAGAAGAAGCTAAGCGCGATAGCATACCTAGAGCGCTCCTTGGGGGAGGCGGTTGGCTACACGCAGAACTCCGTTGCAAATAAACTTTATTCAAGGAAGGGACCAGTGGGTAGCTTGAGGGTACATTTACTTCGTAGAAATCACAAGGAGGTAGGCTGCATGTTCGCTGGAAACGGGGACCTGATGGCACAAGCCTTGCTTTCCCATTTTGAATGCTCCATTCATGCTGCCTTGAAGCTACCTAAATAACAGTTTTAGGACGGGTCTCTAGTCACTGTAGGCAGGGCTCTGGGAAGGGAACGAGTGTTCTCTACATCAGCAGGTTGCTTTCATAGCCTGAGTGGGAGCCTCTCCTGAGACGCTGTAGAGCTAAAAGGAAACTTGACGTGAGTACTTTCCTCAAGGTAAAGCCTTGAATAGCCCTGCCAGAGCTAAGCTTGGAGCAGTTTCCTTGAGGCATTAGTTTCAGGTCTGTTTTCTTTTAAGGTTAGTAAGCTTTTCAAGACACCGAGGACCTCGCGGGGGCACCCTCTTCCCTGCCAGAACACCGAGTAACGGCAGGCTCCACTGGGCTGCTAAGAAACATCCAGTCCCGGAAAACTTTCCCAGTCACTGTGTGTATTTTGAGTGTAGGGCAACACACTGCACTCTTCCTTTGGAGAGCCAGATTTCCTCAGGTCTCCAACAGCTCCAGGAAATTTGTCCTCTCACGTCCTACATGTCATGCAAATCTGCCTCATTGCCCTAGGCTGAGCAGCACTGAGAAACCAAAACTGATTCGCATTCCTTCTACAAATCCACACCTTAAGACCCCATCCTTACAGGAGAAACTCAGCTTGCCTTCCTGCTGTAACCAAAGCACAGTTCTTCCTCTTACACTACAGGGTTTTAGAAGAAACCAAGTGCGATAGCATACCTAGAGCGCTCTTTGGGGGAGGCGGTTGGCTACACGCAGAACTCCGTGCCAAATAAACTTTATTCAAGGAAGGGACCAGTTTGTAGCCAGAGTGTATATTTACTTGGTAGAAATCACAAGGAGGTAGGCTGTGTGTTCGCTGGAAACGGGGACCTGATGGCACAAGCCTTGCTTTCCCATTTTGAATGCTCCATTCATGCTGCCTTGAAGCTACCTAAATAACAGTTTTAGGACGGGTCTCTAGTCACTGTAGGCAGGGCTCTGGGAAGGGAACGAGAGTTCTCTACATCAACAGGGTGCTTTCATACCCTGGGTCGGAGCTTCTCCTGAGACGCTCTAGAGCTAAAAGGAATCTTGACGTGAGTCCTTTCCTCAATGTAAAGCCTTGAATAGCCCTGCCGAAGCTAAGCTTGGAGCAGTTTCCTTGAGGCATTAGTTTCAGTTCTGTTTTCTTTTAAGGTTAGGAAGCTTTTCAAGACACCGAGGACCTCGCGTGGGCACCCTCTTCCCTGCCAGAACACCGAGTAACGGCAGGCTCCAATGGGCTGCTAAGAAACATCCAGTCCCGGAAACCTTTCCCAGTCACTCTGTGTATTTTGAGTGTAGGGCAACACACTGCACTCTTCCTTGGGAGAGCCAGATTTCCTCAGCACTCTTATGGCTCCAGGAAATGCGTTGTCTCATGTTCTCCACGTCATGCAAATCTGCCTCATTGCCCTAGGCTGAACGGCACTGAGAAACCAAAACTGCTTCGCATTCCTTCCACAAAGTCATACCTTAAGACCCCATCCTTACAGGAGAATGTCGGCTTGCGTTCCTGCTGTAACCAAAGCACAGTTCTTCCTCTTACACGGCAGGGTTTCAAAAGAAGCTATGCCCGATAGCATACCTAGAGCGCTCCTTGGAGGACGCGGGTGGCTACACGCAGAACTCCGTGCCAAATAAACTTTATTCAAGGAAGGGACCAGTGTGTAGCTAGTGTGTATATATATTTACTTGGTAGAAATCACAAGGAGGTAAGCTGCGTGTCCGCTGGAAACGGGATCTTGATGGCACAAGCCTTGCTTTCCAATTTTGAATGCTCCATTCATGCTGCCTTGAAGCTACCTAAATAACAGTTTTAGGACGGCTCTCTAGTCACTGTAGGAAGGGCTGTGGGAAGGGAACGAGTGTTCTATACATCAACAGGGTGCCTTCATAGCCTGGGTGGGAGCCTCTCCTGAGACGCTCTAGAGCTAAAAGGAAACTTGACGTGAGTCCTTTCCTCAAGGTAAAGCCTTGAATAGCCCTGCCGAAGCTAAGCTTGGAGCAGTTTCCTTGAGGCATTAGTTTCAGGTCTGTTTTCTTTTAAGGTTAGTAAGCTTTTCAAGACACCGAGGACCTCGCGTGGGCACCCTATTCCCTGCAAGAACACCGAGTAACGGCAGGCTCCACTGGGCTACTAGGAAATATCCAGGCCCGGAAACGTTTCCCAGTTACACTGTGTATTTTGTGTGTAGGGCAACACACTGCACTCTTCCTTGGAAGAGCTAGATTTCCTCAGCTCTCCAACAGCTCCAGGAAATGTGTTCTCTCACGTCCTACATGTCATGCAAATCTGCCTCATTGCCCTAGGCTGAGCGGCACTGAGAAACCAAAAGTGCTTCGCATTCCTTCTACAAATTCATACCTTAAGACCACATCCTTACAGGAGAAAGTCGGCTTGCATTCCTGCTGTAACCAAAGCACAGTTCTTCCTCTTACACTACAGGGTTTCAGAAGAAGCTATGCCCGATAGCATACCTAGAGCGTGCCTTGGGGGAGGCGGTTGGCTACACGCAGAACTCCGTGCCAAATAAAGTTTATTCAAGGAAGGGACCAGTGTGTAGCTACAGTGTATATTTACTTGGTAGAAATCACAAGGACGTAGGCTGCGTATTCGCTGGAAACGGGGACATGATGGCACAAGCCTTGCTTTCCCATTTTGAATGCTCCATTCATGCTGCCTTGAAAATACCTAAATAACAGTTTTAGGACGGCTCTCTAGTCACTGTAGGCAGGGCTCTGGGATGGGAACGAGTGTTCTCTACATCAGAAGGTTGCTTTCATAGCCTGGGTGGGAGCCTCTCCTGAGACGCTCTAGAGCTAAAAGGAAACTTCACGTGAGTCCTTTCCTCAAGGTAAAGCCTTGAATAGCCCTGCCGAAGCTAAGTTTGGAGCAGTTTCCTTGAGGCATTAGTTTCAGGCCTGTTTTCTTTTAAGGCTAGTAAGCTTTTCAAGACAGCGAGGACCTCGCCTGGGCACCCTATTCCCTGCAAAAACACCGAGTACAGGCCGGCTCCACTGGGCTGCTAAGAAACATCCAGGCCCGGAAACCTTTCCCAGTCACTCTGTGTATTTTGAGTGTAGGGCAACACACTGCACTCTTCCTTGGGAGAGCTAGATTTCCTCAGCCCTCTTATGGCTCCAGGAAATTTGTTCTTTCATGTCCTCCACGTCATGCAAATCTGCCTCATTGCCCTAGGCTGAAGGGCACTGAGAAAGCAAAACTGCTTCGCATTCCTTGCACTAAGTCATAGCTTAGGACCCCATCCTTACAGGAGAAAGTCGGCTTGCATTCCTGCTGTAACCAAAGCACACTTCTTCCTCTTACTCGGGAGGGTTTTAGAAGAAGTTAAGCGCGATAGAATACCTAGAGCGCTCCTTGGGGGAGGCGGTTGGCTACACGCAGAACTCCGTTGCAAATAAACTTTATTCACGGAAGGGACCAGTGGGTAGCTTGAGGGTACATTTACTTGGTAGAAATCACAAGCAGGTAGGCTGCATGTTCGCTGGAAACGGGGACCTGATGGCACAAGCCTTGCTTTCCCATTTTGAATGCTCCATGCATGCTGCCTTGAAGCTACCTAAATAACAGTTTTAGGACGGCTCTCTAGTCACTGTAGGCAGGGCTCTGGGAAGGGAACGAGTGTTCTCTACATCAACAGGTTGCTTTCGTAGCCTGAGTGGGAGCCTCTCCTGAGACGCTGTAGAGCTAAAAGGAAACTTGACGTGAGTCCTTTCCTCAAGGTAAAGCCTTGAATAGCCCTGCCAGAGCTAAGCTTGGAGCAGTTTCCTTGAGGCATTAGTTTCAGGTCTGTTTTCTTTTAAGGTTAGTAAGCTTTTCAAGACACCGAGGACCTCGCGTGGGCACCCTATTCCCTGCAAGAACACCGAGTAACGGCAGGCTCCACTGGGCTACTAAGAAATATCCAGGCCCGGAAACCTTTCCCAGTTACTCTGTGTATTTTGTGTGTAGGGCAAGACACTGCACTCTTCCTTGGAAGAGCTAGGTTTCCTCAGCTCTCCAACAGCTCCAGGAAATGTGTTCTCTCACGTCCTACATGTCATGCAAATCTGCCTCATTGCCCTAGGCTGAGCGGCACTGAGAAACCAAAAGTGCTTCGCATTCCTTCTACAAATTCATACCTTAAGACCACATCCGTACAGGAGAAAGTCGGCTTGCGTTCCTGCTGTAACCAAAGCACAGTTCTTCCTCTTACACTACAGGGTTTCAGAAGAAGCTATGCCAGATAGCATACCTAGAGCGCGCCTTGGGGGAGGCGGTTGGCTACACGCAGAACTCCGTGCCAAATAAAGTTTATTCAAGGAAGGGACCAGTTTGTAGCTATAGTGTATATTTACTTGGTAGAAATCACAAGGACGTAGGCTGCGTGTTCGCTGGAAACGGGGACCTGATGGCACAAGCCTTGCTTTCCCATTTTGAATGCTCCATTCATGCTGCCTTGAAAATACCTAAATAACAGTTTTAGGACGTCTCTCTAGTCACTGTAGGCAGGGCTCTGGGATGGGAACGAGTGTTGTATACATCAGCAGGTTGCTTTCATAGCCTGGGTGGGAGCCTCTCCTGAGACGCTGTAGAGCTAAAAGGAAACTTGACGTGAGTCCTTTCCTCAAGGTAAAGCCTTGAATAGCCCTGCCGAAGCTAAGTTTGGAGCAGTTTCCTTGAGGCATTAGTTTCAGGTCTGTTTTCCTTTAAGGTTAGTAAGCTTGTCAAGACAGCGAGGACCTCGCGTGGGCACCCTATTCCCTGCAAGTACACCGAGTAACGGCAGGCTCCACTGGGCTACTAAGAAATATCCAGGCCCGGAAACCTTTCCCAGTTACTCTGTGTATTTTGTGTGTAGGGCAACACACTGCACTCTTCCTTGGAAGAGCTAGATTTCCTCAGCTTTCCAACAGCTCCAGGAAATGTGTTCTCTCATGTCCTACATGTCATGCAAATCTGCCTCATTGCCCTAGGCTGAGCGGCACTGAGAAACCAAAAGTGCTTCGCATTCCTTCTACAAATTCATACCTTAAGACCACATCCGTACAGGAGAAAGTCGGCTTGCGTTCCTGCTGTAACCAAAGCACAGTTCTTCCTCTTACACTACAGGGTTTCAGAAGAAGCTATGCCCGATAGCATACCTAGAGCGCGCCTTGTGGGAGGCGGTTGGCTACACGCAGAACTCCGTGCCAAATAAAGTTTATTCAAGGAAGGGACCAGTGTGTAGCTACAGTGTATATTTACTTGGTAGAAATCACAAGGAGGTAGGCTGCGTGTTCGCTGGAAACGGGGACCTGATGGCACAAGCCTTGCTTTCCCATTTTGAATGCTCCATTCATGCTGCCTTGAAAATACCTAAATAACAGTTTTAGGACGGCTCTCTAGTCACTGTAGGCAGGGCTCTGGGATGGGAACGAGTGTTCTCTACATCAGCAGGTTGCTTTCATAGCCTGGGTGGGAGCCTCTCCTGAGACGCTGTAGAGCTAAAAGGAAACTTGACGTGAGTCCTTTCCTCAAGGTAAAGCCTTGAATAGCCCTGCCGAAGCTAAGTTTGGAGCAGTTTCCTTGAGGCATTAGTTTCAGGTCTGTTTTCTGTTAAGGTTAGTCAGCTTTTCAAGACAGCGAGGACCTCGCCTGGGCACCCTATTCCCTGCAAAAACACCGAGTACAGGCAGGCTCCACTGGGCTGCTAAGAAACATCCAGGCCCGGAAACCTTTCCCAGTCACTCTGTGTATTTTGAGTGTAGGGCAACACACTGCACTCTTCCTTGGGAGAGCTAGATTTCCGCAGCCCTCTTATGGCTCCAGGAAATGTGTTGTTTCATGTCCTCCACATCATGCAAATCTGCCTCATTGCCCTAGGCAGAAGGGCACTGAGAAAGCAAAACTGCTTCGCATTCCTTGCACTAAGTCATAGCTTAGGACCCCATCCTTACAGGAGAAAGTCGGCTTGCGTTTCTGTTGTAACCAAAGCACAATTCTGCCTCTTACACGGCATCGTTTTAGAAGAAGCTAAGCGCGATAGCATACCTAGAGCGCTCCTTGGGGGAGGCGGTTGCCTACACGCAGAACTCTGTGCAAATAAACTTTATTCAAGGAAGGGACCAGTGGGTAGCTTGAGGGTACAGTTACTTGGTAGAAATCACAAGGAGGTAGGCTGCATGTTCGCTGGAAAGGCGGACCTGATGGCACAGGCCTTGCTTTCCCATTTTGAATGCTCCATTCATGGTGCCTTGGAGCTACCTAAAAAACAGTTTTAGGACGGGTCTCTAGTCACTGTAGGCAGGGCTCTGGGAAGGGAACGAGTGTTCTCTCCATCAACAGGGTGCTTCCATAGCCTGGGTGGGAGCCTCTCCTGAGACGCTCTAGAGCTAAAAGGAAACATGACGTGAGTCCTTTCCTCAAGGCAAAGCCTTGAATACCCCTGCCGAAGCTAAGCTTGGAGCAGTTTCCTTGAGGCATTAGTTTCAGGTCTGTTTTCTTTTAAGGTTAGTAAGCTTTTCAAGACACCGAGGACCTCGCGTGGGCACCCTATTCCCTGCAAGAACACCGAGTAACGGCAGGCTCCACTGGGCTACTAAGAAATATCCAGGCCCGGAAACCTTTCCCAGTCACTCTGTGTATTATGAGTGTAGGGCAACACACTGCACTCTTCCTCGGAAGAGCCAGATTTCCTCAGGTCTCCAAAAGCTCCAGGAAATTTGTCCTCTCACGTCCTATATGTCATGCAAATCTGCCTCACTGCCCTAGGCTGAGCAGCACTGAGAAACCAAAACTGATTCGCATTCCTTCTACAAAGCCACACCTTAAGACCCCATCCTTACAGGAGAAAGTCGGCTTGCCTTCCTGCTGTAACCAAAGCACAGTTCTTCCTCTTACACTACAGGGTTTTAGAAGAAACCAAGTGCGATAGCATACCTAGAGCGCTCCTTGGGGGAGGCGGTTGGCTACACGCAGAACTCCGTGCCAAATAAACTTTATTCAAGGAAGGGACCAGTTTGTAGCCAGAGTGTATATTTACTTGGTAGAAATCACAAGGAGGTAGGCTGTGTGTTCGCTGGAAACGGGGACCTGATGGCACAAGCCTTGCTTTCCCATTTTGAATGCTCCATTCATGCTGCCTTGAAGCTACCTAAATAACAGTTTTAGGACGGGTCTCTAGTCACTGTAGGCAGGGCTCTGGGAAGGGAACGAGAGTTCTCTACATCAACACGGTGCTTTCATACCCTGGGTCGGAGCTTCTCCTGAGACGCTCTAGAGCTAAAAGGAATCTTGACGTGAGTCCTTTCCTCAAGGTAAAGCCTTGAATAGCCCTGCCGAAGCTAAGCTTGGAGCAGTTTCCTTGAGGCATTAGTTTCAGGTCTGTTTTCTTTTAAGGTTAGTAAGCTTTTCAAGACACCGAGGACCTCGCGTGGGCACCCTATTCCCTGCAAGAACACCGAGTAACGGCAGGCTCCACTGGGCTACTAAGAAATATCCAGGCCCGGAAACCTTTCCCAGTTACTCTGTGTATTTTGTGTGTAGGGCAACACACTGCACTCTTCCTTGGAAGAGCTAGATTTCCTCAGCTCTCCAACAGCTCCAGGAAATGTGTTCTCTCACGTCCTACATGTCATGCAAATCTGCCTCATTGCCCTAGGCTGAGCGGCACTGAGAAACCAAAAGTGCTTCGCATTCCTTCTACAAATTCACACCTTAAGACCCCATCCTTACAGGAGAAAGTCGGCTTGCGTTCCTGCTGTAACCAAAGCACAGTTCTTCCTCTTACACTACAGGGTTTCAGAAGAAGCTATGCCCGATAGCATACCTAGAGCGCACCTTGGGGGAGGCGGTTGGCTACACGCAGAAATCCGTGCCAAATAAAGTTTATTCAAGGAAGGGACCAGTGTGTTGCTATAGTGTATATTTACTTGGTAGAAATCACAAGGACGTAGGCTGCGTGTTCGCTGGAAACGGGGACCTGATGGCACAAGCCTTGCTTTCCCATTTTGAATGCTCCATTCATGCTGCCTTGAAGCTACCTAAATAACAGTTTTAGGACTGGTCTCTAGTCACTGTAGGCAGGGGTCTGGGAAAGGAACGAGTGTTCTCTACATCAGCAGGTTGCTTTCATAGCCTGGGTGGGAGCCTCTCCTGAGACGCTGTAGAGCTAAAAGGAAACTTGACGTGAGTCCTTTCCTCAAGGTAAAGCCTTGAATAGCCCTGCCGAAGCTAAGTTTGGAGCAGTTTCCTTGAGGCATTAGTTTCAGGTCTGTTTTCTGTTAAGGTTAGTAAGCTTTTCAAGACAGCGAGGACCTCGCCTGGGCACCCTATTCCCTGCAAAAACACCGAGTACAGGCAGGCTCCACTGGGCTGCTAAGAAACATCCAGGCCCGGAAACCTTTCCCAGTCACTCTGTGTATTTTGAGTGTAGGGCAACACACTGCACTCTTCCTTGGGAGAGCTAGATTTCCTCAGCCCTCTTATGGCTCCAGGAAATGTGTTCTTTCATGTCCTCCACGTCATGCAAATCTGCCTCATTTCCCTAGGCTGAAGGGCACTGAGAAAGCAAAACTGCTTCGCATTCCTTGCACTAAGTCATAGCTTAGGACCCCATCCTTACAGGAGAAAGTCGGCTTGCGTTCCTGCTGTAACCAAAGCACAGTTCTTCCTCTTACTCGGGAGGGTTTTAGAAGAAGCTAAGCGCGATAGCATACCTAGAGCGCTCCTTGGGGGACGCGGTTGGCTACACGCAGAACTCCGTTGCAAATAAACTTTATTCAAGGAAGGGACCAGTGGGTAGCTTGAGGGTACATTTACTTGGTAGAAATCACAAGGAGGTAGGCTGCATGTTCGCTGGAAACGGGGACCTGATGGCAAAAGCCTTGCTTACCCATTTTGAATGCTCCATTCATGCTGCCTTGAAGCTACCTAAATAACAGTTTTAGGACGGGTCTCTAGTCACTGTAGGCAGGGCTCTGGGAAGGGAACGAGTGTTCTCTACATCAAGAGGTTGCTTTCGTAGCCTGAGTGGGAGCCTCTCCTGAGACGCTCTAGAGCTAAAAGGAAACTTGACGTGAGTCCTTTCCTCAAGGTAAAGCCTTGAATAGCCCTGCCAGAGCTAAGCTTGGAGCAGTTTCCTTGAGGCATTAGTTTCAGGTCTGTTTTCTTTTAAGGTTAGTAAGCTTTTCAAGACACCGAGGACCTCGCGTGGGCACCATATTCCCTGCAAGTACACCGAGTAACGGCAGGCTCCACTGGGCTACTAAGAAATATCCAGGCCCGGAAACCTTTCCCAGTTACTCTGTGTATTTTGTGTGTAGGGCAACACACTGCACTCTTCCTTGGAAGAGCTAGATTTCCTAGCTCTCCAACAGCTCCAGGAAATTTGTCCTCTCACGTCCTACATGTCATGCAAATCTGCCTCATTGCCCTAGGCTGAGCGGCACTGAGAAACCAAAACTGATTCGCATTCCTTCTACAAAGCCACACCTTAAGACCCCATCCTTACAGGAGAAAGTCGGCTTGCCTTCAAGCTGTAACCAAAGCACAGTTCTTCCTCTTACACTACAGGGTTTTAGAAGAAACCAAGTGCGATAGCATACCTAGAGCGCTGCTTGGGGGAGGCGGTTGGCTACACGCAGAACTCCGTGCCAAATAAACTTTATTCAAGGAAGGGACCAGTTTGTAGCCAGAGTGTATATTTACTTGGTAGAAATCACAAGGAGGTAGGCTGTGTGTTCGCTGGAAACGGGGACCTGATGGCACAAGCCTTGCTTTCCCATTTTGAATGCTCCATTAATGCTGCCTTGAAGCTACCTAAATAACAGTTTTAGGACGGGTCTCTAGTCACTGTAGGCAGGGCTCTGGGAAGGGAACGAGAGTTCTCTACATCAACAGGGTGCTTTCATACCCTGGGTCGGAGCTTCTCCTGAGACGCTCTAGAGCTAAAAGGAATCTTGACGTGAGTCCTTTCCTCAATTTAAAGCCTTGAATAGCCCTGCCGAAGCTAAGCTTGGAGCAGTTTCCTTGAGGCATTAGTTTCAGGTCTGTTTTCTTTTAAGGTTAGGAACCTTTTCAAGACCCCGAGGACCTCGCGTGGGCACCCTCTTCCCTGCCAGAACACCGAGTAACGGCAGGCTCCACTGGGCTGCTAAGAAACATCCAGGCCCGGAAACCTTTCCCAGTCACTCTGTGTATTTTGAGTGTAGGGCAACACACTGCACTCTTCCTTGGGAGAGCCAGATTTCCTCAGCACTCTTATGGCTCCAGGAAATGCGTTGTCTCATGTTCTCCACGTCATGCAAATCTGCCTCATTGCCCTAGGCTGAACGGCACTGAGAAACCAAAACTGCTTCGCATTCCTTCCACAAAGTCATACCTTAAGACCCCATCCTTACAGGAGAATGTCGGCTTGCGTTCCTGCTGTAACCAAAGCACAGTTCT
Source organism: Eschrichtius robustus (assembly GCF_028021215.1). Lineage (NCBI taxonomy): Eukaryota > Metazoa > Chordata > Mammalia > Artiodactyla > Eschrichtiidae > Eschrichtius > Eschrichtius robustus. Next base: position 37,601,352 of record NC_090840.1, read on the forward strand.
TCCTCTTACACGGCAGGGTTTCAAAAGAAGCTATGCCCGATAGCATACCTAGAGCGCTCCTTGGAGGACGCGGGTGGCTACACGCAGAACTCCGTGCCAAATAAACTTTATTCAAGGAAGGGACCAGTGTGTAGCTAGTGTGTATATTTACTTGGTAGAAATCACAAGGAGGTAAGCTGCGTGTCCGCTGGAAACGGGATCTTGATGGCACATGCCTTGCTTTCCAATTTTGAATGCTCCATTCATGCTGCCTTGAAGCTACCTAAATAACAGTTTTAGGACGGCTCTCTAGGCACTGTAGGAAGGGCTCTGGGAAGGGAACGAGTGTTCTCTACATCAACAGGGTGCCTTCATAGCCTGGGTGGGAGCCTCTCCTGAGACGCTGTAGAACTAAAAGGAAACTTGACGTGAGTCCTTTCCTCAAGGTAAAGCCTTGAATAGCCCTGCCGAAGCTAAGCTTGGAGCAGTTTCCTTGAGGCATTAGTTTCAGGTCTGTTTTCTTTTAAGGTTAGTAAGCTTTTCAAGACACCGAGGACCTCGCGTGGGCACCCTATTCCCTGCAAGAACACCGAGTAACGGCAGGCTCCACTGGGCTACTAAGAAATATCCAGGCCCGGAAACCTTTCCCAGTTACTCTGTGTATTTTCTGTGTAGGGCAACACACTGCACTCTTCCTTGGAAGAGCTAGATTTCCTCAGCTCTCCAACAGCTCCAGGAAATGTGTTCTCTCACGTCCTACATGTCTTGCAAATCTGCCTCATTGCCCTAGGCTGAGCGGCACTGAGAAACCAAAAGTGCTTCGCATTCCTTCTACAAATTCACACCTTAAGACCACATCCTTACAGGAGAAAGTCGGCTTGCGTTCCTGCTGTAACCAAAGCACAGTTCTTCCTCTTACACTACAGGGTTTCAGAAGAAGCTATGCCCGATAGCATACCTAGAGCGCGCCTTGGGGGAGGCGGTTGGCTACACGCAGAAATCCGTGCCAAATAAAGTTTATTCAAGGAAGGGACCAGTGTGTAGCTACAGTGTATATTTACTTGGTAGAAATCACAAGGACGTAGGCTGCGTGTTCGCTGGAAACGGGGACCTAATGGCACAAGCCTTGCTTTCCCATTTTGAATGCTCCATTCATGCTGCCTTGAAAATACCTAAATAACAGTTTTAGGACGGCTCTCTAGGCACTGTAGGCAGGGCTCTGGGATGGGAACGAGTGTTCTCTACATCAGCAGGTTGCTTTCATAGCCTGGGTGGGAGCCTCTCCTGAGACGCTGTAGAGCTAAAAGGAAACTTGACGTGAGTCCTTTCCTCAAGGTAAAGCCTTGAATAGCCCTGCCGAAGCTAAGTTTGGAGCAGTTTCCTTGAGGCATTAGTTTCAGGTCTGTTTTCTGTTAAGGTTAGTAAGCTTTTCAAGACAGCGAGGACCTCGCCTGGGCACCCTATTCCCTGCAAAAACACCGAGTACAGGCAGGCTCCACTGGGCTGCTAAGAAACATCCAGGCCCGGAAACCTTTCCCAGTCACTCTGTGTATTTTGAGTGTAGGGCAACACACTGCACTCTTCCTTGGGAGAGCCAGATTTCCTCAGCACTCTTATGGCTCCAGGAAATGCGTTGTCTCATTTTCTCCACGTCATGCAAATCTGCCTCATTGCCCTAGGCTGAACGGCACTGAGAAACCAAAACTGCTTCGCATTCCTTCCACAAAGTCTTACCTTAAGACCCCATCCTTACAGGAGAATGTCGGCTTGCGTTCCTGCTGTAACCAAAGCACAGTTCTTCCTCTTACACGGCAGGGTTTCAAAAGAAGCTATGCCCAATAGCATACCTAGAGCGCTCCTTGGAGGAGGCGGGTGCCTACACGCAGAACTCCGTGCCAAATAAACTTTATTCAAGGAAGGGACCAGTGTGTAGCTAGTGTGTATATTTACTTGGTAGAAATCACAAGGAGGTAAGCTGCGTGTCCGCTGGAAACGGGATCTTGATGGCACAAGCCTTGCTGTCCAATTTTGAATGCTCCATTCATGCTGCCTTGAAGCTACCTAAATAACAGTTTTAGGACGGCTCTCTAGGCACTGTAGGAAGGGCTCTGGGAAGGGAACGAGTGTTCTCTACATCAACAGGGTGCCTTCATAGCCTGGGTGGGAGCCTCTCCTGAGACGCTGTAGAGCTAAAAGGAAACTTGACGTGAATCCTTTCCTCAAGGTAAAGCCTTGAATAGCCCTGCCGAAGCTAAGCTTGGAGCAGTTTCCTTGAGGCATTAGTTTCAGGTCTGTTTTCTTTTAAGGTTAGTAAGCTTTTCGGGACACCGAGGACCTCGCCTGGGCACCCTATTCCCTGCAAGAACACCGAGTAACGGCAGGCTCCACTGGGCTACTAAGAAATATCCAGGCCCGGAAACCTTTCCCAGTCACTCTGTGTATTTTGTGTGTAGGGCAACACACTGCACTCTTCCTTGGGAGAGCCAGATTTCCTCAGGTCTCCAACAGCTCCAGGAAATTTGTCCTCTCACGTCCTACATGTCATGCAAATCTGCCTCATTGCCCTAGGCTGAGCAGCACTGAGAAACCAAAACTGATTCGCATTCCTTCTACAAAGCCACACGTTAAGACACCATCCTTACAGGAGAAAGTCGGCTTGCGTTCCTGCTGTAACCAAAGCACAGTTCTTCCTCTTACACTACAGGGTTTTAGAAGAAACCAAGTGCGATAGCATACCTAGAGCGCTCCTTGGGGGAGGCGGTTGGCTACACGCAGAACTCCGTGCCAAATAAACTTTATTCAAGGAAGGGACCAGTTTGTAGCCAGAGTGTATATTTACTTGGTAGAAATCACAAGGAGGTAGGCTGTGTGTTCGCTGGAAACGGGGACCTGATGGCACAAGCCTTGCTTTCCCATTTTGAATGCTCCATTAATGCTGCCTTGAAGCTACCTAAATAACAGTTTTAGGACGGGTCTCTAGTCACTGTAGGCAGGGCTCTGGGAAGGGAACGAGAGTTCTCTACATCAACAGGGTGCTTTCATACCCTGGGTCGGAGCTTCTCCTGAGACGCTCTAGAGCTAAAAGGAATCTTGACGTGAGTCCTTTCCTCAATGTAAAGCCTTGAATAGCCCTGCCGAAGCTAAGCTTGGAGCAGTTTCCTTGAGGCATTAGTTTCAGGTCTGTTTTCTTTTAAGGTTAGGAAGCTTTTCAAGACCCCGAGGACCTCGCGTGGGCACCCTCTTCCCTGCCAGAACACCGAGTAACGGCAGGCTCCACTGGGCTGCTAAGAAACATCCAGGCCCGGAAACCTTTCCCAGTCACTCTGTGTATTTTGAGTGTAGGGCAACACACTGCACTCTTCCTTGGGAGAGCCAGATTTCCTCAGCACTCTTATGGCTCCAGGAAATGCGTTGTCTCATGTTCTCCACGTCATGCAAATCTGCCTCATTGCCCTAGGCTGAACGGCACTGAGAAACCAAAACTGCTTCGCATTCCTTCCACAAAGTCATACCTTAAGACCCCATCCTTACAGGAGAATGTCGGCTTGCGTTCCTGCTGTAACCAAAGCACAGTTCTTCCTCTTACACGGCAGGGTTTCAAAAGAAGCTATGCCCGATAGCATACCTAGAGCGCTCCTTGGAGGACGCGGGTGGCTACACGCAGAACTCCGTGCCAAATAAACTTTATTCAAGGAAGGGACCAGTGTGTAGCTAGTGTGTATATTTACTTGGTAGAAATCACAAGGAGGTAAGCTGCGTGTCCGCTGGAAACGGGATCTTGATGGCACATGCCTTGCTTTCCAATTTTGAATGCTCCATTCATGCTGCCTTGAAGCTACCTAAATAACAGTTTTAGGACGGCTCTCTAGGCACTGTAGGAAGGGCTCTGGGAAGGGAACGAGTGTTCTCTACATCAACAGGGTGCCTTCATAGCCTGGGTGGGAGCCTCTCCTGAGACGCTGTAGAACTAAAAGGAAACTTGACGTGAGTCCTTTCCTCAAGGTAAAGCCTTGAATAGCCCTGCCGAAGCTAAGCTTGGAGCAGTTTCCTTGAGGCATTAGTTTCAGGTCTGTTTTCTTTTAAGGTTAGTAAGCTTTTCAAGACACCGAGGACCTCGCGTGGGCACCCTATTCCCTGCAAGAACACCGAGTAACGGCAGGCTCCACTGGGCTACTAAGAAATATCCAGGCCCGGAAACCTTTCCCAGTTACTCTGTGTATTTTGTGTGTAGGGCAACACACTGCACTCTTCCTTGGAAGAGCTAGATTTCCTCAGCTCTCCAACAGCTCCAGGAAATGTGTTCTCTCACGTCCTACATGTCTTGCAAATCTGCCTCATTGCCCTAGGCTGAGCGGCACTGAGAAACCAAAAGTGCTTCGCATTCCTTCTACAAATTCACACCTTAAGACCACATCCTTACAGGAGAAAGTCGGCTTGCGTTCCTGCTGTAACCAAAGCACAGTTCTTCCTCTTACACTACAGGGTTTCAGAAGAAGCTATGCCCGATAGCATACCTAGAGCGCGCCTTGGGGGAGGCGGTTGGCTACACGCAGAAATCCGTGCCAAATAAAGTTTATTCAAGGAAGGGACCAGTGTGTAGCTACAGTGTATATTTACTTGGTAGAAATCACAAGGACGTAGGCTGCGTGTTCGCTGGAAACGGGGACCTAATGGCACAAGCCTTGCTTTCCCATTTTGAATGCTCCATTCATGCTGCCTTGAAAATACCTAAATAACAGTTTTAGGACGGCTCTCTAGGCACTGTAGGCAGGGCTCTGGGATGGGAACGAGTGTTCTCTACATCAGCAGGTTGCTTTCATAGCCTGGGTGGGAGCCTCTCCTGAGACGCTGTAGAGCTAAAAGGAAACTTGACGTGAGTCCTTTCCTCAAGGTAAAGCCTTGAATAGCCCTGCCGAAGCTAAGTTTGGAGCAGTTTCCTTGAGGCATTAGTTTCAGGTCTGTTTTCTGTTAAGGTTAGTAAGCTTTTCAAGACAGCGAGGACCTCGCCTGGGCACCCTATTCCCTGCAAAAACACCGAGTACAGGCAGGCTCCACTGGGCTGCTAAGAAACATCCAGGCCCGGAAACATTTCCCAGTCACTCTGTGTATTTTGAGTGTAGGGCAACACACTGCACTCTTCCTTGGGAGAGCTAGATTTCCTCAGCCCTCTTATGGCTCCAGGAAATGTGGTCTTTCATGTCCTCCACGTCATGCAAATCTGCCTCATTTCCCTAGGCTGAAGGGCACTTGGAAAGCAAAACTGCTTCGCATTCCTTGCACTAAGTCATAGCTTAGGACCCCATCCTTACAGGAGAAAGTCAGCCTGCGTTCCTGCTGTAAACAAAGCACAGTTCTTCCTCTTACTCGGGAGGGTTTTAGAAGAAGCTAAGCGCGATAGCATACCTAGAGAGCTCCTTGGGGGAGGCGGTTGGCTACACGCAGAACTCCGTTGCAAATAAACTTTATTCAAGGAAGGGACCAGTGGGTAGCTTGAGGGTACATTTACTTGGTAGAAATCACAAGGAGGTAGGCTGCATGTTCGCTGGAAACGGGGACCTGATGGCACAAGCCTTGCTTTCCCATTTTGAATGCTCCATTCATGCTGCCTTGAAGCTACCTAAATAACAGTTTTCGGACGGGTCTCTAGTCATTGTAGGCAGGGCTCTGGGAAGGGAACGAGTGTTCTCTACATCAAGAGGTTGCTTTCGTAGCCTGAGTGGGAGCCTCTCCTGAGACGCTGTAGAGCTAAAAGGAAACTTGACGTGAGTACTTTCCTCAAGGTAAAGCCTTGAATAGCCCTGCCAGTGCTAAGCTTGGAGCAGTTTCCTTGAGGCATTAGTTTCAGGTCTGTTTTCTTTTAAGGTTAGTAAGCTTTTCAAAACACCGAGGACCTCGCGTGGGCACCCTATTCCCTGCAAGTACACCGAGTAACGGCAGGCTCCACTGGGCTACTAAGAAATATCCAGGCCCGGAAACCTTTCCCAGTTACTCTGTGTATTTTGTGTGTAGGGCAACACACTGCACTCTTCCTTGGAAGAGCTAGATTTCCTCAGCTCTCCAACAGCTCCAGGAAATTTGTCCTCTCACGTCCTACATGTTATGCAAATCTGCCTCATTGCCCTAGGCTGAGCAGCACTGAGAAACCAAAACTGATTCGCATTCCTTCTACAAAGCCACACCTTAAGACCCCATCCTTACAGGAGAAAGTCGGCTTGCCTTCCTGCTGTAACCAAAGCACTGTTCTTCCTCTTACACTACAGGGTTTTAGAAGAAACCAAGTGTGATAGCATACCTAGAGCGCTCCTTGGGGGAGGCGGTTGGCTACACGCAGAACTCCGTGCCAAATAAACTTTATTCAAGGAAGGGACCAGTTTGTAGCCAGAGTGTATATTTACTTGGTAGAAATCACAAGGAGGTAGGCTGTGTGTTCGCTGGAAACGGGGACCTGATGGCACAAGCCTTGCTTTCCCATTTTGAATGCTCCATTAATGCTGCCTTGAAGCTACCTAAATAACAGTTTTAGGACGGGTCTCTAGTCACTGTAGGCAGGGCTCTGGGAAGGGAACGAGAGTTCTCTACATCAACAGGGTGCTTTCATACCCTGGGTCGGAGCTTCTCCTGAGACGCTCTAGAGCTAAAAGGAATCTTGACTTGAGTCCTTTCCTCAATGTAAAGCCTTGAATAGCCCTGCCGAAGCTAAGCTTGGAGCAGTTTCCTTGAGGCATTAGTTTCAGGTCTGTTTTCTTTTAAGGTTAGGAAGCTTTTCAAGACACCGAGGACCTCGCGTGGGCACCCTCTTCCCTGCCAGAACACCGAGTAACGGCAGGCTCCACTGGGCTGCTAAGAAACATCCAGTCCCGGAAACCTTTCCCAGTCACTCTGTGTATTTTGAGTGTAGGGCAACACACTGCACTCTTCCTTGGGAGAGCCAGATTTCCTCAGCACTCTTATGGCTCCAGGAAATGCGTTGTCTCATGTTCTCCACGTCATGCAAATCTGCCTCATTGCCCTAGGCTGAACGGCACTGAGAAACCAAAACTGCTTCGCATTCCTTCCACAAAGTCATACCTTAAGACCCCATCCTTACAGGAGAATGTCGGCTTGCGTTCCTGCTGTAACCAAAGCACAGTTCTTCCTCTTACACGGCAGGGTTTCAAAAGAAGCTATGCCCGATAGCATACCTAGAGCGCTCCTTGGAGGACGCGGGTGGCTACACGCAGAACTCCGTGCCAAATAAACTTTATTCAAGGAAGGGACCAGTGTGTAGCTAGTGTGTATATTTACTTAGTAGAAATCACAAGGAGGTAAGCTGCGTGTCCGCTGGAAACAGGATCTTGATGGCACATGCCTTGCTTTCCAATTTTGAATGCTCCATTCATGCTGCCTTGAAGCTACCTAAATAACAGTTTTAGGACGGCTCTTTAGTCACTGTAGGAAGGGCTCTGGGAAGGGAACGAGTGTTCTCTACATCAACAGGGTGCCTTCATAGCCTGGGTGGGAGCCTCTCCTGAGACGCTGTAGAACTAAAAGGAAACTTGACGTGAGTCCTTTCCACAAGGTAAAGCCTTGAATAGCCCTGCCGAAGCTAAGCTTGGATCAGTTACCTTGAGGCATTAGTTTCAGGTCTGTTTTCTTTTAAGGTTAGTAAGCTTTTCAAGACAGCGAGGACCTCGCCTGGGCACCCTATTCCCTGCAAAAACACCGAGTACAGGCAGGCTCCACTGGGCTGCTAAGAAACATCCAGGCCCGGAAACCTTTCCCAGTCACTCTGTGTATTTTGAGTGTAGGGCAACACACTGCACTCTTCCTTGGGAGAGCTAGATTTCCTCAGCCCTCTTATGGCTCCAGGAAATGTGTTCTTTCATGTCCTCCACTTCATGCAAATCTGCCTCATTTCCCTAGGATGAAGGGCACTGAGAAAGCAAAACTGCTTCGCATTCCTTGCACTAAGTCATAGCTTAGGACCCCATCCTTACAGGAGAAAGTCGGCTTGCGTTCCTGCTGTAACCAAAGCACAGTTCTTCCTCTTACTCGGGAGGGTTTTAGAAGAAGCTAAGCGCGATAGCATACCTAGAGCGCTCCTTGGGGGAGGCGGTTGGCTACACGCAGAACTCCGTTGCAAATAAACTTTATTCAAGGAAGGGACCAGTGGGTAGCTTGAGGGTACATTTACTTCGTAGAAATCACAAGGAGGTAGGCTGCATGTTCGCTGGAAATGGGGACCTGATGGCACAAGCCTTGCTTTCCCATTTTGAATGCTCCATTCATGCTGCCTTGAAGCTACCTAAATAACAGTTTTAGGACGGGTCTCTAGTCACTGTAGGCAGGGCTCTGGGAAGGGAACGAGTGTTCTCTACATCAGCAGGTTGCTTTCATAGCCTGAGTGGGAGCCTCTCCTGAGACGCTGTAGAGCTAAAAGGAAACTTGACGTGAGTACTTTCCTCAAGGTAAAGCCTTGAATAGCCCTGCCAGAGCTAAGCTTGGAGCAGTTTCCTTGAGGCATTAGTTTCAGGTCTGTTTTCTTTTAAGGTTAGTAAGCTTTTCAAGACACCGAGGACCTCGCGGGGGCACCCTCTTCCCTGCCAGAACACCGAGTAACGGCAGGCTCCACTGGGCTGCTAAGAAACATCCAGTCCCGGAAACCTTTCCCAGTCACTCTGTGTATTTTGAGTGTAGGGCAACACACTGCACTCTTCCTTTGGAGAGCCAGATTTCCTCAGGTCTCCAACAGCTCCAGGAAATTTGTCCTCTCACGTCCTACATGTCATGCAAATCTGCCTCATTGCCCTAGGCTGAGCAGCACTGAGAAACCAAAACTGATTCGCATTCCTTCTACAAAGCCACACCTTAAGACCCCATCCTTACAGGAGAAACTCAGCTTGCCTTCCTGCTGTAACCAAAGCACAGTTCTTCCTCTTACACTACAGGGTTTTAGAAGAAACCAAGTGTGATAGCATACCTAGAGCGCTCCTTGGGGGAGGCGGTTGGCTACACGCAGAACTCCGTGCCAAATAAACTTTATTCAAGGAAGGGACCAGTGTGTAGCTACAGTGTATATTTACTTGGTAGAAATCACAAGGACGTAGGCTGCGTGTTCGCTGGAAACGGGGACCTAATGGCACAAGCCTTGCTTTCCCATTTTGAATGCTCCATTCATGCTGCCTTGAAAATACCTAAATAACAGTTTTAGGACGGCTCTCTAGGCACTGTAGGCAGGGCTCTGGGATGGGAACGAGTGTTCTCTACATCAGCAGGTTGCTTTCATAGCCTGGGTGGGAGCCTCTCCTGAGACGCTGTAGAGCTAAAAGGAAACTTGACGTGAGTCCTTTCCTCAAGGTAAAGCCTTGAATAGCCCTGCCGAAGCTAAGTTTGGAGCAGTTTCCTTGAGGCATTAGTTTCAGGTCTGTTTTCTGTTAAGGTTAGTAAGCTTTTCAAGACAGCGAGGACCTCGCCTGGGCACCCTATTCCCTGCAAAAACACCGAGTACAGGCAGGCTCCACTGGGCTGCTAAGAAACATCCAGGCCCGGAAACATTTCCCAGTCACTCTGTGTATTTTGAGTGTAGGGCAACACACTGCACTCTTCCTTGGGAGAGCTAGATTTCCTCAGCCCTCTTATGGCTCCAGGAAATGTGGTCTTTCATGTCCTCCACGTCATGCAAATCTGCCTCATTTCCCTAGGCTGAAGGGCACTTGGAAAGCAAAACTGCTTCGCATTCCTTGCACTAAGTCATAGCTTAGGACCCCATCCTTACAGGAGAAAGTCAGCCTGCGTTCCTGCTGTAAACAAAGCACAGTTCTTCCTCTTACTCGGGAGGGTTTTAGAAGAAGCTAAGCGCGATAGCATACCTAGAGAGCTCCTTGGGGGAGGCGGTTGGCTACACGCAGAACTCCGTTGCAAATAAACTTTATTCAAGGAAGGGACCAGTGGGTAGCTTGAGGGTACATTTACTTGGTAGAAATCACAAGGAGGTAGGCTGCATGTTCGCTGGAAACGGGGACCTGATGGCACAAGCCTTGCTTTCCCATTTTGAATGCTCCATTCATGCTGCCTTGAAGCTACCTAAATAACAGTTTTCGGACGGGTCTCTAGTCACTGTAGGCAGGGCTCTGGGAAGGGAACGAGTGTTCTCTACATCAAGAGGTTGCTTTCGTAGCCTGAGTGGGAGCCTCTCCTGAGACGCTGTAGAGCTAAAAGGAAACTTGACGTGAGTACTTTCCTCAAGGTAAAGCCTTGAATAGCCCTGCCAGTGCTAAGCTTGGAGCAGTTTCCTTGAGGCATTAGTTTCAGGTCTGTTTTCTTTTAAGGTTAGTAAGCTTTTCAAAACACCGAGGACCTCGCGTGGGCACCCTATTCCCTGCAAGTACACCGAGTAACGGCAGGCTCCACTGGGCTACTAAGAAATATCCAGGCCCGGAAACCTTTCCCAGTTACTCTGTGTATTTTGTGTGTAGGGCAACACACTGCACTCTTCCTTGGAAGAGCTAGATTTCCTCAGCTCTCCAACAGCTCCAGGAAATTTGTCCTCTCACGTCCTACATGTCATGCAAATCTGCCTCATTGCCCTAGGCTGAGCAGCACTGAGAAACCAAAACTGATTCGCATTCCTTCTACAAAGCCACACCTTAAGACCCCATCCTTACAGGAGAAAGTCGGCTTGCCTTCCTGCTGTAACCAAAGCACTGTTCTTCCTCTTACACTACAGGGTTTTAGAAGAAACCAAGTGTGATAGCATACCTAGAGCGCTCCTTGGGGGAGGCGGTTGGCTACACGCAGAACTCCGTGCCAAATAAACTTTATTCAAGGAAGGGACCAGTGTGTAGCTACAGTGTATATTTACTTGGTAGAAATCACAAGGACGTAGGCTGCGTGTTCGCTGGAAACGGGGACCTGATGGCACAAGCCTTGCTTTCCCATTTTGAATGCTCCATTAATGCTGCCTTGAAGCTACCTAAATAACAGTTTTAGGACGGGTCTCTAGTCACTGTAGGCAGGGCTCTGGGAAGGGAACGAGAGTTCTCTACATCAACAGGGTGCTTTCATACCCTGGGTCGGAGCTTCTCCTGAGACGCTCTAGAGCTAAAAGGAATCTTGACTTGAGTCCTTTCCTCAATGTAAAGCCTTGAATAGCCCTGCCGAAGCTAAGCTTGGAGCAGTTTCCTTGAGGCATTAGTTTCAGGTCTGTTTTCTTTTAAGGTTAGGAAGCTTTTCAAGACACCGAGGACCTCGCGTGGGCACCCTCTTCCCTGCCAGAACACCGAGTAACGGCAGGCTCCACTGGGCTGCTAAGAAACATCCAGTCCCGGAAACCTTTCCCAGTCACTCTGTGTATTTTGAGTGTAGGGCAACACACTGCACTCTTCCTTGGGAGAGCCAGATTTCCTCAGCACTCTTATGGCTCCAGGAAATGCGTTGTCTCATGTTCTCCACGTCATGCAAATCTGCCTCATTGCCCTAGGCTGAACGGCACTGAGAAACCAAAACTGCTTCGCATTCCTTCCACAAAGTCATACCTTAAGACCCCATCCTTACAGGAGAATGTCGGCTTGCGTTCCTGCTGTAACCAAAGCACAGTTCTTCCTCTTACACGGCAGGGTTTCAAAAGAAGCTATGCCCGATAGCATACCTAGAGCGCTCCTTGGAGGACGCGGGTGGCTACACGCAGAACTCCGTGCCAAATAAACTTTATTCAAGGAAGGGACCAGTGTGTAGCTAGTGTGTATATTTACTTAGTAGAAATCACAAGGAGGTAAGCTGCGTGTCCGCTGGAAACAGGATCTTGATGGCACATGCCTTGCTTTCCAATTTTGAATGCTCCATTCATGCTGCCTTGAAGCTACCTAAATAACAGTTTTAGGACGGCTCTCTAGTCACTGTAGGAAGGGCTCTGGGAAGGGAACGAGTGTTCTCTACATCAACAGGGTGCCTTCATAGCCTGGGTGGGAGCCTCTCCTGAGACGCTGTAGAACTAAAAGGAAACTTGACGTGAGTCCTTTCCACAAGGTAAAGCCTTGAATAGCCCTGCCGAAGCTAAGCTTGGATCAGTTACCTTGAGGCATTAGTTTCAGGTCTGTTTTCTTTTAAGGTTAGTAAGCTTTTCAAGACAGCGAGGACCTCGCCTGGGCACCCTATTCCCTGCAAAAACACCGAGTACAGGCAGGCTCCACTGGGCTGCTAAGAAACATCCAGGCCCGGAAACCTTTCCCAGTCACTCTGTGTATTTTGAGTGTAGGGCAACACACTGCACTCTTCCTTGGGAGAGCTAGATTTCCTCAGCCCTCTTATGGCTCCAGGAAATGTGTTCTTTCATGTCCTCCACTTCATGCAAATCTGCCTCATTTCCCTAGGATGAAGGGCACTGAGAAAGCAAAACTGCTTCGCATTCCTTGCACTAAGTCATAGCTTAGGACCCCATCCTTACAGGAGAAAGTCGGCTTGCGTTCCTGCTGTAACCAAAGCACAGTTCTTCCTCTTACTCGGGAGGGTTTTAGAAGAAGCTAAGCGCGATAGCATACCTAGAGCGCTCCTTGGGGGAGGCGGTTGGCTACACGCAGAACTCCGTTGCAAATAAACTTTATTCAAGGAAGGGACCAGTGGGTAGCTTGAGGGTACATTTACTTCGTAGAAATCACAAGGAGGTAGGCTGCATGTTCGCTGGAAACGGGGACCTGATGGCACAAGCCTTGCTTTCCCATTTTGAATGCTCCATTCATGCTGCCTTGAAGCTACCTAAATAACAGTTTTAGGACGGGTCTCTAGTCACTGTAGGCAGGGCTCTGGGAAGGGAACGAGTGTTCTCTACATCAGCAGGTTGCTTTCATAGCCTGAGTGGGAGCCTCTCCTGAGACGCTGTAGAGCTAAAAGGAAACTTGACGTGAGTACTTTCCTCAAGGTAAAGCCTTGAATAGCCCTGCCAGAGCTAAGCTTGGAGCAGTTTCCTTGAGGCATTAGTTTCAGGTCTGTTTTCTTTTAAGGTTAGTAAGCTTTTCAAGACACCGAGGACCTCGCGGGGGCACCCTCTTCCCTGCCAGAACACCGAGTAACGGCAGGCTCCACTGGGCTGCTAAGAAACATCCAGTCCCGGAAACCTTTCCCAGTCACTCTGTGTATTTTGAGTGTAGGGCAACACACTGCACTCTTCCTTTGGAGAGCCAGATTTCCTCAGGTCTCCAACAGCTCCAGGAAATTTGTCCTCTCACGTCCTACATGTCATGCAAATCTGCCTCATTGCCCTAGGCTGAGCAGCACTGAGAAACCAAAACTGATTCGCATTCCTTCTACAAAGCCACACCTTAAGACCCCATCCTTACAGGAGAAACTCAGCTTGCCTTCCTGCTGTAACCAAAGCACAGTTCTTCCTCTTACACTACAGGGTTTTAGAAGAAACCAAGTGTGATAGCATACCTAGAGCGCTCCTTGGGGGAGGCGGTTGGCTACACGCAGAACTCCGTGCCAAATAAACTTTATTCAAGGAAGGGACCAGTGTGTAGCTACAGTGTATATTTACTTGGTAGAAATCACAAGGACGTAGGCTGCGTGTTCGCTGGAAACGGGGACCTAATGGCACAAGCCTTGCTTTCCCATTTTGAATGCTCCATTCATGCTGCCTTGAAAATACCTAAATAACAGTTTTAGGACGGCTCTCTAGGCACTGTAGGCAGGGCTCTGGGATGGGAACGAGTGTTCTCTACATCAGCAGGTTGCTTTCATAGCCTGGGTGGGAGCCTCTCCTGAGACGCTGTAGAGCTAAAAGGAAACTTGACGTGAGTCCTTTCCTCAAGGTAAAGCCTTGAATAGCCCTGCCGAAGCTAAGTTTGGAGCAGTTTCCTTGAGGCATTAGTTTCAGGTCTGTTTTCTGTTAAGGTTAGTAAGCTTTTCAAGACAGCGAGGACCTCGCCTGGGCACCCTATTCCCTGCAAAAACACCGAGTACAGGCAGGCTCCACTGGGCTGCTAAGAAACATCCAGGCCCGGAAACATTTCCCAGTCACTCTGTGTATTTTGAGTGTAGGGCAACACACTGCACTCTTCCTTGGGAGAGCTAGATTTCCTCAGCCCTCTTATGGCTCCAGGAAATGTGGTCTTTCATGTCCTCCACGTCATGCAAATCTGCCTCATTTCCCTAGGCTGAAGGGCACTTGGAAAGCAAAACTGCTTCGCATTCCTTGCACTAAGTCATAGCTTAGGACCCCATCCTTACAGGAGAAAGTCAGCCTGCGTTCCTGCTGTAAACAAAGCACAGTTCTTCCTCTTACTCGGGAGGGTTTTAGAAGAAGCTAAGCGCGATAGCATACCTAGAGAGCTCCTTGGGGGAGGCGGTTGGCTACACGCAGAACTCCGTTGCAAATAAACTTTATTCAAGGAAGGGACCAGTGGGTAGCTTGAGGGTACATTTACTTGGTAGAAATCACAAGGAGGTAGGCTGCATGTTCGCTGGAAACGGGGACCTGATGGCACAAGCCTTGCTTTCCCATTTTGAATGCTCCATTCATGCTGCCTTGAAGCTACCTAAATAACAGTTTTCGGACGGGTCTCTAGTCACTGTAGGCAGGGCTCTGGGAAGGGAACGAGTGTTCTCTACATCAAGAGGTTGCTTTCGTAGCCTGAGTGGGAGCCTCTCCTGAGACGCTGTAGAGCTAAAAGGAAACTTGACGTGAGTACTTTCCTCAAGGTAAAGCCTTGAATAGCCCTGCCAGTGCTAAGCTTGGAGCAGTTTCCTTGAGGCATTAGTTTCAGGTCTGTTTTCTTTTAAGGTTAGTAAGCTTTTCAAAACACCGAGGACCTCGCGTGGGCACCCTATTCCCTGCAAGTACACCGAGTAACGGCAGGCTCCACTGGGCTACTAAGAAATATCCAGGCCCGGAAACCTTTCCCAGTTACTCTGTGTATTTTGTGTGTAGGGCAACACACTGCACTCTTCCTTGGAAGAGCTAGATTTCCTCAGCTCTCCAACAGCTCCAGGAAATTTGTCCTCTCACGTCCTACATGTCATGCAAATCTGCCTCATTGCCCTAGGCTGAGCAGCACTGAGAAACCAAAACTGATTCGCATTCCTTCTACAAAGCCACACCTTAAGACCCCATCCTTACAGGAGAAAGTCGGCTTGCCTTCCTGCTGTAACCAAAGCACTGTTCTTCCTCTTACACTACAGGGTTTTAGAAGAAACCAAGTGTGATAGCATACCTAGAGCGCTCCTTGGGGGAGGCGGTTGGCTACACGCAGAACTCCGTGCCAAATAAACTTTATTCAAGGAAGGGACCAGTGTGTAGCTACAGTGTATATTTACTTGGTAGAAATCACAAGGACGTAGGCTGCGTGTTCGCTGGAAACGGGGACCTGATGGCACAAGCCTTGCTTTCCCATTTTGAATGCTCCATTAATGCTGCCTTGAAGCTACCTAAATAACAGTTTTAGGACGGGTCTCTAGTCACTGTAGGCAGGGCTCTGGGAAGGGAACGAGAGTTCTCTACATCAACAGGGTGCTTTCATACCCTGGGTCGGAGCTTCTCCTGAGACGCTCTAGAGCTAAAAGGAATCTTGACTTGAGTCCTTTCCTCAATGTAAAGCCTTGAATAGCCCTGCCGAAGCTAAGCTTGGAGCAGTTTCCTTGAGGCATTAGTTTCAGGTCTGTTTTCTTTTAAGGTTAGGAAGCTTTTCAAGACACCGAGGACCTCGCGTGGGCACCCTCTTCCCTGCCAGAACACCGAGTAACGGCAGGCTCCACTGGGCTGCTAAGAAACATCCAGTCCCGGAAACCTTTCCCAGTCACTCTGTGTATTTTGAGTGTAGGGCAACACACTGCACTCTTCCTTGGGAGAGCCAGATTTCCTCAGCACTCTTATGGCTCCAGGAAATGCGTTGTCTCATGTTCTCCACGTCATGCAAATCTGCCTCATTGCCCTAGGCTGAACGGCACTGAGAAACCAAAACTGCTTCGCATTCCTTCCACAAAGTCATACCTTAAGACCCCATCCTTACAGGAGAATGTCGGCTTGCGTTCCTGCTGTAACCAAAGCACAGTTCTTCCTCTTACACGGCAGGGTTTCAAAAGAAGCTATGCCCGATAGCATACCTAGAGCGCTCCTTGGAGGACGCGGGTGGCTACACGCAGAACTCCGTGCCAAATAAACTTTATTCAAGGAAGGGACCAGTGTGTAGCTAGTGTGTATATTTACTTAGTAGAAATCACAAGGAGGTAAGCTGCGTGTCCGCTGGAAACAGGATCTTGATGGCACATGCCTTGCTTTCCAATTTTGAATGCTCCATTCATGCTGCCTTGAAGCTACCTAAATAACAGTTTTAGGACGGCTCTCTAGTCACTGTAGGAAGGGCTCTGGGAAGGGAACGAGTGTTCTCTACATCAACAGGGTGCCTTCATAGCCTGGGTGGGAGCCTCTCCTGAGACGCTGTAGAACTAAAAGGAAACTTGACGTGAGTCCTTTCCACAAGGTAAAGCCTTGAATAGCCCTGCCGAAGCTAAGCTTGGATCAGTTACCTTGAGGCATTAGTTTCAGGTCTGTTTTCTTTTAAGGTTAGTAAGCTTTTCAAGACAGCGAGGACCTCGCCTGGGCACCCTATTCCCTGCAAAAACACCGAGTACAGGCAGGCTCCACTGGGCTGCTAAGAAACATCCAGGCCCGGAAACCTTTCCCAGTCACTCTGTGTATTTTGAGTGTAGGGCAACACACTGCACTCTTCCTTGGGAGAGCTAGATTTCCTCAGCCCTCTTATGGCTCCAGGAAATGTGTTCTTTCATGTCCTCCACTTCATGCAAATCTGCCTCATTTCCCTAGGATGAAGGGCACTGAGAAAGCAAAACTGCTTCGCATTCCTTGCACTAAGTCATAGCTTAGGACCCCATCCTTACAGGAGAAAGTCGGCTTGCGTTCCTGCTGTAACCAAAGCACAGTTCTTCCTCTTACTCGGGAGGGTTTTAGAAGAAGCTAAGCGCGATAGCATACCTAGAGCGCTCCTTGGGGGAGGCGGTTGGCTACACGCAGAACTCCGTTGCAAATAAACTTTATTCAAGGAAGGGACCAGTGGGTAGCTTGAGGGTACATTTACTTCGTAGAAATCACAAGGAGGTAGGCTGCATGTTCGCTGGAAACGGGGACCTGATGGCACAAGCCTTGCTTTCCCATTTTGAATGCTCCATTCATGCTGCCTTGAAGCTACCTAAATAACAGTTTTAGGACGGGTCTCTAGTCACTGTAGGCAGGGCTCTGGGAAGGGAACGAGTGTTCTCTACATCAGCAGGTTGCTTTCATAGCCTGAGTGGGAGCCTCTCCTGAGACGCTGTAGAGCTAAAAGGAAACTTGACGTGAGTACTTTCCTCAAGGTAAAGCCTTGAATAGCCCTGCCAGAGCTAAGCTTGGAGCAGTTTCCTTGAGGCATTAGTTTCAGGTCTGTTTTCTTTTAAGGTTAGTAAGCTTTTCAAGACACCGAGGACCTCGCGGGGGCACCCT
Organism: Eschrichtius robustus; assembly: GCF_028021215.1. Classification (NCBI taxonomy): domain Eukaryota; kingdom Metazoa; phylum Chordata; class Mammalia; order Artiodactyla; family Eschrichtiidae; genus Eschrichtius; species Eschrichtius robustus. Next base: position 37,618,795 of record NC_090840.1, read on the forward strand.
CTTCCCTGCCAGAACACCGAGTAACGGCAGGCTCCACTGGGCTGCTAAGAAACATCCAGTCCCGGAAACCTTTCCCAGTCACTCTGTGTATTTTGAGTGTAGGGCAACACACTGCACTCTTCCTTTGGAGAGCCAGATTTCCTCAGGTCTCCAACAGCTCCAGGAAATTTGTCCTCTCACGTCCTACATGTCATGCAAATCTGCCTCATTGCCCTAGGCTGAGCAGCACTGAGAAACCAAAACTGATTCGCATTCCTTCTACAAATCCACACCTTAAGACCCCATCCTTACAGGAGAAACTCAGCTTGCCTTCCTGCTGTAACCAAAGCACAGTTCTTCCTCTTACACTACAGGGTTTTAGAAGAAACCAAGTGCGATAGCATACCTAGAGCGCTCTTTGGGGGAGGCGGTTGGCTACACGCAGAACTCCGTGCCAAATAAACTTTATTCAAGGAAGGGACCAGTTTGTAGCCAGAGTGTATATTTACTTGGTAGAAATCACAAGGAGGTAGGCTGTGTGTTCGCTGGAAACGGGGACCTGATGGCACAAGCCTTGCTTTCCCATTTTGAATGCTCCATTCATGCTGCCTTGAAGCTACCTAAATAACAGTTTTAGGACGGGTCTCTAGTCACTGTAGGCAGGGCTCTGGGAAGGGAACGAGAGTTCTCTACATCAACAGGGTGCTTTCATACCCTGGGTCGGAGCTTCTCCTGAGACGCTCTAGAGCTAAAAGGAATCTTGACGTGAGTCCTTTCCTCAATGTAAAGCCTTGAATAGCCCTGCCGAAGCTAAGCTTGGAGCAGTTTCCTTGAGGCATTAGTTTCAGTTCTGTTTTCTTTTAAGGTTAGGAAGCTTTTCAAGACACCGAGGACCTCGCGTGGGCACCCTCTTCCCTGCCAGAACACCGAGTAACGGCAGGCTCCAATGGGCTGCTAAGAAACATCCAGTCCCGGAAACCTTTCCCAGTCACTCTGTGTATTTTGAGTGTAGGGCAACACACTGCACTCTTCCTTGGGAGAGCCAGATTTCCTCAGCACTCTTATGGCTCCAGGAAATGCGTTGTCTCATGTTCTCCACGTCATGCAAATCTGCCTCATTGCCCTAGGCTGAACGGCACTGAGAAACCAAAACTGCTTCGCATTCCTTCCACAAAGTCATACCTTAAGACCCCATCCTTACAGGAGAATGTCGGCTTGCGTTCCTGCTGTAACCAAAGCACAGTTCTTCCTCTTACACGGCAGGGTTTCAAAAGAAGCTATGCCCGATAGCATACCTAGAGCGCTCCTTGGAGGAGGCAGGTGGCTACACGCAGAACTCCGTGCCAAATAAACTTTATTCAAGGAAGGGACCAGTGTGTAGCTAGTGTGTATATATATTTACTTGGTAGTAATCACAAGGAGGTAAGCTGCGTGTCCGCTGGAAACGGGATCTTGATGGCACAAGCCTTGCTTTCCAATTTTGAATGCTCCATTCATGCTGCCTTGAAGCTACCTAAATAACAGTTTTAGGACGGCTCTCTAGTCACTGTAGGAAGGGCTCTGGGAAGGGAACGAGTGTTCTCTACATCAACAGGGTGCCTTCATAGCCTGGGTGGGAGCCTCTCCTGAGACGCTGTAGAACTAAAAGGAAACTTGACGTGAGTCCTTTCCACAAGGTAAAGCCTTGAATAGCCCTGCCGAAGCTAAGCTTGGATCAGTTACCTTGAGGCATTAGTTTCAGGTCTGTTTTCTTTTAAGGTTAGTAAGCTTTTCAAGACAGCGAGGACCTCGCCTGGGCACCCTATTCCCTGCAAAAACACCGAGTACAGGCAGGCTCCACTGGGCTGCTAAGAAACATCCAGGCCCGGAAACCTTTCCCAGTCACTCTGTGTATTTTGAGTGTAGGGCAACACACTGCACTCTTCCTTGGGAGAGCTAGATTTCCTCAGCCCTCTTATGGCTCCAGGAAATGTGTTCTTTCATGTCCTCCACTTCATGCAAATCTGCCTCATTTCCCTAGGATGAAGGGCACTGAGAAAGCAAAACTGCTTCGCATTCCTTGCACTAAGTCATAGCTTAGGACCCCATCCTTACAGGAGAAAGTCGGCTTGCGTTCCTGCTGTAACCAAAGCACAGTTCTTCCTCTTACTCGGGAGGGTTTTAGAAGAAGCTAAGCGCGATAGCATACCTAGAGCGCTCCTTGGGGGAGGCGGTTGGCTACACGCAGAACTCCGTTGCAAATAAACTTTATTCAAGGAAGGGACCAGTGGGTAGCTTGAGGGTACATTTACTTCGTAGAAATCACAAGGAGGTAGGCTGCATGTTCGCTGGAAACGGGGACCTGATGGCACAAGCCTTGCTTTCCCATTTTGAATGCTCCATTCATGCTGCCTTGAAGCTACCTAAATAACAGTTTTAGGACGGGTCTCTAGTCACTGTAGGCAGGGCTCTGGGAAGGGAACGAGTGTTCTCTACATCAGCAGGTTGCTTTCATAGCCTGAGTGGGAGCCTCTCCTGAGACGCTGTAGAGCTAAAAGGAAACTTGACGTGAGTACTTTCCTCAAGGTAAAGCCTTGAATAGCCCTGCCAGAGCTAAGCTTGGAGCAGTTTCCTTGAGGCATTAGTTTCAGGTCTGTTTTCTTTTAAGGTTAGTAAGCTTTTCAAGACACCGAGGACCTCGCGGGGGCACCCTCTTCCCTGCCAGAACACCGAGTAACGGCAGGCTCCACTGGGCTGCTAAGAAACATCCAGTCCCGGAAAACTTTCCCAGTCACTCTGTGTATTTTGAGTGTAGGGCAACACACTGCACTCTTCCTTTGGAGAGCCAGATTTCCTCAGGTCTCCAACAGCTCCAGGAAATTTGTCCTCTCACGTCCTACATGTCATGCAAATCTCCCTCATTGCCCTAGGCTGAGCAGCACTGAGAAACCAAAACTGATTCGCATTCCTTCTACAAATCCACACCTTAAGACCCCATCCTTACAGGAGAAACTCAGCTTGCCTTCCTGCTGTAACCAAAGCACAGTTCTTCCTCTTACACTACAGGGTTTTAGAAGAAACCAAGTGCGATAGCATACCTAGAGCGCTCTTTGGGGGAGGCGGTTGGCTACACGCAGAACTCCGTGCCAAATAAACTTTATTCAAGGAAGGGACCAGTTTGTAGCCAGAGTGTATATTTACTTGGTAGAAATCACAAGGAGGTAGGCTGTGTGTTCGCTGGAAACGGGGACCTGATGGCACAAGCCTTGCTTTCCCATTTTGAATGCTCCATTCATGCTGCCTTGAAGCTACCTAAATAACAGTTTTAGGACGGGTCTCTAGTCACTGTAGGCAGGGCTCTGGGAAGGGAACGAGAGTTCTCTACATCAACAGGGTGCTTTCATACCCTGGGTCGGAGCTTCTCCTGAGACGCTCTAGAGCTAAAAGGAATCTTGACGTGAGTCCTTTCCTCAATGTAAAGCCTTGAATAGCCCTGCCGAAGCTAAGCTTGGAGCAGTTTCCTTGAGGCATTAGTTTCAGTTCTGTTTTCTTTTAAGGTTAGGAAGCTTTTCAAGACACCGAGGACCTCGCGTGGGCACCCTCTTCCCTGCCAGAACACCGAGTAACGGCAGGCTCCAATGGGCTGCTAAGAAACATCCAGTCCCGGAAACCTTTCCCAGTCACTCTGTGTATTTTGAGTGTAGGGCAACACACTGCACTCTTCCTTGGGAGAGCCAGATTTCCTCAGCACTCTTATGGCTCCAGGAAATGCGTTGTCTCATGTTCTCCACGTCATGCAAATCTGCCTCATTGCCCTAGGCTGAACGGCACTGAGAAACCAAAACTGCTTCGCATTCCTTCCACAAAGTCATACCTTAAGACCCCATCCTTACAGGAGAATGTCGGCTTGCGTTCCTGCTGTAACCAAAGCACAGTTCTTCCTCTTACACGGCAGGGTTTCAAAAGAAGCTATGCCCGATAGCATACCTAGAGCGCTCCTTGGAGGAGGCGGGTGGCTACACGCAGAACTCCGTGCCAAATAAACTTTATTCAAGGAAGGGACCAGTGTGTAGCTAGTGTGTATATATATTTACTTGGTAGTAATCACAAGGAGGTAAGCTGCGTGTCCGCTGGAAACGGGATCTTGATGGCACAAGCCTTGCTTTCCAATTTTGAATGCTCCATTCATGCTGCCTTGAAGCTACCTAAATAACAGTTTTAGGACGGCTCTCTAGTCACTGTAGGAAGGGCTGTGGGAAGGGAACGAGTGTTCTATACATCAACAGGGTGCCTTCATAGCCTGGGTGGGAGCCTCTCCTGAGACGCTCTAGAGCTAAAAGGAAACTTGACGTGAGTCCTTTCCTCAAGGTAAAGCCTTGAATAGCCCTGCCGAAGCTAAGCTTGGAGCAGTTTCCTTGAGGCATTAGTTTCAGGTCTGTTTTCTTTTAAGGTTAGTAAGCTTTTCAAGACACCGAGGACCTCGCGTGGGCACCCTATTCCCTGCAAGAACACCGAGTAACGGCAGGCTCCACTGGGCTACTAGGAAATATCCAGGCCCGGAAACGTTTCCCAGTTACACTGTGTATTTTGTGTGTAGGGCAACACACTGCACTCTTCCTTGGAAGAGCTAGATTTCCTCAGCTCTCCAACAGCTCCAGGAAATGTGTTCTCTCACGTCCTACATGTCATGCAAATCTGCCTCATTGCCCTAGGCTGAGCGGCACTGAGAAACCAAAAGTGCTTCGCATTCCTTCTACAAATTCATACCTTAAGACCACATCCTTACAGGAGAAAGTCGGCTTGCGTTCCTGCTGTAACCAAAGCACAGTTCTTCCTCTTACTCGGGAGGGTTTTAGAAGAAGCTAAGCGCGATAGCATACCTAGAGCGCTCCTTGGGGGAGGCGGTTGGCTACACGCAGAACTCCGTGCCAAATAAAGTTTATTCAAGGAAGGGACCAGTGTGTAGCTACAGTGTATATTTACTTGGTAGAAATCACAAGGAGGTAAGCTGCGTGTCCGCTGGAAACGGGATCTTGATGGCACAAGCCTTGCTTTCCAATTTTGAATGCTCCATTCATGCTGACTTGAAGCTACCTAAATAACAGTTTTAGGACGGCTCTCTAGTCACTGTAGGAAGGGCTCTGGGAAGGGAACGAGTGTTCTCTACATCAACAGGGTGCCTTCATAGCCTGGGTGGGAGCGTCTCCTGAGACGCTCTAGAGCTAAAAGGAAACTTGACGTGAGTCCTTTCCTCAAGGTAAAGCCTTGAATAGCCCTGCCGAAGCTAAGCTTGGAGCAGTTTCCTTGAGGCATTAGTTTCAGGTCTGTTTTCTTTTAAGGTTAGTAAGCTTTTCAAGACACCGAGGACCTCGCGTGGGCACCCTATTCCCTGCAAGAACACCGAGTAACGGCAGGCTCCACTGGGCTACTAAGAAGTATCCAGGCCCGGAAACGTTTCCCAGTTACTCTGTGTATTTTGTGTGTAGGGCAATACACTGCACTCTTCCTTGGAAGAGCTAGATTTCCTCAGCTCTCCAACAGCTCCAGGAAATGTGTTCTCTCACGTCCTACATGTCATGCAAATCTGCCTCATTGCCCTAGGCTGAGCGGCACTGAGAAACCAAAAGTGCTTCGCATTCCTTCTACAAATTCATACCTTAAGACCACATCCTTACAGGAGAAAGTCGGCTTGCATTCCTGCTGTAACCAAAGCACAGTTCTTCCTCTTACACTACAGGGTTTCAGAAGAAGCTATGCCCGATAGCATACCTAGAGCGCGCCTTGGGGAGGCGGTTGGCTACACGCAGAACTCCGTGCCAAATAAAGTTTATTCAAGGAAGGGACCAGTGTGTAGCTACAGTGTATATTTACTTGGTAGAAATCACAAGGACGTAGGCTGCGTGTTCGCTGGAAACGGGGACCTGATGGCACAAGCCTTGCTTTCCCATTTTGAATGCTCCATTCATGCTGCCTTGAAAATACCTAAATAACAGTTTTAGGACGGCTCTCTAGTCACTGTAGGCAGGGCTCTGGGATGGGAACGAGTGTTCTCTACATCAGCAGGTTGCTTTCATAGCCTGGGTGGGAGCCTCTCCTGAGACGCTCTAGAGCTAAAAGGAAACTTGACGTGAGTCCTTTCCTCAAGGTAAAGCCTTGAATAGCCCTGCCGAAGCTAAGTTTGGAGCAGTTTCCTTGAGGCATTAGTTTCAGGCCTGTTTTCTTTTAAGGTTAGTAAGCTTTTCAAGACAGCGAGGACCTCGCCTGGGCACCCTATTCCCTGCAAAAACACCGAGTACAGGCAGGCTCCACTGGGCTGCTAAGAAACATCCAGGCCCGGAAACCTTTCCCAGTCACTCTGTGTATTTTGAGTGTAGGGCAACACACTGCACTCTTCCTTGGGAGAGCTAGATTTCCTCAGCCCTCTTATGGCTCCAGGAAATGTGTTCTTTCATGTCCTCCACGTCATGCAAATCTGCCTCATTGCCCTAGGCTGAAGGGCACTGAGAAAGCAAAACTGCTTCGCATTCCTTGCACTAAGTCATAGCTTAGGACCCCATCCTTACAGGAGAAAGTCGGCTTGCATTCCTGCTGTAACCAAAGCACACTTCTTCCTCTTACTCGGGAGGGTTTTAGAAGAAGTTAAGCGCGATAGCATACCTAGAGCGCTCCTTGGGGGAGGCGGTTGGCTACACGCAGAACTCCGTTGCAAATAAACTTTATTCAAGGAAGGGACCAGTGGGTAGCTTGAGGGTACATTTACTTGGTAGAAATCACAAGCAGGTAGGCTGCATGTTCGCTGGAAACGGGGACCTGATGGCACAAGCCTTGCTTTCCCATTTTGAATGCTCCATGCATGCTGCCTTGAAGCTACCTAAATAACAGTTTTAGGACGGCTCTCTAGGCACTGTAGGCAGGGCTCTGGGAAGGGAACGAGTGTTCTCTACATCAACAGGTTGCTTTCGTAGCCTGAGTGGGAGCCTCTCCTGAGACGCTGTAGAGCTAAAAGGAAACTTGACGTGAGTCCTTTCCTCAAGGTAAAGCCTTGAATAGCCCTGCCAGAGCTAAGCTTGGAGCAGTTTCCTTGAGGCATTAGTTTCAGGTCTGTTTTCTTTTAAGGTTAGTAAGCTTTTCAAGACACCAAGGACCTCGCGTGGGCACCCTATTCCCTGCAAGTACACCGAGTAACGGCAGGCTCCACTGGGCTACTAAGAAATATCCAGGCCCGGAAACTTTTCACAGTTACTCTGTGTATTTTGTGTGTAGGGCAACACACTGCACTCTTCCTTGGAAGAGCTAGATTTCCTCAGCTCTCCAACAGCTCCAGGAACTGTGTTCTCTCACGTCCTACATGTCATGCAAATCTGCCTCATTGCCCTAGGATGAGCGGCACTGAGAAACCAAAAGTGCTTCGCATTCCTTCTACAAATTCATACCTTAAGACCACATCCTTACAGGAGAAAGTCGGCTTGCGTTCCTGCTGTAACCAAAGCACAGTTCTTCCTCTTACACTACAGGGTTTCAGAAGAAGCTATGCCCGATAGCATACCTAGAGCGCGCCTTGCGGGAGGCGGTTGGCTACACGCAGAACTCCGTGCCAAATAAAGTTTATTCAAGGAAGGGACCAGTGTGTAGCTACAGTGTATATTTACATGGTAGAAATCACAAGGACGTAGGCTGCGTGTTCGCTGGAAACGGGGACCTGATGGCACAAGCCTTGCTTTCCCATTTTGAATGCTCCATTCATGCTGCCTTGAAAATACCTAAATAACAGTTTTAGGACGGCTCTCTAGGCACTGTAGGCAGGGCTCTGGGATGGGAACGAGTGTTCTCTACATCAGCAGGTTGCTTTCATAGCCTGGGTGGGAGCCTCTCCTGAGACGCTCTAGAGCTAAAAGGAAACTTGACGTGAGTCCTTTCCTCAAGGTAAAGCCTTGAATAGCCCTGCCGAAGCTAAGTTTGGAGCAGTTTCCTTGAGGCATTAGTTTCAGGTCTGTTTTCTGTTAAGGTTAGTAAGCTTTTCAAGACAGCGAGGACCTCGCCTGGGCACCCTATTCCCTGCAAAAACACCGAGTACAGGCAGGCTCCACTGGGCTGCTAAGAAACATCCAGGCCCGGAAACCTTTCCCAGTCACTCTGTGTATTTTGAGTGTAGGGCAACACACTGCACTCTTCCTTGGGAGAGCTAGATTTCCTCAGCCCTCTTATGGCTCCAGGAAATGTGTTCTCTCATGTCCTCCACGTCATGCAAATCTGCCTCATTGCCCTAGGCAGAAGGGCACTGAGAAAGCAAAACTGCTTCGCATTCCTTGCACTAAGACATAGCTTAGGACCCCATCCTTACAGGAGAAAGTCGGCTTGCGTTCCTGCTGTAACCAAAGCACAGTTCTTCCTCTTACTCGGCAGGGTTTTAGAAGAAGCTAAGCGCGATAGCATACCTAGAGCGCTCCTTGGGGGAGGCGGTTGGCTACACGCAGAACTGCGTTGCAAATAAACTTTATTCAAGGAAGGGACCAGTGGGTAGCTTGAGGGTACATTTACTTGGTAGAAATCACAAGGAGGTAGGCTGCATGTTCGCTGGAAACGGGGACCTGATGGCACAAGCCTTGCTTTCCCATTTTGAATGCTCCATTCATGCTGCCTTGAAGCTACCTAAATAACAGTTTTAGGACGGGTCTCTAGTCACTGTAGGCAGGGCTCTGGGAAGGGAACGAGTGTTCTCTACATCAGCAGGTTGCTTTCATAGCCTGAGTGGGAGCCTCTCCTGAGACGCTGTAGAGCTAAAAGGAAACTTGACGTGAGTCCTTTCCTCAAGGTAAAGCCTTGAAGAGCCCTGCCGAAGCTAAGTTTGGAGCAGTTTCCTTGAGGCATTAGTTTCAGGTCTGTTTTCTTTTAAGGTTAGTAAGCTTTTCAAGACACCGAGGACCTCGCCTGGGCACCCTATTCCCTGCAAAAACACCGAGTACAGGCAGGCTCCACTGGGCTGCTAAGAAATATCCAGGCCCGGAAACCTTTCCCAGTCACTCTGTGTATTTTGAGTGTAGGGCAACACACTGCACTCTTCCTTGGGAGAGCTAGATTTCCTCAGCATTCTTATGGCTCCAGGAAATGCGTTCTCTCATGTTCTCCACGTCATGCAAATCTGCCTCATTTCCCTAGGCTGAATGGCAGTGAGAAACCAAAACTGCTTCGCATTCCTTCCACAAAGTCATACCTTAAGACCCCATCCTTGCAGGAGAAAGTCGGCTTGCGTTCCAGCTGTAACCAAAGCACAGTTCTTCCTCTTACACGGCAGGGTTTTAGAAGAAGCTAAGCGCGATAGCATGCCTGGAGCGCTCCTTGGGGGAGTTGGTTGGCTACACGCAGAGCTCCGTGCGAAATAAACTTTATTCAAGGAAGGGACCAGTGTGTAGCTTGAGGGTACATTTACTTGGTAGAAATCACAAGGAGGTAGGCTGTGTGTTCGCTGGAAACGGGGACCTGATGGCACAAGCCTTGCTTTCCCATTTTGAATGCTCCATTCATGCTGCCTTGAAGCTACCTAAATAACAGTTTTAGGACGGGTCTCTAGTCACTGTAGGCAGGGCTCTGGGAAGGGAACGAGAGTTCTCTACATCAACAGGGTGCTTTCATACCCTGGGTCGGAGCTTATCCTGAGACGCTCTAGAGCTAAAAGGAAACTTGACGTGAGTCCTTTCCTCAAGGTAAAGCCTTGAATAGCCCTGCCAGAGCTAAGCTTGGAGCAGTTTCCTTGAGGCATTAGTTTCAGGTCTGTTTTCTTTTAAGGTTAGTAAGCTTTTCAAGACACCGAGGACCTCGCGTGGGCACCCTATTCCCTGCAAGTACACCGAGTAACGGCAGGCTCCACTTGGCTACTAAGAAATATCCAGGCCCGGAAACTTTTCACAGTTACTCTGTGTATTTTGTGTGTAGGGCAACACACTGCACTCTTCCTTGGAAGAGCTAGATTTCCTCAGCTCTCCAACAGCTCCAGGAAATGTGTTCTCTCACGTCCTACATGTCATGCAAATCTGCCTCATTGCCCTAGGATGAGCGGCACTGAGAAACCAAAAGTGCTTCGCATTCCTTCTACAAATTCATACCTTAAGACCACATCCTTACAGGAGAAAGTCGGCTTGCGTTCCTGCTGTAACCAAAGCACAGTTCTTCCTCTTACACTACAGGGTTTCAGAAGAAGCTATGCCCGATAGCATACCTAGAGCGCGCCTTGGGGGAGGCGGTTGGCTACACGCAGAACTCCGTGCCAAATAAAGTTTATTCAAGGAAGGGACCAGTGTGTAGCTACAGTGTATATTTACATGGTAGAAATCACAAGGACGTAGGCTGCGTGTTCGCTGGAAACGGGGACCTGATGGCACAAGCCTTGCTTTCCCATTTTGAATGCTCCATTCATGCTGCCTTGAAAATACCTAAATAACAGTTTTAGGACGGCTCTCTAGTCACTGTAGGCAGGGCTCTGGGATGGGAACGAGTGTTCTCTACATCAGCAGGTTGCTTTCATAGCCTGGGTGGGAGCCTCTCCTGAGACGCTCTAGAGCTAAAAGGAAACTTGACGTGAGTCCTTTCCTCAAGGTAAAGCCTTGAATAGCCCTGCCGAAGCTAAGTTTGGAGCAGTTTCCTTGAGGCATTAGTTTCAGGTCTGTTTTCTGTTAAGGTTAGTAAGCTTTTCAAGACAGCGAGGACCTCGCCTGGGCACCCTATTCCCTGCAAAAACACCGAGTACAGGCAGGCTCCACTGGGCTGCTAAGAAACATCCAGGCCCGGAAACCTTTCCCAGTCACTCTGTGTATTTTGAGTGTAGGGCAACACACTGCACTCTTCCTTGGGAGAGCTAGATTTCCTCAGCCCTCTTATGGCTCCAGGAAATGTGTTCTCTCATGTCCTCCACGTCATGCAAATCTGCCTCATTGCCCTAGGCAGAAGGGCACTGAGAAAGCAAAACTGCTTCGCATTCCTTGCACTAAGACATAGCTTAGGACCCCATCCTTACAGGAGAAAGTCGGCTTGCGTTCCTGCTGTAACCAAAGCACAGTTCTTCCTCTTACTCGGCAGGGTTTTAGAAGAAGCTAAGCGCGATAGCATACCTAGAGCGCTCCTTGGGGGAGGCGGTTGGCTACACGCAGAACTGCGTTGCAAATAAACTTTATTCAAGGAAGGGACCAGTGGGTAGCTTGAGGGTACATTTACTTGGTAGAAATCACAAGGAGGTAGGCTGTGTGTTCGCTGGAAACGGGGACCTGATGGCACAAGCCTTGCTTTCCCATTTTGAATGCTCCATTCATGCTGCCTTGAAGCTACCTAAATAACAGTTTTAGGACGGGTCTCTAGTCACTGTAGGCAGGGCTCTGGGAAGGGAACGAGAGTTCTCTACATCAACAGGGTGCTTTCATACCCTGGGTCGGAGCTTATCCTGAGACGCTCTAGAGCTAAAAGGAAACTTGACGTGAGTCCTTTCCTCAAGGTAAAGCCTTGAAGAGCCCTGCCGAAGCTAAGTTTGGAGCAGTTTCCTTGAGGCATTAGTTTCAGGTCTGTTTTCTTTTAAGGTTAGTAAGCTTTTCAAGACACCGAGGACCTCGCCTGGGCACCCTATTCCCTGCAAAAACACCGAGTACAGGCAGGCTCCACTGGGCTGCTAAGAAATATCCAGGCCCGGAAACCTTTCCCAGTCACTCTGTGTATTTTGAGTGTAGGGCAACACACTGCACTCTTCCTTGGGAGAGCTAGATTTCCTCAGCATTCTTATGGCTCCAGGAAATGCGTTCTCTCATGTTCTCCACGTCATGCAAATCTGCCTCATTTCCCTAGGCTGAATGGCAGTGAGAAACCAAAACTGCTTCGCATTCCTTCCACAAAGTCATACCTTAAGACCCCATCCTTGCAGGAGAAAGTCGGCTTGCGTTCCAGCTGTAACCAAAGCACAGTTCTTCCTCTTACACGGCAGGGTTTTAGAAGAAGCTAAGCGCGATAGCATGCCTGGAGCGCTCCTTGGGGGAGTTGGTTGGCTACACGCAGAGCTCCGTGCGAAATAAACTTTATTCAAGGAAGGGACCAGTGTGTAGCTTGAGGGTACATTTACTTGGTAGAAATCACAAGGAGGTAGGCTGTGTGTTCGCTGGAAACGGGGACCTGATGGCACAAGCCTTGCTTTCCCATTTTGAATGCTCCATTCATGCTGCCTTGAAGCTACCTAAATAACAGTTTTAGGACGGGTCTCTAGTCACTGTAGGCAGGGCTCTGGGAAGGGAACGAGAGTTCTCTACATCAACAGGGTGCTTTCATACCCTGGGTCGGAGCTTATCCTGAGACGCTCTAGAGCTAAAAGGAAACTTGACGTGAGTCCTTTCCTCAAGGTAAAGCCTTGAATAGCCCTGCCAGAGCTAAGCTTGGAGCAGTTTCCTTGAGGCATTAGTTTCAGGTCTGTTTTCTTTTAAGGTTAGTAAGCTTTTCAAGACACCGAGGACCTCGCGTGGGCACCCTATTCCCTGCAAGTACACCGAGTAACGGCAGGCTCCACTTGGCTACTAAGAAATATCCAGGCCCGGAAACTTTTCACAGTTACTCTGTGTATTTTGTGTGTAGGGCAACACACTGCACTCTTCCTTGGAAGAGCTAGATTTCCTCAGCTCTCCAACAGCTCCAGGAAATGTGTTCTCTCACGTCCTACATGTCATGCAAATCTGCCTCATTGCCCTAGGATGAGCGGCACTGAGAAACCAAAAGTGCTTCGCATTCCTTCTACAAATTCATACCTTAAGACCACATCCTTACAGGAGAAAGTCGGCTTGCGTTCCTGCTGTAACCAAAGCACAGTTCTTCCTCTTACACTACAGGGTTTCAGAAGAAGCTATGCCCGATAGCATACCTAGAGCGCGCCTTGGGGGAGGCGGTTGGCTACACGCAGAACTCCGTGCCAAATAAAGTTTATTCAAGGAAGGGACCAGTGTGTAGCTACAGTGTATATTTACATGGTAGAAATCACAAGGACGTAGGCTGCGTGTTCGCTGGAAACGGGGACCTGATGGCACAAGCCTTGCTTTCCCATTTTGAATGCTCCATTCATGCTGCCTTGAAAATACCTAAATAACAGTTTTAGGACGGCTCTCTAGTCACTGTAGGCAGGGCTCTGGGATGGGAACGAGTGTTCTCTACATCAGCAGGTTGCTTTCATAGCCTGGGTGGGAGCCTCTCCTGAGACGCTCTAGAGCTAAAAGGAAACTTGACGTGAGTCCTTTCCTCAAGGTAAAGCCTTGAATAGCCCTGCCGAAGCTAAGTTTGGAGCAGTTTCCTTGAGGCATTAGTTTCAGGTCTGTTTTCTGTTAAGGTTAGTAAGCTTTTCAAGACAGCGAGGACCTCGCCTGGGCACCCTATTCCCTGCAAAAACACCGAGTACAGGCAGGCTCCACTGGGCTGCTAAGAAACATCCAGGCCCGGAAACCTTTCCCAGTCACTCTGTGTATTTTGAGTGTAGGGCAACACACTGCACTCTTCCTTGGGAGAGCTAGATTTCCTCAGCCCTCTTATGGCTCCAGGAAATGTGTTCTCTCATGTCCTCCACGTCATGCAAATCTGCCTCATTGCCCTAGGCAGAAGGGCACTGAGAAAGCAAAACTGCTTCGCATTCCTTGCACTAAGACATAGCTTAGGACCCCATCCTTACAGGAGAAAGTCGGCTTGCGTTCCTGCTGTAACCAAAGCACAGTTCTTCCTCTTACTCGGCAGGGTTTTAGAAGAAGCTAAGCGCGATAGCATACCTAGAGCGCTCCTTGGGGGAGGCGGTTGGCTACACGCAGAACTGCGTTGCAAATAAACTTTATTCAAGGAAGGGACCAGTGGGTAGCTTGAGGGTACATTTACTTGGTAGAAATCACAAGGAGGTAGGCTGCGTGTTCGCTGGAAACGGGGACCTGATGGCACAAGCCTTGCTTTCCCATTTTGAATGCTCCATTCATGCTGCCTTGAAGCTACCTAAATAACAGTTTTAGGACGGGTCTCTAGTCACTGTAGGCAGGGCTCTGGGAAGGGAACGAGTGTTCTCTACATCAGCAGGTTGCTTTCATAGCCTGAGTGGGAGCCTCTCCTGAGACGCTGTAGAGCTAAAAGGAAACTTGACGTGAGTCCTTTCCTCAAGGTAAAGCCTTGAAGAGCCCTGCCGAAGCTAAGTTTGGAGCAGTTTCCTTGAGGCATTAGTTTCAGGTCTGTTTTCTTTTAAGGTTAGTAAGCTTTTCAAGACACCGAGGACCTCGCCTGGGCACCCTATTCCCTGCAAAAACACCGAGTACAGGCAGGCTCCACTGGGCTGCTAAGAAATATCCAGGCCCGGAAACCTTTCCCAGTCACTCTGTGTATTTTGAGTGTAGGGCAACACACTGCACTCTTCCTTGGGAGAGCTAGATTTCCTCAGCATTCTTATGGCTCCAGGAAATGCGTTCTCTCATGTTCTCCACGTCATGCAAATCTGCCTCATTTCCCTAGGCTGAATGGCAGTGAGAAACCAAAACTGCTTCGCATTCCTTCCACAAAGTCATACCTTAAGACCCCATCCTTGCAGGAGAAAGTCGGCTTGCGTTCCAGCTGTAACCAAAGCACAGTTCTTCCTCTTACACGGCAGGGTTTTAGAAGAAGCTAAGCGCGATAGCATGCCTGGAGCGCTCCTTGGGGGAGTTGGTTGGCTACACGCAGAGCTCCGTGCGAAATAAACTTTATTCAAGGAAGGGACCAGTGTGTAGCTTGAGGGTACATTTACTTGGTAGAAATCACAAGGAGGTAGGCTGTGTGTTCGCTGGAAACGGGGACCTGATGGCACAAGCCTTGCTTTCCCATTTTGAATGCTCCATTCATGCTGCCTTGAAGCTACCTAAATAACAGTTTTAGGACGGGTCTCTAGTCACTGTAGGCAGGGCTCTGGGAAGGGAACGAGAGTTCTCTACATCAACAGGGTGCTTTCATACCCTGGGTCGGAGCTTATCCTGAGACGCTCTAGAGCTAAAAGGAAACTTGACGTGAGTCCTTTCCTCAAGGTAAAGCCTTGAATAGCCCTGCCAGAGCTAAGCTTGGAGCAGTTTCCTTGAGGCATTAGTTTCAGGTCTGTTTTCTTTTAAGGTTAGTAAGCTTTTCAAGACACCGAGGACCTCGCGTGGGCACCCTATTCCCTGCAAGTACACCGAGTAACGGCAGGCTCCACTTGGCTACTAAGAAATATCCAGGCCCGGAAACTTTTCACAGTTACTCTGTGTATTTTGTGTGTAGGGCAACACACTGCACTCTTCCTTGGAAGAGCTAGATTTCCTCAGCTCTCCAACAGCTCCAGGAAATGTGTTCTCTCACGTCCTACATGTCATGCAAATCTGCCTCATTGCCCTAGGATGAGCGGCACTGAGAAACCAAAAGTGCTTCGCATTCCTTCTACAAATTCATACCTTAAGACCACATCCTTACAGGAGAAAGTCGGCTTGCGTTCCTGCTGTAACCAAAGCACAGTTCTTCCTCTTACACTACAGGGTTTCAGAAGAAGCTATGCCCGATAGCATACCTAGAGCGCGCCTTGGGGGAGGCGGTTGGCTACACGCAGAACTCCGTGCCAAATAAAGTTTATTCAAGGAAGGGACCAGTGTGTAGCTACAGTGTATATTTACATGGTAGAAATCACAAGGACGTAGGCTGCGTGTTCGCTGGAAACGGGGACCTGATGGCACAAGCCTTGCTTTCCCATTTTGAATGCTCCATTCATGCTGCCTTGAAAATACCTAAATAACAGTTTTAGGACGGCTCTCTAGTCACTGTAGGCAGGGCTCTGGGATGGGAACGAGTGTTCTCTACATCAGCAGGTTGCTTTCATAGCCTGGGTGGGAGCCTCTCCTGAGACGCTCTAGAGCTAAAAGGAAACTTGACGTGAGTCCTTTCCTCAAGGTAAAGCCTTGAATAGCCCTGCCGAAGCTAAGTTTGGAGCAGTTTCCTTGAGGCATTAGTTTCAGGTCTGTTTTCTGTTAAGGTTAGTAAGCTTTTCAAGACAGCGAGGACCTCGCCTGGGCACCCTATTCCCTGCAAAAACACCGAGTACAGGCAGGCTCCACTGGGCTGCTAAGAAACATCCAGGCCCGGAAACCTTTCCCAGTCACTCTGTGTATTTTGAGTGTAGGGCAACACACTGCACTCTTCCTTGGGAGAGCTAGATTTCCTCAGCCCTCTTATGGCTCCAGGAAATGTGTTCTCTCATGTCCTCCACGTCATGCAAATCTGCCTCATTGCCCTAGGCAGAAGGGCACTGAGAAAGCAAAACTGCTTCGCATTCCTTGCACTAAGACATAGCTTAGGACCCCATCCTTACAGGAGAAAGTCGGCTTGCGTTCCTGCTGTAACCAAAGCACAGTTCTTCCTCTTACTCGGCAGGGTTTTAGAAGAAGCTAAGCGCGATAGCATACCTAGAGCGCTCCTTGGGGGAGGCGGTTGGCTACACGCAGAACTGCGTTGCAAATAAACTTTATTCAAGGAAGGGACCAGTGGGTAGCTTGAGGGTACATTTACTTGGTAGAAATCACAAGGAGGTAGGCTGTGTGTTCGCTGGAAACGGGGACCTGATGGCACAAGCCTTGCTTTCCCATTTTGAATGCTCCATTCATGCTGCCTTGAAGCTACCTAAATAACAGTTTTAGGACGGGTCTCTAGTCACTGTAGGCAGGGCTCTGGGAAGGGAACGAGAGTTCTCTACATCAACAGGGTGCTTTCATACCCTGGGTCGGAGCTTATCCTGAGACGCTCTAGAGCTAAAAGGAAACTTGACGTGAGTCCTTTCCTCAAGGTAAAGCCTTGAATAGCCCTGCCAGAGCTAAGCTTGGAGCAGTTTCCTTGAGGCATTAGTTTCAGGTCTGTTTTCTTTTAAGGTTAGTAAGCTTTTCAAGACACCGAGGACCTCGCGTGGGCACCCTATTCCCTGCAAGTACACCGAGTAACGGCAGGCTCCACTTGGCTACTAAGAAATATCCAGGCCCGGAAACTTTTCACAGTTACTCTGTGTATTTTGTGTGTAGGGCAACACACTGCACTCTTCCTTGGAAGAGCTAGATTTCCTCAGCTCTCCAACAGCTCCAGGAAATGTGTTCTCTCACGTCCTACATGTCATGCAAATCTGCCTCATTGCCCTAGGATGAGCGGCACTGAGAAACCAAAAGTGCTTCGCATTCCTTCTACAAATTCATACCTTAAGACCACATCCTTACAGGAGAAAGTCGGCTTGCGTTCCTGCTGTAACCAAAGCACAGTTCTTCCTCTTACACTACAGGGTTTCAGAAGAAGCTATGCCCGATAGCATACCTAGAGCGCGCCTTGGGGGAGGCGGTTGGCTACACGCAGAACTCCGTGCCAAATAAAGTTTATTCAAGGAAGGGACCAGTGTGTAGCTACAGTGTATATTTACATGGTAGAAATCACAAGGACGTAGGCTGCGTGTTCGCTGGAAACGGGGACCTGATGGCACAAGCCTTGCTTTCCCATTTTGAATGCTCCATTCATGCTGCCTTGAAAATACCTAAATAACAGTTTTAGGACGGCTCTCTAGTCACTGTAGGCAGGGCTCTGGGATGGGAACGAGTGTTCTCTACATCAGCAGGTTGCTTTCATAGCCTGGGTGGGAGCCTCTCCTGAGACGCTCTAGAGCTAAAAGGAAACTTGACGTGAGTCCTTTCCTCAAGGTAAAGCCTTGAATAGCCCTGCCGAAGCTAAGTTTGGAGCAGTTTCCTTGAGGCATTAGTTTCAGGTCTGTTTTCTGTTAAGGTTAGTAAGCTTTTCAAGACAGCGAGGACCTCGCCTGGGCACCCTATTCCCTGCAAAAACACCGAGTACAGGCAGGCTCCACTGGGCTGCTAAGAAACATCCAGGCCCGGAAACCTTTCCCAGTCACTCTGTGTATTTTGAGTGTAGGGCAACACACTGCACTCTTCCTTGGGAGAGCTAGATTTCCTCAGCCCTCTTATGGCTCCAGGAAATGTGTTCTCTCATGTCCTCCACGTCATGCAAATCTGCCTCATTGCCCTAGGCAGAAGGGCACTGAGAAAGCAAAACTGCTTCGCATTCCTTGCACTAAGACATAGCTTAGGACCCCATCCTTACAGGAGAAAGTCGGCTTGCGTTCCTGCTGTAACCAAAGCACAGTTCTTCCTCTTACTCGGCAGGGTTTTAGAAGAAGCTAAGCGCGATAGCATACCTAGAGCGCTCCTTGGGGGAGGCGGTTGGCTACACGCAGAACTGCGTTGCAAATAAACTTTATTCAAGGAAGGGACCAGTGGGTAGCTTGAGGGTACATTTACTTGGTAGAAATCACAAGGAGGTAGGCTGCATGTTCGCTGGAAACGGGGACCTGATGGCACAAGCCTTGCTTTCCCATTTTGAATGCTCCATTCATGCTGCCTTGAAGCTACCTAAATAACAGTTTTAGGACGGGTCTCTAGTCACTGTAGGCAGGGCTCTGGGAAGGGAACGAGTGTTCTCTACATCAGCAGGTTGCTTTCATAGCCTGAGTGGGAGCCTCTCCTGAGACGCTGTAGAGCTAAAAGGAAACTTGACGTGAGTCCTTTCCTCAAGGTAAAGCCTTGAAGAGCCCTGCCGAAGCTAAGTTTGGAGCAGTTTCCTTGAGGCATTAGTTTCAGGTCTGTTTTCTTTTAAGGTTAGTAAGCTTTTCAAGACACCGAGGACCTCGCCTGGGCACCCTATTCCCTGCAAAAACACCGAGTACAGGCAGGCTCCACTGGGCTGCTAAGAAATATCCAGGCCCGGAAACCTTTCCCAGTCACTCTGTGTATTTTGAGTGTAGGGCAACACACTGCACTCTTCCTTGGGAGAGCTAGATTTCCTCAGCATTCTTATGGCTCCAGGAAATGCGTTCTCTCATGTTCTCCACGTCATGCAAATCTGCCTCATTTCCCTAGGCTGAATGGCAGTGAGAAACCAAAACTGCTTCGCATTCCTTCCACAAAGTCATACCTTAAGACCCCATCCTTGCAGGAGAAAGTCGGCTTGCGTTCCAGCTGTAACCAAAGCACAGTTCTTCCTCTTACACGGCAGGGTTTTAGAAGAAGCTAAGCGCGATAGCATGCCTGGAGCGCTCCTTGGGGGAGTTGGTTGGCTACACGCAGAGCTCCGTGCGAAATAAACTTTATTCAAGGAAGGGACCAGTGTGTAGCTTGAGGGTACATTTACTTGGTAGAAATCACAAGGAGGTAGGCTGTGTGTTCGCTGGAAACGGGGACCTGATGGCACAAGCCTTGCTTTCCCATTTTGAATGCTCCATTCATGCTGCCTTGAAGCTACCTAAATAACAGTTTTAGGACGGGTCTCTAGTCACTGTAGGCAGGGCTCTGGGAAGGGAACGAGAGTTCTCTACATCAACAGGGTGCTTTCATACCCTGGGTCGGAGCTTATCCTGAGACGCTCTAGAGCTAAAAGGAAACTTGACGTGAGTCCTTTCCTCAAGGTAAAGCCTTGAATAGCCCTGCCAGAGCTAAGCTTGGAGCAGTTTCCTTGAGGCATTAGTTTCAGGTCTGTTTTCTTTTAAGGTTAGTAAGCTTTTCAAGACACCGAGGACCTCGCGTGGGCACCCTATTCCCTGCAAGTACACCGAGTAACGGCAGGCTCCACTTGGCTACTAAGAAATATCCAGGCCCGGAAACTTTTCACAGTTACTCTGTGTATTTTGTGTGTAGGGCAACACACTGCACTCTTCCTTGGAAGAGCTAGATTTCCTCAGCTCTCCAACAGCTCCAGGAAATGTGTTCTCTCACGTCCTACATGTCATGCAAATCTGCCTCATTGCCCTAGGATGAGCGGCACTGAGAAACCAAAAGTGCTTCGCATTCCTTCTACAAATTCATACCTTAAGACCACATCCTTACAGGAGAAAGTCGGCTTGCGTTCCTGCTGTAACCAAAGCACAGTTCTTCCTCTTACACTACAGGGTTTCAGAAGAAGCTATGCCCGATAGCATACCTAGAGCGCGCCTTGGGGGAGGCGGTTGGCTACACGCAGAACTCCGTGCCAAATAAAGTTTATTCAAGGAAGGGACCAGTGTGTAGCTACAGTGTATATTTACATGGTAGAAATCACAAGGACGTAGGCTGCGTGTTCGCTGGAAACGGGGACCTGATGGCACAAGCCTTGCTTTCCCATTTTGAATGCTCCATTCATGCTGCCTTGAAAATACCTAAATAACAGTTTTAGGACGGCTCTCTAGTCACTGTAGGCAGGGCTCTGGGATGGGAACGAGTGTTCTCTACATCAGCAGGTTGCTTTCATAGCCTGGGTGGGAGCCTCTCCTGAGACGCTCTAGAGCTAAAAGGAAACTTGACGTGAGTCCTTTCCTCAAGGTAAAGCCTTGAATAGCCCTGCCGAAGCTAAGTTTGGAGCAGTTTCCTTGAGGCATTAGTTTCAGGTCTGTTTTCTGTTAAGGTTAGTAAGCTTTTCAAGACAGCGAGGACCTCGCCTGGGCACCCTATTCCCTGCAAAAACACCGAGTACAGGCAGGCTCCACTGGGCTGCTAAGAAACATCCAGGCCCGGAAACCTTTCCCAGTCACTCTGTGTATTTTGAGTGTAGGGCAACACACTGCACTCTTCCTTGGGAGAGCTAGATTTCCTCAGCCCTCTTATGGCTCCAGGAACTGTGTTCTCTCATGTCCTCCACGTCATGCAAATCTGCCTCATTGCCCTAGGCAGAAGGGCACTGAGAAAGCAAAACTGCTTCGCATTCCTTGCACTAAGACATAGCTTAGGACCCCATCCTTACAGGAGAAAGTCGGCTTGCGTTCCTGCTGTAACCAAAGCACAGTTCTTCCTCTTACTCGGCAGGGTTTTAGAAGAAGCTAAGCGCGATAGCATACCTAGAGCGCTCCTTGGGGGAGGCGGTTGGCTACACGCAGAACTGCGTTGCAAATAAACTTTATTCAAGGAAGGGACCAGTGGGTAGCTTGAGGGTACATTTACTTGGTAGAAATCACAAGGAGGTAGGCTGCATGTTCGCTGGAAACGGGGACCTGATGGCACAAGCCTTGCTTTCCCATTTTGAATGCTCCATTCATGCTGCCTTGAAGCTACCTAAATAACAGTTTTAGGACGGGTCTCTAGTCACTGTAGGCAGGGCTCTGGGAAGGGAACGAGTGTTCTCTACATCAGCAGGTTGCTTTCATAGCCTGAGTGGGAGCCTCTCCTGAGACGCTGTAGAGCTAAAAGGAAACTTGACGTGAGTCCTTTCCTCAAGGTAAAGCCTTGAAGAGCCCTGCCGAAGCTAAGTTTGGAGCAGTTTCCTTGAGGCATTAGTTTCAGGTCTGTTTTCTTTTAAGGTTAGTAAGCTTTTCAAGACACCGAGGACCTCGCCTGGGCACCCTATTCCCTGCTAAAACACCGAGTACAGGCAGGCTCCACTGGGCTGCTAAGAAATATCCAGGCCCGGAAACCTTTCCCAGTCACTCTGTGTATTTTGAGTGTAGGGCAACACACTGCACTCTTCCTTGGGAGAGCTAGATTTCCTCAGCATTCTTATGGCTCCAGGAAATGCGTTCTCTCATGTTCTCCACGTCATGCAAATCTGCCTCATTTCCCTAGGCTGAATGGCAGTGAGAAACCAAAACTGCTTCGCATTCCTTCCACAAAGTCATACCTTAAGACCCCATCCTTGCAGGAGAAAGTCGGCTTGCGTTCCAGCTGTAACCAAAGCACAGTTCTTCCTCTTACACGGCAGGGTTTTAGAAGAAGCTAAGCGCGATAGCATGCCTGGAGCGCTCCTTGGGGGAGTTGGTTGGCTACACGCAGAGCTCCGTGCGAAATAAACTTTATTCAAGGAAGGGACCAGTGTGTAGCTTGAGGGTACATTTACTTGGTAGAAATAACAAGGAGGTAGGCTGTGTGTTCGCTGGAAACGGGGACCTGATGGCACAAGCCTTGCTTTCCCATTTTGAATGCTCCATTCATGCTGCCTTGAAGCTACCTAAATAACAGTTTTAGGACGGGTCTCTAGTCACTGTAGGCAGGGCTCTGGGAAGGGAACGAGAGTTCTCTACATCAACAGGGTGCTTTCATACCCTGGGTCGGAGCTTCTCCTGAGACGCTCTAGAGCTAAAAGGAATCTTGACGTGAGTCCTTTCCTCAATGTAAAGCCTTGAATAGCCCTGCCGAAGCTAAGCTTGCAGCAGTTTCCTTGAGGCATTAGTTTCAGGTCTGTTTTCTTTTAAGGTTAGGAAGCTTTTCAAGACACCGAGGACCTCGCGTGGGCACCCTCTTCCCTGCTAGAACACCGAGTAACGGCAGGCTCCACTGGGCTGCTAAGAAACATCCAGGCCCGGAAACCTTTCCCAGTCACTCTGTGTATTTTGAGTGTAGGGCAACACACTGCACTCTTCCTTGGGAGAGCCAGATTTCCTCAGCACTCTTATGGCTCCAGGAAATGCGTTGTCTCATGTTCTCCACGTCATGCAAATCTGCCTCATTGCCCTAGGCTGAACGGCACTGAGAAACCAAAACTGCTTCGCATTCCTTCCACAAAGTCATACCTTAAGACCCCATCCTTACAGGAGAATGTCGGCTTGCGTTCCTGCTGTAAACAAAGCACAGTTCTTCCTCTTACACGGCAGGGTTTCAAAAGAAGCTATGCCCGATAGCATACCTAGAGCGCTCCTTGGAGGAGGCGGGTGGCTACACGCAGAACTCCGTGCCAAATAAACTTTATTCAAGGAAGGGACCAGTGTGTAGCTAGTGTGTATATTTACTTGGTAGAAATCACAAGGAGGTAAGCTGCGTGTCCGCTGGAAACGGGATCTTGATGGCACAAGCCTTGCTTTCCAATTTTGAATGCTCCATTCATGCTGCCTTGAAGCTACCTAAATAACAGTTTTAGGACGGCTCTCTAGTCACTGTAGGAAGGGCTCTGGGAAGGGAACGAGTGTTCTCTACATCAACAGGGTGCCTTCATAGCCTGGGTGGGAGCCTCTCCTGAGACGCTCTAGAGCTAAAAGGAAACTTGATGTGAGTCCTTTCCTCAAGGTAAAGCCTTGAATAGCCCTGCCGAAGCTAAGCTTGGAGCAGTTTCCTTGAGGCATTAGTTTCAGGTCTGTTTTCTTTTAAGGTTAGGAAGCTTTTCAAGACACCGAGGACCTCGCGTGGGCACCCTATTCCCTGCAAGAACACCGAGTAACGGCAGGCGGCACTGGGCTACTAAGAAACATCCAGGCCCGGAAACCTTTCCCAGTTACTCTGTGTATTTTGTGTGTAGGGCAACCCACTGCACTCTTCCTTGGAAGAGCTAGATTTCCTCAGCTCTCCAACAGCTCAAGGAAATGTGTTCTCTCACGTCCTACATGTCATGCAAATCTGCCTCATTGCCCTAGGCTGAGCGGCACTGAGAAAACAAAAGTGCTTCGCATTCCTTCTACAAATTCTTACCTTAAGACCACATCCTTACAGGAGAAAGTCGGCTTGCGTTCCTGCTGTAACCAAAGCACAGTTCTTCCTCTTACACTACAGGGTTTCAGAAGAAGCTATGCCCGATAGCATACCTAGAGCGCGCCTTGGGGGAGGCGGTTGGCTACACGCAGAACTCCGTGCCAAATAAACTTTATTCAAGGAAGGGACCAGTTTGTAGCCAGAGTGTATATTTACTTGGTAGAAATCACAAGGAGGTAGGCTGCGTGTTCGCTGGAAACGGGGACCTGTTGGCACAAGCCTGGCTTTCCCATTTTGAATGCTCCATTCATGCTGCCTTGAAGCTACATAAATAACAGTTTTAGGACGTGTCTTTAGTCACTGTAGGCAGGGCTCTGGGAAGGGAACGAGTGTTCTCTACATCAACAGGTTGCTTTCATAGCCTGGGTGGGAGCTTCTCCTGAAACGCTCTAGAGCTAAAAGGAAACTTGACGTGAGTCTTTCCTGAAGGTAAAGCCTTGAATAGCCCTGCCAAAGCTAAGCTTGGAGCAGTTTCCTTGAGGCATTAGTTTCAGGTCTGTTTTCTTTTAAGGTTAGTAGGCTTTTCAAGACACCGAGGACCTCGCGTGGGCACCCTATTCCCTGCAAGAACACCGAGTACCGGCAGGCTCCACTGGGCTTCTAAGAAACATCCAGGCCCGGAAACCTTTCCCAGTCACTCTGTGTATTTTGAGTGTAGGGCAACACACTGCACTCTTCCTTGGGAGAGCTAGATTTCCTCAGCCCTCTTATGGCTCCAGGAAATGTGTTCTCTCATCTTCTCCACGTCATGCAAATCTGCCTCATTTCCCTAGGCTGAAGGGCACTGAGAAACCAAAACTGCTTCGCATTCCTTCCACAAAGTCATACCTTAAGACCCCATCCTTGCAGGAGAAAGTCGGCTTGCGTTCCAGCTGTAACCAAAGCACAGTTCTTCCTCTTACACGGCAGGGTTTTAGAAGAAGCTAAGCGCGATAGCATACCTGGAGCGCTCCTTGGGGGAGTTTGTTGGCTACACGCAGAACTCCGTGCCAAATAAACTTTATTCAAGGAAGGGACCAGTGTGTAGCTTGAGGGTACATTTACTTGGTAAAAATCACAAGGAGGTAGGCTGTGTGTTCGCTGGAAACGGGGACCTGATGGCACAAGCCTTGCTTTCCCATTTTGAATGCTCCATTAATGCTGCCTTGAAGCTACCTAAATAACAGTTTTAGGACGGGTCTCTAGTCACTGTAGGAAGGGCTCTGGGAAGGGAACGAGAGTTCTCTACATCAACAGGGTGCTTTCATACCCTGGGTCGGAGCTTCTCCTGAGACGCTCTAGAGCTAAAAGGAATCTTGATGTGAGTCCTTTCCTCAATGTAAAGCCTTGAATAGCCCTGCCGAAGCTAAGCTTGGAGCAGTTTCCTTGAGGCATTAGTTTCAGGTCTGTTTTCTTTTAAGGTTAGGAAGCTTTTCAAGACACCGAGGACCTCGCGTGGGCACCCTATTCCCTGCAAGAACACCGAGTAACCGCAGGCTCCACTGAGCTACTAAGAAACATCCAGGCCCGGAAACCTTTCCCAGTTACTCTGTGTATTTTGTGTGTAGGGCAACACACTGCACTCTTCCTTGGAAGAGCTAGATTTCCTCAGCTCTCCAACAGCTCCAGGAAATGTGTTCTCTCACGTCCTACATGTCATGCAAATCTGCCTCATTGCACTAGGCTGAGCGGCACTGAGAAACCAAACATGCTTCGCATTCCTTCTACAAATTCATACCTTAAGACCACATCCTTACAGGAGAAAGTCGGCTTGCGTTCCTGCTGTAACCAAAGCACAGTTCTTCCTCTTACACTACAGGGTTTCAGAAGAAGCTAAGCCTGATAGCATACCTAGAGCGCGCCTTGGGGGAGGCGGTTGGCTACACGCAGAACTCCGTGCCAAATAAAGTTTATTCAAGGAAGGGACCAGTGTGTAGCTACAGTGTATATTTACTGGGTAGAAATCACAAGGAGGTAGGCTGCGTGTTCGCTGGAAACGGGGATCTGATGGCACAAGCCTTGCTTTCCCATTTTGAATGCTCCATTCATGCTGCCTTGAAAATACCTAAATAACAGTTTTAGGACGGCTCTCTAGTCACTGTAGGCAGGGCTCTGGGATGGGAACGAGTGTTCTCTACATCAGCAGGTTGCTTTCATAGCCTGGGTGGGAGCCTCTCCTGAGACGCTGTAGAGCTAAAAGGAAACTTGACGTGAGTCCTTTCCTCAAGGTAAAGCCTTGAATAGCCCTGCCGAAGCTAAGTTTGGAGCAGTTTCATTGAGGCATTAGTTTCAGGTCTGTTTTCTTTTAAGGTTAGTAAGCTTTTCAAGACAGCGAGGACCTCGCCTGGGCACCCTATTCCCTGCAAAAACACCGAGTACAGGCAGGCTCCACTGGGCTGCTAAGAAACATCCAGGCCCGGAAACCTTTCCCAGTCACTCTGTGTATTTTGAGTGTAGGGCAACACACTGCACTCTTCCTTGGGAGAGCTAGATTTCCTCAGCCCTCTTATGGCTCCAGGAAATGTGTTCTTTCATGTCCTCCACGTCATGCAAATCTGCCTCATTGCCCTAGGCTGAAGGGCACTGAGAAAGCAAAACGGCTTCGCATTCCTTGCACAAAGTCATAGCTTAGGACCCCATCCTTACAGGAGAAAGTCGGCTTGCGTTCCTGCTGTAAACAAAGCACAGTTCTTCCTCTTACTCGGCAGGGTTTTAGAAGAAGCTAAGCGCGATAGCATACCTAGAGCGCTCCTTGGGGGAGGCGGTTGGCTACACGCAGAACTCCGTTGCAAATAAACTTTATTCAAGGAAGGGACCAGTGGGTAGCTTGAGGGTACATTTACTTGGTAGAAATCACAAGGAGGTAGGCTGCATGTTCGTTGGAACCGGGGACCTGATGGCACAAGCCTTGCTTTCCCATTTTGAATGCTCCATTAATGCTGCCTTGAAGCTACCTAAATAACAGTTTTAGGACGGGTCTCTAGTCACTGTAGGCAGGGCTCTGGGAAGGGAAAGAGTGTTCTCTACATCAACAGGTTGCTTTCGTAGCCTGAGAGGGAGCCTCTCCTGAGACGCTGTAGAGCTAAAAGGAAACTTGACGTGAGTCCTTTCCTCAAGGTAAAGCCTTGAATAGCCCTGCCAGAGCTAAGCTTGGAGCAGTTTCCTTGAGGCATTAGTTTCAGGTCTGTTTTCTTTTAAGGTTAGTAAGCTTTTCAGGACACCGAGGACCTCGCCTTGGCACCCTATTCCCTGCAAGAACACCGAGTACAGGCAGGCTCCACTGGGCTGCTAAGAAACATCCAGGCCCGGAAACCTTTCCCAGTCACTCTGTGTATTTTGAGTGTAGGGCAACACACTGCACTCTTCCTTGGGAGAGCTAGATATCCTCAGCACTCTTATGGCTCCAGGAAATGTGTTCTCTCATGTCCTCCCCGTCATGCAAACCTGCCTCATTGCCCTAGGCTGAAGGGCACTGAGAAACCAAAACTGCTTCGCATTCCTTCCACAAAGTCATACCTTAAGACCCCATCCTTGCAGGAGAAAGTCGGCTTGCGTTCCAGCTGTAACCAAAGCACAGTTCTTCCTCTTACACGGCAGGGTTTTAGAAGAAGCTAAGCGCGATAGCATGCCTGGAGCGCTCCTTGGGGGAGTTGGTTGGCTACACGCAGAGCTCCGTGCGAAATAAACTTTATTCAAGGAAGGGACCAGTGTGTAGCTTGAGGGTACATTTACTTGGTAGAAATAACAAGGAGGTAGGCTGTGTGTTCGCTGGAAACGGGGACCTGATGGCACAAGCCTTGCTTTCCCATTTTGAATGCTCCATTCATGCTGCCTTGAAGCTACCTAAATAACAGTTTTAGGACGGGTCTCTAGTCACTGTAGGCAGGGCTCTGGGAAGGGAACGAGAGTTCTCTACATCAACAGGGTGCTTTCATACCCTGGGTCGGAGCTTCTCCTGAGACGCTCTAGAGCTAAAAGGAATCTTGACGTGAGTCCTTTCCTCAATGTAAAGCCTTGAATAGCCCTGCCGAAGCTAAGCTTGCAGCAGTTTCCTTGAGGCATTAGTTTCAGGTCTGTTTTCTTTTAAGGTTAGGAAGCTTTTCAAGACACCGAGGACCTCGCGTGGGCACCCTCTTCCCTGCTAGAACACCGAGTAACGGCAGGCTCCACTGGGCTGCTAAGAAACATCCAGGCCCGGAAACCTTTCCCAGTCACTCTGTGTATTTTGAGTGTAGGGCAACACACTGCACTCTTCCTTGGGAGAGCCAGATTTCCTCAGCACTCTTATGGCTCCAGGAAATGCGTTGTCTCATGTTCTCCACGTCATGCAAATCTGCCTCATTGCCCTAGGCTGAACGGCACTGAGAAACCAAAACTGCTTCGCATTCCTTCCACAAAGTCATACCTTAAGACCCCATCCTTACAGGAGAATGTCGGCTTGCGTTCCTGCTGTAAACAAAGCACAGTTCTTCCTCTTACACGGCAGGGTTTCAAAAGAAGCTATGCCCGATAGCATACCTAGAGCGCTCCTTGGAGGAGGCGGGTGGCTACACGCAGAACTCCGTGCCAAATAAACTTTATTCAAGGAAGGGACCAGTGTGTAGCTAGTGTGTATATTTACTTGGTAGAAATCACAAGGAGGTAAGCTGCGTGTCCGCTGGAAACGGGATCTTGATGGCACAAGCCTTGCTTTCCAATTTTGAATGCTCCATTCATGCTGCCTTGAAGCTACCTAAATAACAGTTTTAGGACGGCTCTCTAGTCACTGTAGGAAGGGCTCTGGGAAGGGAACGAGTGTTCTCTACATCAACAGGGTGCCTTCATAGCCTGGGTGGGAGCCTCTCCTGAGACGCTCTAGAGCTAAAAGGAAACTTGATGTGAGTCCTTTCCTCAAGGTAAAGCCTTGAATAGCCCTGCCGAAGCTAAGCTTGGAGCAGTTTCCTTGAGGCATTAGTTTCAGGTCTGTTTTCTTTTAAGGTTAGGAAGCTTTTCAAGACACCGAGGACCTCGCGTGGGCACCCTATTCCCTGCAAGAACACCGAGTAACGGCAGGCGGCACTGGGCTACTAAGAAACATCCAGGCCCGGAAACCTTTCCCAGTTACTCTGTGTATTTTGTGTGTAGGGCAACCCACTGCACTCTTCCTTGGAAGAGCTAGATTTCCTCAGCTCTCCAACAGCTCAAGGAAATGTGTTCTCTCACGTCCTACATGTCATGCAAATCTGCCTCATTGCCCTAGGCTGAGCGGCACTGAGAAAACAAAAGTGCTTCGCATTCCTTCTACAAATTCTTACCTTAAGACCACATCCTTACAGGAGAAAGTCGGCTTGCGTTCCTGCTGTAACCAAAGCACAGTTCTTCCTCTTACACTACAGGGTTTCAGAAGAAGCTATGCCCGATAGCATACCTAGAGCGCGCCTTGGGGGAGGCGGTTGGCTACACGCAGAACTCCGTGCCAAATAAACTTTATTCAAGGAAGGGACCAGTTTGTAGCCAGAGTGTATATTTACTTGGTAGAAATCACAAGGAGGTAGGCTGCGTGTTCGCTGGAAACGGGGACCTGTTGGCACAAGCCTGGCTTTCCCATTTTGAATGCTCCATTCATGCTGCCTTGAAGCTACATAAATAACAGTTTTAGGACGTGTCTTTAGTCACTGTAGGCAGGGCTCTGGGAAGGGAACGAGTGTTCTCTACATCAACAGGTTGCTTTCATAGCCTGGGTGGGAGCTTCTCCTGAAACGCTCTAGAGCTAAAAGGAAACTTGACGTGAGTCTTTCCTGAAGGTAAAGCCTTGAATAGCCCTGCCAAAGCTAAGCTTGGAGCAGTTTCCTTGAGGCATTAGTTTCAGGTCTGTTTTCTTTTAAGGTTAGTAGGCTTTTCAAGACACCGAGGACCTCGCGTGGGCACCCTATTCCCTGCAAGAACACCGAGTACCGGCAGGCTCCACTGGGCTTCTAAGAAACATCCAGGCCCGGAAACCTTTCCCAGTCACTCTGTGTATTTTGAGTGTAGGGCAACACACTGCACTCTTCCTTGGGAGAGCTAGATTTCCTCAGCCCTCTTATGGCTCCAGGAAATGTGTTCTCTCATCTTCTCCACGTCATGCAAATCTGCCTCATTTCCCTAGGCTGAAGGGCACTGAGAAACCAAAACTGCTTCGCATTCCTTCCACAAAGTCATACCTTAAGACCCCATCCTTGCAGGAGAAAGTCGGCTTGCGTTCCAGCTGTAACCAAAGCACAGTTCTTCCTCTTACACGGCAGGGTTTTAGAAGAAGCTAAGCGCGATAGCATACCTGGAGCGCTCCTTGGGGGAGTTTGTTGGCTACACGCAGAACTCCGTGCCAAATAAACTTTATTCAAGGAAGGGACCAGTGTGTAGCTTGAGGGTACATTTACTTGGTAAAAATCACAAGGAGGTAGGCTGTGTGTTCGCTGGAAACGGGGACCTGATGGCACAAGCCTTGCTTTCCCATTTTGAATGCTCCATTAATGCTGCCTTGAAGCTACCTAAATAACAGTTTTAGGACGGGTCTCTAGTCACTGTAGGAAGGGCTCTGGGAAGGGAACGAGAGTTCTCTACATCAACAGGGTGCTTTCATACCCTGGGTCGGAGCTTATCCTGAGACGCTCTAGAGCTAAAAGGAATCTTGATGTGAGTCCTTTCCTCAATGTAAAGCCTTGAATAGCCCTGCCGAAGCTAAGCTTGGAGCAGTTTCCTTGAGGCATTAGTTTCAGGTCTGTTTTCTTTTAAGGTTAGGAAGCTTTTCAAGACACCGAGGACCTCGCGTGGGCACCCTATTCCCTGCAAGAACACCGAGTAACCGCAGGCTCCACTGAGCTACTAAGAAACATCCAGGCCCGGAAACCTTTCCCAGTTACTCTGTGTATTTTGTGTGTAGGGCAACACACTGCACTCTTCCTTGGAAGAGCTAGATTTCCTCAGCTCTCCAACAGCTCCAGGAAATGTGTTCTCTCACGTCCTACATGTCATGCAAATCTGCCTCATTGCACTAGGCTGAGCGGCACTGAGAAACCAAACATGCTTCGCATTCCTTCTACAAATTCATACCTTAAGACCACATCCTTACAGGAGAAAGTCGGCTTGCGTTCCTGCTGTAACCAAAGCACAGTTCTTCCTCTTACACTACAGGGTTTCAGAAGAAGCTAAGCCTGATAGCATACCTAGAGCGCGCCTTGGGGGAGGCGGTTGGCTACACGCAGAACTCCGTGCCAAATAAAGTTTATTCAAGGAAGGGACCAGTGTGTAGCTACAGTGTATATTTACTGGGTAGAAATCACAAGGAGGTAGGCTGCGTGTTCGCTGGAAACGGGGATCTGATGGCACAAGCCTTGCTTTCCCATTTTGAATGCTCCATTCATGCTGCCTTGAAAATACCTAAATAACAGTTTTAGGACGGCTCTCTAGTCACTGTAGGCAGGGCTCTGGGATGGGAACGAGTGTTCTCTACATCAGCAGGTTGCTTTCATAGCCTGGGTGGGAGCCTCTCCTGAGACGCTGTAGAGCTAAAAGGAAACTTGACGTGAGTCCTTTCCTCAAGGTAAAGCCTTGAATAGCCCTGCCGAAGCTAAGTTTGGAGCAGTTTCATTGAGGCATTAGTTTCAGGTCTGTTTTCTTTTAAGGTTAGTAAGCTTTTCAAGACAGCGAGGACCTCGCCTGGGCACCCTATTCCCTGCAAAAACACCGAGTACAGGCAGGCTCCACTGGGCTGCTAAGAAACATCCAGGCCCGGAAACCTTTCCCAGTCACTCTGTGTATTTTGAGTGTAGGGCAACACACTGCACTCTTCCTTGGGAGAGCTAGATTTCCTCAGCCCTCTTATGGCTCCAGGAAATGTGTTCTTTCATGTCCTCCACGTCATGCAAATCTGCCTCATTGCCCTAGGCTGAAGGGCACTGAGAAAGCAAAACGGCTTCGCATTCCTTGCACAAAGTCATAGCTTAGGACCCCATCCTTACAGGAGAAAGTCGGCTTGCGTTCCTGCTGTAAACAAAGCACAGTTCTTCCTCTTACTCGGCAGGGTTTTAGAAGAAGCTAAGCGCGATAGCATACCTAGAGCGCTCCTTGGGGGAGGCGGTTGGCTACACGCAGAACTCCGTTGCAAATAAACTTTATTCAAGGAAGGGACCAGTGGGTAGCTTGAGGGTACATTTACTTGGTAGAAATCACAAGGAGGTAGGCTGCATGTTCGTTGGAAACGGGGACCTGATGGCACAAGCCTTGCTTTCCCATTTTGAATGCTCCATTCATGCTGCCTTGAAGCTCCCTAAATAACAGTTTTAGGACGGGTCTCTAGTCACTGTAGGCAGGGCTCTGGGAAGGGAAAGAGTGTTCTCTACATCAACAGGTTGCTTTCGTAGCCTGAGAGGGAGCCTCTCCTGAGACGCTGTAGAGCTAAAAGGAAACTTGACGTGAGTCCTTTCCTCAAGGTAAAGCCTTGAATAGCCCTGCCAGAGCTAAGCTTGGAGCAGTTTCCTTGAGGCATTAGTTTCAGGTCTGTTTTCTTTTAAGGTTAGTAAGCTTTTCAGGACACCGAGGACCTCGCCTTGGCACCCTATTCCCTCCAAGAACACCGAGTACAGGCAGGCTCCACTGGGCTGCTAAGAAACATCCAGGCCCGGAAACCTTTCCCAGTCACTCTGTGTATTTTGAGTGTAGGGCAACACACTGCACTCTTCCTTGGGAGAGCTCGATATCCTCAGCACTCTTATGGCTCCAGGAAATGTGTTCTCTCATGTCCTCCCCGTCATGCAAACCTGCCTCATTGCCCTAGGCTGAAGGGCACTGAGAAACCAAAACTGCTTCGCATTCCTTCCACAAAGTCATAGCCTAAGGCCCCATTCTTACAAGAGAAATTCGGCTTGCGTATCTGTTGTAACCAAAGCACAATTCTGCCTCTTACACGGCATCGTTTTAGAAGAAGCTAAGCGCGATAGCATACCTAGAGCACTCCTTGGGGGAGTCGGTTGGCTACACGCAGAACTCCGGGCCAAATAAACTTTATTCAAGGAAGGGACCAGTGGGTAGCTTGAGGGTACATTTACTTGGTAGAAATCACAAGGAGGTAGGCTGCATGTTCGCTGGAAACGCGGACCTGATGGCACAGGACTTGCTTTCCCATTTTGAATGCTCCATTCATGGTGCCTTGGAGCTACCTAAAAAACAGTTTTAGGACGGGTCTCTAGTCACTGTAGGCAGGGCTCTGGGAAGGGAACGAGTGTTCTCTCCATCAACAGGGTGCTTCCATAGCCTGCGTGGGAGCCTCTCCTGAGACGCTCTAGAGCTAAAAGGAAACATGACGTGAGTCCTTTCCTCAAGGTAAAGCCTTGAATAGCCCTGCCGAAGCTAAGTTTGGAGCAGTTTCCTTGAGGCATTCCTTTCAGGTCTATTTTCTTTTAAGGTTAGTAAGCTTTTCAAGACACCGAGGATCACTCGTGGACAACCTATTCCCTGCAAAAACACCGAGTACCGGCAGGCTCCACTGGGCTGCTAAGAGACATCCAGGCCCGGAAACCTTTCCCAGTCACTCTGTGTATTTTGTGTGTAGGGCAACACACTGCACTCTTCCTTGGGAGAGCCAGATTTCCTCAGGTATCCAACAACTCCAGGAAATTTGTCCTCTCAGGTCCTACATGTCATGCAAATCTGCCTCATTGCCCTAGGCTGAGCGGCACTGAGAAACCAAAACTGATTCGCATTCCTTCTACAAAGCCACACCTTAAGACTCCATCCTTACAGGAGAAAGTCGGCTTGCCTTCCTGCTGTAACCAAAGCACAGTTCTTCCTCTTACACTACAGGGTTTCAGAAGAAGCTATGCCCGATAGCATACCTAGAGCGTGCCTTCGGGGAGGCGGTTGGCTACACGCAGAACTCCGTGCCAAATAAAGTTTATTCAAGGAAGGGACCAGTGTGTAGCTACAGTGTATATTTACTTGGTAGAAATCACAAGGAGGTAGGCTGCGAGTTCGCTGGAAACGGGGACCTGATGGCACAAGCCTTGCTTTCCCATTTTGAATGCTCCATTCATGCTGCCTTGAAAATACCTAAATAACAGTTTTAGGATGGCTCTCTAGTCACTGTAAGCAGGGCTCTGGGATGGGAACGAGTGTTCTCTACATCAGCAGGTTGCTTTCATAGCCTGGGTGGGAGCCTCTCCTGAGACGCTGTAGAGCTAAAAGGAAACTTGACGTGAGTCCTTTCCTCAAGGTAAAGCCTTGAATAGCTCTGCCGAAGCTAAGTTTGGAGCAGTTTCCTTGAGGCATTAGTTTAAGGTCTGTTTTCTTTTAATGTTAGTAAGCTTTTAAAGACAGCGAGGACCTCGCCTGGGCACCCTATTCCCTGCAAAAACACCGAGTACAGGCAGGCTCCACTGGGCTGCTAAGAAACATCCAGGCCGGAAACCTTTCCCAGTCACTCTGTGTATTTTGAGTGTAGGGCAACACACTGCACTCTTCCTTGGGAGAGCTAGATTTCCTCAGCCCTCTTATGGCTCCAGGAAATGTGTTCTTTCATGTCCTCCACGTCATGCAAATCTGCCTCATTGCCCTAGGCTGAAGGGCACTGAGAAAGCAAAACTGCTTCACATTCCTTGCACTAAGTCTTAGCTTAGGACCCCATCCTTACAGGAGAAAGTCGGCTTGCGTTCCTGCTGTAAACAAAGCACAGTTCTTCCTCTTACTTGGCAGGGTTTTAGAAGAAGCTAAGCGCGATAGCATACCTAGAGCGCTCCTTGGGGGAGGCGGTTGGCTACACGCAGAACTCCGTTGCAAATAAACTTTATTCAAGGAAGGGACCAGTGGGTAGCTTGAGGGTACATTTACTTGGTAGAAATCACAAGGAGGTAGGCTGCATGTTCGCTGGAAACGGGGACCTGATGGCACAAGCCTTGCTTTCCCATTTTGAATGCTCCATTCATGCTGCCTTGAAGCTACCTAAATAACAGTTTTAGGACTGGTCTCTAGTCACTGTAGGCAGGGCTCTGGGAAGGGAACGAGTGTTCTCTACATCAACAGGTTGCTTTCGTAGCCTTAGTGGGAGCCTCTCCTGAGACGCTGTAGAGCTAAAAGGAAACTTGACGTGAGTCCTTTCCTCAAGGTAAAGCCTTGAATAGCCCTGCCAGAGCTAAGCTTGGAGCAGTTTCATTGAGGCATTAGTTTCAGGTCTGTTTTCTTTTAAGGTTAGTAAGCTTTTCAGGACACCGAGGACCTCGCCTGGGCACCCTATTCCCTGCAAGAACACCGAGTACAGGCAGGCTCCACTGGGCTGCTAAGAAACATCCACGCCCGGAAACTTTTCCCAGTCACTCTGTGTATTTTGTGTGTAGGGCAACACACTGCACTCTTCCTTGGAAGAGCTAGATTTCCTCAGCTCTCCAACAGCTCCACGAAATGTGTTCTCTCACGTCCTACATGTCATGCAAATCTGCCTCATTGCCCTAGGCTGAGCGGCACTGAGAAACCAAAACTGATTTGCATTCCTTCTACAAAGCCACACCTTAAGACCCCATCCTTACAGGAGAAAGTCGGCTTGCCTTCCTGCTGTAACCAAAGCACAGTTCTTCCTCTTACACTACAGGGTTTTAGAAGAAACCAAGTGCGATAGCATACCTAGAGCGCTGCTTGGGGGAGGCGGTTGGCTACACGCAGAACTCCGTGCCAAATAAACTTTATTCAAGGAAGGGACCAGTTTGTAGCCAGAGTGTATATTTACTTGGTAGAAATCACAAGGAGGTAGGCTGTGTGTTCGCTGGAAACGGGGACCTGATGGCACAAGCCTTGCTTTCCCATTTTGAATGCTCCATTAATGCTGTCTTGAAGCTACCTAAATAACAGTTATAGGACGGGTCTCTAGTCACTGTAGGCAGGGCTCTGGGAAGGGAACGAGAGTTCTCTACATCAACACGGTGCTTTCATACCCTGGGTCGGAGCTTCTCCTGAGACGCTCTAGAGCTAAAAGGAATCTTGACGTGAGTCCTTTCCTCAATGTAAAGCCTTGAATAGCCCTGCCGAAGCTCAGCTTGGAGCAGTTTCCTTGAGGCATTAGTTTCAGGTCTGTTTTCTTTTAAGGTTAGGAAGCTTTTCAAGACACCGAGGACCTCGCGTGGGCACCCTCTTCCCTGCCAGAACACCGAGTAACGGCAGGCTCCACTGGGCTGCTAAGAAACATCCAGTCCCGGAAACCTTTCCCAGTCACTCTGTGTATTTTGAGTGTAGGGCAACACACTGCACTCTTCCTTGGGAGAGCCAGATTTCCTCAGCACTCTTATGGCTCCAGGAAATGCGTTGTCTCATGTTCTCCACGTCATGCAAATCTGCCTCATTGCCCTAGGCTGAACGGCACTGAGAAACCAAAACTGCTTGGCATTCCTTCCACAAAGTCACACCTTAAGACCCCATCCTTACAGGAGAATGTCCGCTTGCGTTCCTGCTGTAACCAAAGCACAGTTCTTCCTTTTACACGGCAGGGTTTCAAAAGAAGCTATGCCTGATAGCATACCTAGAGCGCTCCTTGGAGGAGCCGGGTGGCTACACGCAGAACTCCGTGCCAAATAAACTTTATTCAAGGAAGGGACCAGTGTGTAGCTAGTGTGTATATTTACTTGGTAGAAATCACAAGGAGGTAAGCTGCGTGTCCGCTGGAAACGGGATCTTGATGGCACAAGCCTTGCTTTCCAATTTTGAATGCTCCATTCATGCTGCCTTGAAGCTACCTAAATAACAGTTTTAGGACGGCTCTCTAGTCACTGTAGGCAGGGCTCTGGGAAGGGAACGAGTGTTCTCTCCATCAACAGGGTGCTTCCATAGCCTGGGTGGGAGCCTCTCCTGAGACGCTCTAGAGCTAAAAGGAAACTTGACGTGAGTCCTTTCCTCAAGGTAAAGCCTTGAAGAGCCCTGCCGAAGCTAAGTTTGGAGCAGTTTCCTTGAGGCAATACTTTCAGGTCTATTTTCTTTTAAGGTTAGTAAGCTTTTCAAGACACCGAGGATCACTCGTGGACAACCTATTCCCTGCAAAAACACCGAGTACCGGCAGGCTCCACTGGGCTGCTAAGAGACATCCAGGCCCGGAAAGCTTTCCCAGTCACTCTGTGTATTTTGTGTGTAGGGCAACACACTGCACTCTTCCTTGGGAGATTCCAGATTTCCCCCTCAGGTATCCAACAGCTCCAGGAAATGTGTCCTCTCACGTCCTACATGTCATGCAAATCTGCCTCATTGCCCTAGGCTGAGCGGCACTGAGAAACCCAAACTGCTTCGCATTCCTTCTACAAATTCTTACCTTAAGACCCCATCCTTACAGGAGAAATTCGGCTTGCGTTCCTGCTGTAACCAAAGCGCAATTCTTCCTCTTACACTACAGGGTTTCAGAAGAAGCTAAGCCCGATAGCATACCTAGAGCGCGCCTTGGGGGAGGCGGTTGGCTACACGCAGAACTCCGTGCCAAATAAACTTTATTCAAGGAAGGGACCAGTAATAGCTACAGTGTATATTTACTTGGTAGAAATCACAAGGAGGTAGGCTGCGTGTTCGCTGGAAACGGGGACCTGATGGCACAAGCCTTGCTTTCCCATTTTGAATGCTCCATTCATGCTGCCTTGAAAATACCTAAATAACAGTTTTAGGACGGCTCTCTAGTCACTGTAGGCAGGGCTCTGGGATGGGAACGAGTGTTCTCTACATCAACAGGGTGCCTTCATAGCCTGGGTGGTAGCCTCTCCTGAGACGGTGTAGAGCTAAAAGGAAACTTGACGTGAGTCCTTTCCTCAAGGTAAAGTCTTGAATAGCCCTGCCGAAGCTAAGCTTGGAGCAGTTTCCTTGAGGCATTAGTTTCAGGTCTGTTTTCTTTTAAGGTTAGTAAGCTTTTCAAGACACCGAGGACCTCGCGTGGGCACCCTATTCCCTGCAAGAACACCGAGTAAATGCAGGCTCCACTGGGCTACTAAGAAATATCCAGGCCCGGAAACCTTTCCCAGTTACTCTGTGTATTTTGTGTGTAGGGCAACACACTGCACTCTTCCTTGGAAGAGCTAGATTTCCTCAGCTCTCCAACAGCTCCAGGAAATGTGTTCTCTCACGTCCTACATGTCATGCAAATCTGCCTCATTGCCCTAGGCTGAGCGGCACTGAGAAACCCAAACTGCTTCGCATTCCTTCTACAAATTCATACCTTAAGACCACATCCTTACAGGAGAAAGTCGGCTTGCGTTCCTGCTGTAAACAAAGCACAGTTCTTCCTCTTACACTACAGGGTTTCAGAAGAAGCTATGCCCGATAGCATACCTAGAGCGTGCCTTCGGGGAGGCGGTTGGCTACACGCAGAACTCCGTGCCAAATAAAGTTTATTCAAGGAAGGGACCAGTGTGTAGCTACAGTGTATATTTACTTGGTAGAAATCACAAGGAGGTAGGCTGCGTGTTCGCTGGAAACGGGGACCTGATGGCACAAGCCTTGCTTTCCCATTTTGAATGCTCCATTCATGCTGCCTTGAAGCTACCTAAATAACAGTTTTAGGACGGGTCTCTAGTCACTGTAGGCAGGGCTCTGGGAAGGGAAGGAGTGTTCTCTACATCAACAGGTTGCTTTCGTAGCCTGAGTGGGAGCCTCTCCTGAGACGCTGTAGAGCTAAAAGGAAACTTGACGTGAGTCCTTTCCTCAAGGTAAAGCCTTGAATAGCCCTGCCAGAGCTAAGCTTGGAGCAGTTTCATTGAGGCATTAGTTTCAGGTCTGTTTTCTTTTAAGGTTAGTAAGCTTTTCAGGACACCGAGGACCTCGCCTGGGCACCCTATTCCCTGCAAGAACACCGAGTACAGGCAGGCTCCACTGGGCTGCTAAGAAACATCCACGCCCGGAAACCTTTCCCAGTCACTCTGTGTATTTTGTGTGTAGGGCAACACACTGCACTCTTCCTTGGAAGAGCTAGATTTCCTCAGCTCTCCAACAGCTCCACGAAATGTGTTCTCTCACGTCCTACATGTCATGCAAATCTGCCTCATTGCCCTAGGCTGAGCAGCACTGAGAAACCAAAACTGATTTGCATTCCTTCTACAAAGCCACACCTTAAGACCGCATCCTTACAGGAGAAAGTCGGCTTGCGTTCCTGCTGTAACCAAAGCACAGTTCTTCCTCTTACACTACAGGGTTTTAGAAGAAACCAAGTGCGATAGCATACCTAGAGCGCTCCTTGGGGGAGGCGGTTGGCTACACGCAGAACTCCGTGCCAAATAAACTTTATTCAAGGAAGGGACCAGTTTGTAGCCAGAGTGTATATTTACTTGGTAGAAATCACAAGTAGGTAGGCTGTGTGTTCGCTGGAAACGGGGACCTGATGGCACAAGACTTGCTTTCCCATTTTGAATGATCCATTAATGCTGCCTTGAAGCCACCTAAATAACAGTTTTAGGACGGGTCTCTAGTCACTGTAGGCAGCGCTCTGGGAAGGGAACGAGAGTTCTCTACATCACCAGGGTGCTTTCATACCCTGGGTCGGAGCTTCTCCTGAGACGCTCTAGAGCTAAAAGGAATCTTGACGTGAGTCCTTTCCTCAATGTAAAGCCTTGAATAGCCCTGCCGAAGCTCAGCTTGGAGCAGTTTCCTTGAGGCATTAGTTTCAGGTCTGTTTTCTTTTAAGGTTAGGAAGCTTTTCAAGACACCGAGGACCTCGCGTGGGCACCCTCTTCCCTGCCAGAACACCGAGTAACGGCAGGCTCCACTGGGCTGCTAAGAAAGATCCAGTCCCGGAAACCTTTCCCAGTCACTCTGTGTATTTTGAGTGTAGGGCAACACACTGCACTCTTCCTTGGGAGAGCCAGATTTCCTCAGCACTCTTATGGCTCCAGGAAATGCGTTGTCTCATGTTCTCCACGTCATGCAAATCTGCCTCATTGCCCTAGGCTGAACGGCACTGAGAAACCAAAACTGCTTGGCATTCCTTCCACAAAGTCATACCTTAAGACCCCATCCTTACAGGAGAATGTCCGCTTGCGTTCCTGCTGTAACCAAAGCACAGTTCTTCCTCTTACACGGCAGGGTTTCAAAAGAAGCTATGCCTGATAGCATACCTAGAGCGCTCCTTGGAGGAGCCGGGTGGCTACACGCAGAACTCCGTGCCAAATAAACTTTATTCAAGGAAGGGACCAGTGTGTATCTAGTGTGTATATTTACTTGGTAGAAATCACAAGGAGGTAAGCTGCGTGTCCGCTGGAAACGGGATCTTGATGGCACAAGCCTTGCTTTCCAATTTTGAATGCTCCATTCATGCTGCCTTGAAGCTACCTAAATAAGAGTTTTAGGACGGCTCTCTAGTCACTGTAGGCAGGGCTCTGGGAAGGGAACGAGTGTTCTCTCCATCAACAGGGTGCTTCCATAGCCTGGGTGGGAGCCTCTCCTGAGACGCTCTAGAGCTAAAAGGAAATTTGACGTGAGTCCTTTCCTCAAGGTAAAGCCTTGAAGAGCCCTGCCGAAGCTAAGTTTGGAGCAGTTTCCTTGAGGCATTCCTTTCAGGTCTATTTTCTTTTAAGGTTAGTAAGCTTTTCAAGACACCGAGGATCACTCGTGGACAACCTATTCCCTGCAAAAACACCGAGTACCGGCAGGCTCCACTGGGCTGCTAAGAGACATCCAGGCCCGGAAACCTTTCCCAGTCACTCTGTGTATTTTGTGTGTAGGGCAACACACTGCACTCTTCCTTGGGAGAGCCAGATTTCCTCAGGTATCCAACAGCTCCAGGAAATGTGTCCTCTCACGTCCTACATGTCATGCAAATCTGCCTCATTACCCTAGGCTGAGCGGCACTGAGAAACCCAAACTGCTTCTCATTCCTTCTACAAATTCTTACCTTAAGACCCCATCCTTACAGGAGAAATTCGGCTTGCGTTCCTGCTGTAACCAAAGCGCAATTCTTCCTCTTACACTACAGGGTTTCAGAAGAAGCTAAGCCCGATAGCATACCTAGAGCGCGCCTTGGGGGAGGCGGTTGGCTACACGCAGAACTCCGTGCCAAATAAACTTTATTCAAGGAAGGGACCAGTAATAGCTACAGTGTATATTTACTTGGTAGAAATCACAAGGAGGTAGGCTGCCTGTTCGCTGGAAACGGGGACCTGATGGCACAAGCCTTGCTTTCCAATTTTGAATGCTCCATTCATGCTGCCTTGAAAATACCTAAATAACAGTTTTAGGACGGCTCTCTAGTCACTGTAGGCAGGGCTCTGGGATGGGAACGAGTGTTCTCTACATCAACAGGGTGCCTTCATAGCCTGGGTGGTAGCCTCTCCTGAGACGCTGTAGAGCTAAAAGGAAACTTGACGTGAGTCATTTCCTCAAGGTAAAGCCTTGAATAGCCCTGCCAGAGCTAAGCTTGGAGCAGTTTCATTGAGGCATTAGTTTCAGGTCTGTTTTCTTTTAAGGTTAGTAAGCTTTTCAAGACACCGAGGACCTCGCGTGGGCACTCTATTCCCTGCAAGAACACCGAGTAAATGCAGGCTCCACTGGGCTACTAAGAAATATCCAGGCCCGGAAACCTTTCCCAGTTACTCTGTGTATTTTGTGTGTAGGGCAACACACTGCACTCTTCCTTGGAAGAGCTAGATTTCCTCAGCTCTCCAACAGCTCCAGGAAATGTGTTCTCTCACGTCCTACATGTCATGCAAATCTGCCTCATTGCCCTAGGCTGAGCGGCACTGAGAAACCAAAAGTGCTTCGCATTCCTTCTACAAATTCATACCTTAAGACCACATCCTTACAGGAGAAAGTCGGCTTGCTTTCCTGCTGTAACCAAAGCACAGTTCTTCCTCTTACACTACAGGGTTTCAGAAGAAGCTATGCCCGATAGCATACCTAGAGCGTGCCTTCGGGGAGGCGGTTGGCTACACGCAGAACTCCGTGCCAAATAAAATTTATTCAAGGAAGGGACCAGTGTGTAGCTACAGTGTATATTTACTTCGTAGAAATCACAAGGAGGTAGGCTGCGTGTTTGCTGGAAACGGGGACCTGATGGCACAAGCCTTGCTTTCCCATTTTGAATGCTCCATTCATGCTGCCTTGAAAATACCTAAATAACAGTTTTAGGACGGCTCTCTAGTCACTGTAGGCAGGGCTCTGGGATGGGAACGAGTGTTCTCTACATCAGCAGGTTGCTTTCATAGCCTGGGTGGGAGCCTCTCCTGAGACGCTCTAGAGCTAAAAGGAAACTTGACGTGAGTCCTTTCCTCAAGGTAAAGCCTTGAATAGCCCTGCCGAAGCTAAGTTTGGAGCAGTTTCCTTGAGGCATTAGTTTCAGGTCTGTTTTCTTTTAAGGTTAGTAAGCTTTTCAAGACAGCGAGGACCTCGCCTGGGCACCCTATTCCCTGCAAAAACACCGAATATAGGCAGGCTCCACTGGGCTGCTAAGAAACATCCAGGCCCGGAAACCTTTCCCAGTCACTCTGTGTATTTTGAGTGTAGGGCAACACACTGCACTCTTCCTTGGGAGAGCTAGATTTCCTCAGCCCTCTTATGGCTCCAGGAAATGTGTTCTCTCATCTTCTCCACGTCATGCAAATCTGCCTCATTTCCCTAGGCTGAAGGGCACTGAGAAACCCAAACTGCTTCGCATTCCTTCTACAAATTCATACCTTAAGACCACATCCTTACAGGAGAAAGTCGGCTTGCGTTCCTGCTGTAACCAAAGCACAGTTCTTCCTCTTACACTACAGGGTTTCAGAAGAAGCTAAGCCTGATAGCATACCTAGAGCGCGCCTTGGGGGAGGCGGTTGGCTACACGCAGAACTCCGTGCCAAATAAAGTTTATTCAAGGAAGGGACCAGTGTGTAGCTACAGTGTATATTTACTTGGTAGAAATCACAAGGAGGTAGGCTGCGTGTTCGCTGGACACGGGGATCTGATGGCACAAGCCTTGCTTTCCCATTTTGAATGCTCCATTCATGCTGCCTTGAAAATACCTAAATAACAGTTTTAGGACGGCTCTCTAGTCACTGTAGGCAGGGCTCTGGGATGGGAACGAGTGTTCTCTACATCAGCAGGTTGCTTTCATAGCCTGGGTGGGAGCCTCTCCTGAGACGCTGTAGAGCTAAAAGGAAACTTGACGTGAGTCCTTTCCTCAAGGTAAAGCCTTGAATAGCCCTGCCGAAGCTAAGTTTGGAGCAGTTTCATTGAGGCATTAGTTTCAGGTCTGTTTTCTTTTAAGGTTAGTAAGCTTTTCAAGACAGCGAGGACCTCGCCTGGGCACCCTATTCCCTGCAAAAACACCGAGTACAGGCAGGCTCCACTGGGCTGCTAAGAAACATCCAGGCCCGGAAACCTTTCCCAGTCACTCTGTGTATTTTGAGTGTAGGGCAACACACTGCACTCTTCCTTGGGAGAGCTAGATTTCCTCAGCCCTCTTATGGCTCCAGGAAATGTGTTCTTTCATGTCCTCCACGTCATGCAAATCTGCCTCATTGCCCTAGGCTGAAGGGCACTGAGAAAGCAAAACGGCTTCGCATTCCTTGCACAAAGTCATAGCTTAGGACCCCATCCTTACAGGAGAAAGTCGGCTTGCGTTCCTGCTGTAAACAAAGCACAGTTCTTCCTCTTACTCGGCAGGGTTTTAGAAGAAGCTAAGCGCGATAGCATACCTAGAGCGCTCCTTGGGGGAGGCGGTTGGCTACACGCAGAACTCCGTTGCAAATAAACTTTATTCAAGGAAGGGACCAGTGGGTAGCTTGAGGGTACATTTACTTGGTAGAAATCACAAGGAGGTAGGCTGCA
This sequence comes from Eschrichtius robustus, assembly GCF_028021215.1. NCBI lineage: Eukaryota > Metazoa > Chordata > Mammalia > Artiodactyla > Eschrichtiidae > Eschrichtius > Eschrichtius robustus. The sequence continues at coordinate 37,661,991 of NC_090840.1, forward strand.
TGTTCGTTGGAAACGGGGACCTGATGGCACAAGCCTTGCTTTCCCATTTTGAATGCTCCATTCATGCTGCCTTGAAGCTCCCTAAATAACAGTTTTAGGACGGGTCTCTAGTCACTGTAGGCAGGGCTCTGGGAAGGGAAAGAGTGTTCTCTACATCAACAGGTTGCTTTCGTAGCCTGAGAGGGAGCCTCTCCTGAGACGCTGTAGGGCTAAAAGGAAACTTGACGTGAGTCCTTTCCTCAAGGTAAAGCCTTGAATAGCCCTGCCAGAGCTAAGCTTGGAGCAGTTTCCTTGAGGCATTAGTTTCAGGTCTGTTTTCTTTTAAGGTTAGTAAGCTTTTCAGGACACCGAGGACCTCGCCTTGGCACCCTATTCCCTGCAAGAACACCGAGTACAGGCAGGCTCCACTGGGCTGCTAAGAAACATCCAGGCCCGGAAACCTTTCCCAGTCACTCTGTGTATTTTGAGTGTAGGGCAACACACTGCACTCTTCCTTGGGAGAACTAGATATCCTCAGCACTCTTATGGCTCCAGGAAATGTGTTCTCTCATGTCCTCCCCGTCATGCAAACCTGCCTCATTGCCCTAGGCTGAAGGGCACTGAGAAACCAAAACTGCTTCGCATTCCTTCCACAAAGTCATAGCCTAAGGCCCCATTCTTACAAGAGAAATTCGGCTTGCGTATCTGTTGTAACCAAAGCACAATTCTGCCTCTTACACGGCATCGTTTTAGAAGAAGCTAAGCGCGATAGCATACCTAGAGCACTCCTTGAGGGAGTCGGTTGGCTACACGCAGAACTCCGGGCCAAATAAACTTTATTCAAGGAAGGGACCAGTGGGTAGCTTGAGGGTACATTTACTTGGTAGAAATCACAAGGAGGTAGGCTGCATGTTCGCTGGAAACGCGGACCTGATGGCACAGGACTTGCTTTCCCATTTTGAATGCTCCATTCATGGTGCCTTGGAGCTACCTAAAAAACAGTTTTAGGACGGGTCTCTAGTCACTGTAGGCAGGGCTCTGGGAAGGGAACGAGTGTTCTCTCCATCAACAGGGTGCTTCCATAGCCTGCGTGGGAGCCTCTCCTGAGACGCTCTAGAGCTAAAAGGAAACATGACGTGAGTCCTTTCCTCAAGGTAAAGCCTTGAATAGCCCTGCCGAAGCTAAGTTTGGAGCAGTTTCCTTGAGGCATTCCTTTCAGGTCTATTTTCTTTTAAGGTTAGTAAGCTTTTCAAGACACCGAGGATCACTCGTGGACAACCTATTCCCTGCAAAAACACCGAGTACCGGCAGGCTCCACTGGGCTGCTAAGAGACATCCAGGCCCGGAAACCTTTCCCAGTCACTCTGTGTATTTTGTGTGTAGGGCAACACACTGCACTCTTCCTTGGGAGAGCCAGATTTCCTCAGGTATCCAACAACTCCAGGAAATTTGTCCTCTCACGTCCTACATGTCATGCAAATCTGCCTCATTGCCCTAGGCTGAGCGGCACTGAGAAACCAAAACTGATTCGCATTCCTTCTACAAATCCACACCTTAAGACTCCATCCTTACAGGAGAAAGTCGGCTTGCCTTCCTGCTGTAACCAAAGCACAGTTCTTCCTCTTACACTACAGGGTTTCAGAAGAAGCTATGCCCGATAGCATACCTAGAGCGTGCCTTCGGGGAGGCGGTTGGCTACACGCAGAACTCCGTGCCAAATAAAGTTTATTCAAGGAAGGGACCAGTGTGTAGCTACAGTGTATATTTACTTGGTAGAAATCACAAGGAGGTAGGCTGCGAGTTCGCTGGAAACGGGGACCTGATGGCACAAGCCTTGCTTTCCCATTTTGAATGCTCCATTCATGCTGCCTTGAAAATACCTAAATAACAGTTTTAGGATGGCTCTCTAGTCACTGTAAGCAGGGCTCTGGGATGGGAACGAGTGTTCTCTACATCAGCAGGTTGCTTTCATAGCCTGGGTGGGAGCCTCTCCTGAGACGCTGTAGAGCTAAAAGGAAACTTGACGTGAGTCCTTTCCTCAAGGTAAAGCCTTGAATAGCCCTGCCGAAGCTAAGTTTGGAGCAGTTTCCTTGAGGCATTAGTTTAAGGTCTGTTTTCTTTTAATGTTAGTAAGCTTTTAAAGACAGCGAGGACCTCGCCTGGGCACCCTATTCCCTGCAAAAACACCGAGTACAGGCAGGCTCCACTGGGCTGCTAAGAAACATCCAGGCCGGAAACCTTTCCCAGTCACTCTGTGTATTTTGAGTGTAGGGCAACACACTGCACTCTTCCTTGGGAGAGCTAGATTTCCTCAGCCCTCTTATGGCTCCAGGAAATGTGTTCTTTCATGTCCTCCACGTCATGCAAATCTGCCTCATTGCCCTAGGCTGAAGGGCACTGAGAAAGCAAAACTGCTTCACATTCCTTGCACTAAGTCATAGCTTAGGACCCCATCCTTACAGGAGAAAGTCGGCTTGCGTTCCTGCTGTAAACAAAGCACAGTTCTTCCTCTTACTTGGCAGGGTTTTAGAAGAAGCTAAGCGCGATAGCATACCTAGAGCGCTCCTTGGGGGAGGCGGTTGGCTACACGCAGAACTCCGTTGCAAATAAACTTTATTCAAGGAAGGGACCAGTGGGTAGCTTGAGGGTACATTTACTTGGTAGAAATCACAAGGAGGTAGGCTGCATGTTCGCTGGAAACGGGGTCCTGATGGCACAAGCCTTGCTTTCCCATTTTGAATGCTCCATTCATGCTGCCTTGAAGCTACCTAAATAACAGTTTTAGGACGGGTCTCTAGTCACTGTAGGCAGGGCTCTGGGAAGGGAACGAGTGTTCTCTACATCAACAGGTTGCTTTCGTAGCCTTAGTGGGAGCCTCTCCTGAGACGCTGTAGAGCTAAAAGGAAACTTGACGTGAGTCCTTTCCTCAAGGTAAAGCCTTGAATAGCCCTGCCAGAGCTAAGCTTGGAGCAGTTTCATTGAGGCATTAGTTTCAGGTCTGTTTTCTTTTAAGGTTAGTAAGCTTTTCAGGACACCGAGGACCTCGCGTGGGCACCCTATTCCCTGCAAGAACACCGAGTACAGGCAGGCTCCACTGGGCTGCTAAGAAACATCCACGCCCGGAAACTTTTCCCAGTCACTCTGTGTATTTTGTGTGTAGGGCAACACACTGCACTCTTCCTTGGAAGAGCTAGATTTCCTCAGCTCTCCAACAGCTCCACGAAATGTGTTCTCTCACGTCCTACATGTCATGCAAATCTGCCTCATTGCCCTAGGCTGAGCGGCACTGAGAAACCAAAACTGATTCGCATTCCTTCTACAAAGCCACACCTTAAGACCCCATCGTTACAGGAGAAAGTCGGCTTGCCTTCCTGCTGTAACCAAAGCACAGTTCTTCCTCTTACACTACAGGGTTTTAGAAGAAACCAAGTGCGATAGCATACCTAGAGCGCTGCTTGGGGGAGGCGGTTGGCTACACGCAGAACTCCGTGCCAAATAAACTTTATTCAAGGAAGGGACCAGTTTGTAGCCAGAGTGTATATTTACTTGGTAGAAATCACAAGGAGGTAGGCTGTGTGTTCGCTGGAAACGGGGACCTGATGGCACAAGCCTTGCTTTCCCATTTTGAATGCTCCATTAATGCTGTCTTGAAGCTACCTAAATAACAGTTATAGGACGGGTCTCTAGTCACTGTAGGCAGGGCTCTGGGAAGGGAACGAGAGTTCTCTACATCAACACGGTGCTTTCATACCCTGGGTCGGAGCTTCTCCTGAGACGCTCTAGAGCTAAAAGGAATCTTGACGTGAGTCCTTTCCTCAATGTAAAGCCTTGAATAGCCCTGCCGAAGCTCAGCTTGGAGCAGTTTCCTTGAGGCATTAGTTTCAGGTCTGTTTTCTTTTAAGGTTAGGAAGCTTTTCAAGACACCGAGGACCTCGCGTGGGCACCCTCTTCCCTGCCAGAACACCGAGTAACGGCAGGCTCCACTGGGCTGCTAAGAAACATCCAGTCCCGGAAACCTTTCCCAGTCACTCTGTGTATTTTGAGTGTAGGGCAACACACTGCACTCTTCCTTGGGAGAGCCAGATTTCCTCAGCACTCTTATGGCTCCAGGAAATGCGTTGTCTCATGTTCTCCACGTCATGCAAATCTGCCTCATTGCCCTAGGCTGAACGGCACTGAGAAACCAAAACTGCTTGGCATTCCTTCCACAAAGTCACACCTTAAGACCCCATCCTTACAGGAGAATGTCCGCTTGCGTTCCTGCTGTAACCAAAGCACAGTTCTTCCTTTTACACGGCAGGGTTTCAAAAGAAGCTATGCCTGATAGCATACCTAGAGCGCTCCTTGGAGGAGCCGGGTGGCTACACGCAGAACTCCGTGCCAAATAAACTTTATTCAAGGAAGGGACCAGTGTGTAGCTAGTGTGTATATTTACTTGGTAGAAATCACAAGGAGGTAAGCTGCGTGTCCGCTGGAAACGGGATCTTGATGGCACAAGCCTTGCTTTCCAATTTTGAATGCTCCATTCATGCTGCCTTGAAGCTACCTAAATAACAGTTTTAGGACGGCTCTCTAGTCACTGTAGGCAGGGCTCTGGGAAGGGAACGAGTGTTCTCTCCATCAACAGGGTGCTTCCATAGCCTGGGTGGGAGCCTCTCCTGAGACGCTCTAGAGCTAAAAGGAAATTTGACGTGAGTCCTTTCCTCAAGGTAAAGCCTTGAAGAGCCCTGCCGAAGCTAAGTTTGGAGCAGTTTCCTTGAGGCAATACTTTCAGGTCTATTTTCTTTTAAGGTTAGTAAGCTTTTCAAGACACCGAGGATCACTCGTGGACAACCTATTCCCTGCAAAAACACCGAGTACCGGCAGGCTCCACTGGGCTGCTAAGAGACATCCAGGCCCGGAAAGCTTTCCCAGTCACTCTGTGTATTTTGTGTGTAGGGCAACACACTGCACTCTTCCTTGGGAGATCCAGATTTCCTCAGGTATCCAACAGCTCCAGGAAATGTGTCCTCTCACGTCCTACATGTCATGCAAATCTGCCTCATTGCCCTAGGCTGAGCGGCACTGAGAAACCCAAACTGCTTCGCATTCCTTCTACAAATTCTTACCTTAAGACCCCATCCTTACAGGAGAAATTCGGCTTGCGTTCCTGCTGTAACCAAAGCGCAATTCTTCCTCTTACACTACAGGGTTTCAGAAGAAGCTAAGCCCGATAGCATACCTAGAGCGCGCCTTGGGGGAGGCGGTTGGCTACACGCAGAACTCCGTGCCAAATAAACTTTATTCAAGGAAGGGACCAGTAATAGCTACAGTGTATATTTACTTGGTAGAAATCACAAGGAGGTAGGCTGCGTGTTCGCTGGAAACGGGGACCTGATGGCACAAGCCTTGCTTTCCCATTTTGAATGCTCCATTCATGCTGCCTTGAAAATACCTAAATAACAGTTTTAGGACGGCTCTCTAGTCACTGTAGGCAGGGCTCTGGGATGGGAACGAGTGTTCTCTACATCAACAGGGTGCCTTCATAGCCTGGGTGGTAGCCTCTCCTGAGACGGTGTAGAGCTAAAAGGAAACTTGACGTGAGTCCTTTCCTCAAGGTAAAGTCTTGAATAGCCCTGCCGAAGCTAAGCTTGGAGCAGTTTCCTTGAGGCATTAGTTTCAGGTCTGTTTTCTTTTAAGGTTAGTAAGCTTTTCAAGACACCGAGGACCTCGCGTGGGCACCCTATTCCCTGCAAGAACACCGAGTAAATGCAGGCTCCACTGGGCTACTAAGAAATATCCAGGCCCGGAAACCTTTCCCAGTTACTCTGTGTATTTTGTGTGTAGGGCAACACACTGCACTCTTCCTTGGAAGAGCTAGATTTCCTCAGCTCTCCAACAGCTCCAGGAAATGTGTTCTCTCACGTCCTACATGTCATGCAAATCTGCCTCATTGCCCTAGGCTGAGCGGCACTGAGAAACCCAAACTGCTTCGCATTCCTTCTACAAATTCATACCTTAAGACCACATCCTTACAGGAGAAAGTCGGCTTGCGTTCCTGCTGTAAACAAAGCACAGTTCTTCCTCTTACACTACAGGGTTTCAGAAGAAGCTATGCCCGATAGCATACCTAGAGCGTGCCTTCGGGGAGGCGGTTGGCTACACGCAGAACTCCGTGCCAAATAAAGTTTATTCAAGGAAGGGACCAGTGTGTAGCTACAGTGTATATTTACATGGTAGAAATCACAAGGACGTAGGCTGCGTGTTCGCTGGAAACGGGGACCTGATGGCACAAGCCTTGCTTTCCCATTTTGAATGCTCCATTCATGCTGCCTTGAAAATACCTAAATAACAGTTTTAGGACGGCTCTCTAGTCACTGTAGGCAGGGCTCTGGGATGGGAACGAGTGTTCTCTACATCAGCAGGTTGCTTTCATAGCCTGGGTGGGAGCCTCTCCTGAGACGCTCTAGAGCTAAAAGGAAACTTGACGTGAGTCCTTTCCTCAAGGTAAAGCCTTGAATAGCCCTGCCGAAGCTAAGTTTGGAGCAGTTTCCTTGAGGCATTAGTTTCAGGTCTGTTTTCTGTTAAGGTTAGTAAGCTTTTCAAGACAGCGAGGACCTCGCCTGGGCACCCTATTCCCTGCAAAAACACCGAGTACAGGCAGGCTCCACTGGGCTGCTAAGAAACATCCAGGCCCGGAAACCTTTCCCAGTCACTCTGTGTATTTTGAGTGTAGGGCAACACACTGCACTCTTCCTTGGGAGAGCTAGATTTCCTCAGCCCTCTTATGGCTCCAGGAAATGTGTTCTCTCATGTCCTCCACGTCATGCAAATCTGCCTCATTGCCCTAGGCAGAAGGGCACTGAGAAAGCAAAACTGCTTCGCATTCCTTGCACTAAGACATAGCTTAGGACCCCATCCTTACAGGAGAAAGTCGGCTTGCGTTCCTGCTGTAACCAAAGCACAGTTCTTCCTCTTACTCGGCAGGGTTTTAGAAGAAGCTAAGCGCGATAGCATACCTAGAGCGCTCCTTGGGGGAGGCGGTTGGCTACACGCAGAACTGCGTTGCAAATAAACTTTATTCAAGGAAGGGACCAGTGGGTAGCTTGAGGGTACATTTACTTGGTAGAAATCACAAGGAGGTAGGCTGCATGTTCGCTGGAAACGGGGACCTGATGGCACAAGCCTTGCTTTCCCATTTTGAATGCTCCATTCATGCTGCCTTGAAGCTACCTAAATAACAGTTTTAGGACGGGTCTCTAGTCACTGTAGGCAGGGCTCTGGGAAGGGAACGAGTGTTCTCTACATCAGCAGGTTGCTTTCATAGCCTGAGTGGGAGCCTCTCCTGAGACGCTGTAGAGCTAAAAGGAAACTTGACGTGAGTCCTTTCCTCAAGGTAAAGCCTTGAAGAGCCCTGCCGAAGCTAAGTTTGGAGCAGTTTCCTTGAGGCATTAGTTTCAGGTCTGTTTTCTTTTAAGGTTAGTAAGCTTTTCAAGACACCGAGGACCTCGCCTGGGCACCCTATTCCCTGCTAAAACACCGAGTACAGGCAGGCTCCACTGGGCTGCTAAGAAATATCCAGGCCCGGAAACCTTTCCCAGTCACTCTGTGTATTTTGAGTGTAGGGCAACACACTGCACTCTTCCTTGGGAGAGCTAGATTTCCTCAGCATTCTTATGGCTCCAGGAAATGCGTTCTCTCATGTTCTCCACGTCATGCAAATCTGCCTCATTTCCCTAGGCTGAATGGCAGTGAGAAACCAAAACTGCTTCGCATTCCTTCCACAAAGTCATACCTTAAGACCCCATCCTTGCAGGAGAAAGTCGGCTTGCGTTCCAGCTGTAACCAAAGCACAGTTCTTCCTCTTACACGGCAGGGTTTTAGAAGAAGCTAAGCGCGATAGCATGCCTGGAGCGCTCCTTGGGGGAGTTGGTTGGCTACACGCAGAGCTCCGTGCGAAATAAACTTTATTCAAGGAAGGGACCAGTGTGTAGCTTGAGGGTACATTTACTTGGTAGAAATAACAAGGAGGTAGGCTGTGTGTTCGCTGGAAACGGGGACCTGATGGCACAAGCCTTGCTTTCCCATTTTGAATGCTCCATTCATGCTGCCTTGAAGCTACCTAAATAACAGTTTTAGGACGGGTCTCTAGTCACTGTAGGCAGGGCTCTGGGAAGGGAACGAGAGTTCTCTACATCAACAGGGTGCTTTCATACCCTGGGTCGGAGCTTCTCCTGAGACGCTCTAGAGCTAAAAGGAATCTTGACGTGAGTCCTTTCCTCAATGTAAAGCCTTGAATAGCCCTGCCGAAGCTAAGCTTGCAGCAGTTTCCTTGAGGCATTAGTTTCAGGTCTGTTTTCTTTTAAGGTTAGGAAGCTTTTCAAGACACCGAGGACCTCGCGTGGGCACCCTCTTCCCTGCTAGAACACCGAGTAACGGCAGGCTCCACTGGGCTGCTAAGAAACATCCAGGCCCGGAAACCTTTCCCAGTCACTCTGTGTATTTTGAGTGTAGGGCAACACACTGCACTCTTCCTTGGGAGAGCCAGATTTCCTCAGCACTCTTATGGCTCCAGGAAATGCGTTGTCTCATGTTCTCCACGTCATGCAAATCTGCCTCATTGCCCTAGGCTGAACGGCACTGAGAAACCAAAACTGCTTCGCATTCCTTCCACAAAGTCATACCTTAAGACCCCATCCTTACAGGAGAATGTCGGCTTGCGTTCCTGCTGTAAACAAAGCACAGTTCTTCCTCTTACACGGCAGGGTTTCAAAAGAAGCTATGCCCGATAGCATACCTAGAGCGCTCCTTGGAGGAGGCGGGTGGCTACACGCAGAACTCCGTGCCAAATAAACTTTATTCAAGGAAGGGACCAGTGTGTAGCTAGTGTGTATATTTACTTGGTAGAAATCACAAGGAGGTAAGCTGCGTGTCCGCTGGAAACGGGATCTTGATGGCACAAGCCTTGCTTTCCAATTTTGAATGCTCCATTCATGCTGCCTTGAAGCTACCTAAATAACAGTTTTAGGACGGCTCTCTAGTCACTGTAGGAAGGGCTCTGGGAAGGGAACGAGTGTTCTCTACATCAACAGGGTGCCTTCATAGCCTGGGTGGGAGCCTCTCCTGAGACGCTCTAGAGCTAAAAGGAAACTTGATGTGAGTCCTTTCCTCAAGGTAAAGTCTTGAATAGCCCTGCCGAAGCTAAGCTTGGAGCAGTTTCCTTGAGGCATTAGTTTCAGGTCTGTTTTCTTTTAAGGTTAGGAAGCTTTTCAAGACACCGAGGACCTCGCGTGGGCACCCTATTCCCTGCAAGAACACCGAGTAACGGCAGGCGGCACTGGGCTACTAAGAAACATCCAGGCCCGGAAACCTTTCCCAGTTACTCTGTGTATTTTGTGTGTAGGGC